>NC_137795.1:85828878-86086378 GCF_963383645.1 Muscardinus avellanarius
TTTGAGTAGTCAGACACGGTGGCACACTCCGTGTAATCCCAGTACTTGGGAGGCTGAGACACGAGGATCAAGGCTTGTGGACAACCTCAGCTACTTAGTGAGGTCCTCTCCAGCTTAGTGAGATATTGTTTCAAAATAAAGAATAAAAAGTAGGACTAGGGGTATAGCTTGGAAGTAGAATGCCTCTGGGTTCCATCCCTAGAACTACAAAAAAAATTACTATTAATTTGAGTTACTAGTTACTATATCTACTATAGCCTATGACTATTTTTTTCTCACTTACTCTATCCTCTCTTCTAATCATTCCCAGGAAAACTGACATTTGAGGCCTGAATCAAGGGGGCCAATTTGCTTTGCCACTGGAATCCATTACTATGGTAAGTGCAGAAGAAACAGGGCACATGGGCAGGTAAAAGATCTATGACAAGCAGAAAATATCCAATATTTCTTGAACAAGCAAAAGAAAAAAGGACATTTTAAAATATGTGTTCATGTGTCTACTTACTACTTCCTAATATTTCAACTCAACCCTTTCTTTAGTGCCTTCTGCCTATAAGTACTTCAAGATAGATATGAATAAAGAACAAACTAATTTCCATGTTTTAAAAAACTTTTCAGAATCAGACTTGTCTTTATGTTGTTTTCTATATGATAAATAAGGTAATTTTTCCAATCTAACAGGCACTGAGTAAATACTTGTTTATGTTTTAACTTTGTTGGTGGACACTTGAAAGGAAAAACTTACAAATGTATTTTAATATGCTGGTATTATTCCACTGATAGAAATTTTATTAAGTTGTTTCATAAACTATTGAAACTTTGTTATTTTTTCCTAAGACAAATCTATCAAAATGTACATAACATTACAAATAAGAATAAAGAAATGGTAGAAAATATCTTAGAGCTAAAATCTCGGAGTTGTGTGTGTGTGTGTGTGTGTGTGTGTGTGTGTGTGTGTATGTGAAGAGAGAGGAAGAAAAAGGGATAAATGGAACAACTCAGATATTTCAGTTAGTAAAAAGAAAAAAATAAGAATGAAAAGAAAATAAAAGTCATAAATAAAATACTGAAGTTTACCAGGAGCACACTGAAAAATAAATACTAATATGCTACTACTACTATGTGACAATTGATATATACATATATTGTGTTGATATTATGTTTTAGAATCCACCCATATAGTGATGAATCACTTCCAAGTAGAAAAAAAAGTCATATTCAAAACAGAAAGGAAAGAAATTCAACACAGGAATACCAGAGAGAGTTATGAATCCTAGCCTTAGGAGCCTGAAAGAGGCCAGCAATATAGCAAACTTGAGTTTCAAAGGAATAAAAAGAATTAACTTGGCAAAGTCAATGCTATATGCAGAGTTTAGGAGTGGGCAAGGAATGTTTATGGTACATGAAAGTAAAGTTAATACTGAGACAAGGCAAAGGACCTAGAAACAGGACAGATTACAAAAGGCATCTGTGTTATTTTTCTGCGAGGTAAGGAGAGGTGAGAGACCTGTAGGTGCCAGGAAATCAGGGCCAACTAACCCATAAAATAAAAATACAAATTAAGGATTGAAAATATAAATGACATTGGTTTTCCAAAACCTAATTCTGACCAATCATAAATAGCAAGATAGGGAACTTCAGTAAGGTTTAAAAGTCTACCTCCCAAGAATATTGGTGGTTAGTTCTGTGGTGGTAGAAATGTTACTAAAATGGAAGGCCATGTATCCAGGTGAACCACCTGAATTGAAGGTACTAAGTCATTCAGGGAACTTGTTTCTAAGTCTTCTATTCTGCTCCATTGGTCTGTGTGTCTGTTTTTATGAGAATACCATGCTGTTTTTATTACTAAGGCTTTTTAGTATAGTTTAAAGTCAGGTATTGTGATGCCTCTTGCGTGGTTCTTGTTACTGAGAACTACTTTGGCTATTTTGGTTTTTTTGTTGTTCCAAATTAATTCAAGGATTGATTTTTTTTCTTTATCTGTTACTCTGACCTTGGTAATTTAATGGGTATTATGTTGAATCTGTAAATCAAGTTGGGAAGAATGGCCATTGTGATGATATTCATCCTGCTTATCCAAGAACATGGGTGATCTTTCCATTTTCTAAGGTCTTTGATTTTTTTCAGTGTCATTATATTCTTTGTAGAGCTGTCTTACCTCCTTAGTTATGTTTATTCCTAAGTATTTCTTTTTTTTTTTAGATATTCTGAGTGTAAGCATTTTCTAGATTTATTTTTTTCCCTGAATTTATGCCCATACACTTACACTACTGATGTTTCCAGAATGACCCTTATACAATCCAGATGAGAGAGAAAAGGTGACTGGCCGGGGAGCAACTGAAGATTCAGAGGGCTGGTTAATTATTCCAAATAAAAATATGATAATCTCAGTGGTGATTGCACCCAGCCTGGTTCGGCAAGCCCACAAAATGACTCATTTGGGAAATAGTCCCTTACAAAACTTGCTACGAAAATACTTGATGTTCCATTGCTGGCTCTGTAGACTCAGCAGGCCAATAAGACCTGTCTGCAATGTGCATAAAACAACCACAGGTAGGGACCTCTAGCTCTGTCATTGTCACAGAAGTAGGTGTTCTAACTATTTGAGCATTTAGAATTGGACTTTATGAGCATACAACCAAATAGAGGGTACCATTATCTTCTGGTCATGTATGATCTACACCTTTTCAGGCTAAATAGAAGTTACTCCTACCCACTCAGCGATTGCCCAAGAAGTGTTCCATGCCCTAGCCAAAAATTTCATCCCAGGTTTGGGGTCCCATTGAGCATTGGGTCAGACGACAGCCCGGCCTTTGTTAGTAGTCATTCAACAGTTATCCAAGGCAGTGTGGTTAACCTGGAATTTGCATACAAAGTACCATCCCCAATCCTCAGGCTGAGTTGAAAGGATGAACAGAACTCTTAAAACAGCAATGGCCAGGCATTGCCAAAAGACTACTCTCCCTTTGCCAGAGATTCCACTGCTTGTATTGTTTAGGGTGTGCTGCACTTCCTGCAAGTGCAAGTACTCTCCCTTTGAAATCCTGTTCAGGTGTCCTCCCTCATTACTACTAAGGGACTCAGGGGACCTCAAAGATTCCAGAGAGACTCATTTTCAGTGATTCTTAAAAGCCCTAGCTAACACTGTGTTCTCACCACTCCATCAGCCCTTAAAGTTGTAGGTGCCAAGCCATGAATTCCCATGTGAAGGTGCCTTCCAGGACTCTCTGTACACTACTCTTCCTGTTCTCTATACACTACTGTTGATGGACCTTATGAGGAAATATGATCCTGCTGGTCTTACTTCTTGGGCTCTGTTTTATTAACCTCTTAACTAGGGTTATCAGGAATCAGCTAGAAGCAGGGCAGTTACAAGTGTTACACCAGCAATAACAATGGGACCCCATAACATGAAATAAAGTCATAAAGGATTATGTAGGTGAAGAGGAGAAAATGTGGTAGAAACGTCACAAAAATAAAAGGCCACGTATCCAGGAAACTGCCTAAAGAAAAGGTCATAAGTTATGTAGGTTATAATTCACATTGTTTGTAAGTCACATAAGTCATAGCTTGCTTAGGAATTTCTGGCACTCACTAACTGCCACAGTTCAACTTCTGTAAGAGAACCTGCCTACTTTCACCCTTTGCTCTATAAAACGAGAACTCATGCGCGGCTTAGGGCTGGAAGTTTTCAGGACCTATCCTAACTTTGGCCCACTGGTGTAATAAATTGCACTTTTCTACCCTAATTGTTGTCAGGGCAGTTATTCCAGAGAATTTCTGCAACACTTTTTTTCATAGGACCCTCCAAAGGGGTGAGAAGGGGAGGTGTTTTTATCTTCTTTTTATGACTTAAAATCTTAAAAATTTTACATTTTAAGATTTACTGCTGCATTTCTATATTCTTACCTAGTCTTTGGACTTCATTCATCAAAGCCACTGGATAAGAATTCAATAAGATGACACATCCCCATTCCAGTAGCTTCCTACTTCTGGAATTTGGATGCAATAGGTACAGGGGGAATAAGAAAAGATAAGTTTGAAGGGGCACGGATGGCATGATCATGAGGGGTTCCTATCAAAGATCCAGTTGCAATATCTCCAAACACTTGGTTCCACATAGAGTTTGGGGTTAAGAAAATAAGATTTATCCAGGCGTGGTGGCGCACGCTTGTAATCCCAGCATTTGGGAGGCTGAGACGGGAGGATCATGGTTCACGGGCAGCCTCAGCTATTTAGTGAGGCCCTTTGCAACTCAGTGAGACCCTGTTTCAAAATAAAGAATAAAAAATAGGGCAGTGGGTGTAGCTTGGAGTTCGAATGCCTCTGGGTTTCATCGCCAGACCAGCAAAAAAAAAAAAAAAAAAAAAAAGAAAAGAAAAAAAAAAGAAAGAAAGAAAGAAAATAAGATTTACATTTTTTGAATGGTTAGTCCATTCAAATGGATTTAGTTTGAGGGAATTTTTTTATCAGCTTTTATTTGTTGACCTCATCATGCTTTTTGACTATCTTGTTCCAATCAAAATGTCCACCATTTAAGTCATATTACAGATCTTCCTCTTACCTCCCTTGGAAGTAGGGCAATGGTCTCACTTTGCATGTTTGTGCCTGGAAAAGAAGCAACCCTAGAGCAACTAGACACAGGCATTTCTCTACCTTTTTGCCCCATTTCATCATTTGCTTCTGCTAAGTCAAACAGAAAGTAGAATAAAATGACTCTCTTGTACCTATTTATATATAAGTATTTAGCAAAGTATTGTTTTTTCCCCTATGGGCAATGTTTTCGTATTTATTTTGAGATTCAGGAATTTAGCCAGGCAAAATTGTCATGGGCCTGAAATCCCAATACTTGGAAGGTTCAGACAGGAAGATCACAGATTGGAGTTCAGCCTCAACAATTTAGGGAGGTCCTTAGCAACTCAGCAAGACTTTGTTTCAAAATAAAGGAGGTAGCCTGTCCCTGAGTTCTACCCCAATAAATAAATAAATAAATAAATAAATAACAATTTCGAGCCATCTGCAGATGAGCTGCAGTGTGTACATGCTGCATTCTGAATGGGGGCTTCTGAGAAACATAACATAAGCTGCTATGGAATGATGGAATGTGACAATGCACTGAAGGGTGAGTTAAACATTCAACAAATCCTACCTGGCATGTCTCCTGGCTCGTGCCAGGAATCCTTGTAGAGAAAGTAAAACAAAGATGGTCTCAGACTATTGCTGAAAAATTATGCCTTGGGCCTGGTGTAGTATCACACTTTTGTAATCCCAGCATTTGGGAGGCTAAGACAGGAGGATCCTAGTTCCTGGCCAGTCTCAGCTACTTAGTGAAGCCCTCTGCAATTCAGTGAGACCCTGTTTCAAAATAAAGAGTAAAATAGGGCTGGGGTGTAGCTCAGAGGTAGAATGCCCCAGGGTTCCATCACCAGTACCACAAAAAAAATTATGCTTTGTGGTTCCAGAAGCACTTTTCAAATCAATATGAGAAAAGAAAAGAAAGAGAGAGAGGAAGGAAGGAAGGAAGGAAGGAAGGAAGGAAGGAAGGAAGGAAGGAAGGAAGGAAGGAAGGCAAGCAGTGGAGAAATGCAAAAGTCAATTGCACAAACTTGAAAGATAAATTTCTTAGGAACAACTGAAAAGGGAAAAAATATCTACACATGACCTACAAAAGAGTTGACTAATCTGCAAACTATCTTCAACATCTAGAAGTAGAGGATCGAAGCCTCCACATCAATAGGTTAGGCACTGCAAAAGAAATGTCAGAGGAGTCCAACTGAAATAAAGTCAAACTCCTCCATGATTCTAGGAAACCTAACAACAAACCAAAATTTGGAATTGTCTCAAGTCCATCACAGCACCAACACCGTTGCTGCCTTTTCCACCAAAGAAGTTCTCAAACTTTCAAAACTCTTACACACACACACACACACACACACACACACACACACACACACACCTTACCTTACCTTTACAGCCAAAGCCTGGGGTCTGTCTGTATTGTTAGAAGTGACTCTACATTTCTAATTGACCTTTACAATTTGAGTAATCTCTTACCCATTGGATAAAAATGTACATGAATTCTTTCCCTCAAACAACTCCCTGTCTTATCTTTCTCTAACTCAAGAATTACTGACAAAATCTGGTCATTTTCATCTTAGATTTATGTTCAAGATTCCTGTTTTGCAAACTTCATTTCTAATAGTTATTTTGAATATCAACAATGTTCCAATTTTAAAGCATTTTGAATAGGAGCCCTTATTGGCATTCCATATGGCTCCAAAATATGCAGGAGCAATGCTAAGTAAGAAGTACAGCAATGAATTCCAGAATTGATTAACCTGAAACCAGGTACAATTAATACACACTACACTGATTTTGGAAGTGATATTTTATTTGAATTAACATGCGACCAAAACAGGTAAATAAAAAGAAACATGACTAATTACCATAGTTATTATGAACTGATAATTTTTATTATTCACTATATAAAATGTGTTTAAAAATCTGAATTTGTCTTTTTTTTTAAACTAAGTAATAAGAGTATCTAAGTATGGTAACATACACTTGTAATCTCAGTACTTGGGAGGCTGAAGTGGTAGAATCTGAATTTTGAGGCCAGAGCTTCCGCAGATTAGTTAGACTTTATTAAAAAATAAGGGTGCAAATGCAGCTTAGAAGTAGAATGCTCCTGGATTCAATCGTAGTAGTAGTAGTAGTAGTAGTAGTAGTATTACTACTACTACTACTAATAATAATAATAATAATAAAGATAATAATGTGACCAGTAGAAATACTAACAAAGAAACTAAATACACACACACACACACACACACACACACACACACACACACACACACTGAAAAGTTGAATAAATTGTCTTCAGTGTATATTATAGTGGTGAGCAACCTTAACCCAATCATATCTTTTCAAAATATTGATTATTTATTTGGAAATCTGCTTCGTGTTGAAGGCTATAAAACCAAATTTCAGAAAACTGGTCATGTCTTCCTCTTTGATCATGATCTTGTTTTCTGTGGACACACCGATTTGAGCCATCCATCTCACCATTCCTATTTGATTTTCCTTTTATTATTTGTGTCTCTTTTAAGCAACGATGAAAACATATACACACCACCACAACTGAGATTGTGGTGTTTTGTTTTTGTTTTGTTTTTGCATGTCAGATCAATATTTGGGGTCCTAATCATTTTAAGAATTGTCTCGTGATTCACTCTTTCTTTTCATTGTGCATGTGCCCAGTGAGGCTTAGTATTAAAGACTATTCTACACAATGTATCCACTCCATCAAGAGCCAAATTCTTATCTCACTTTGAACCCTTAGGGATCATTGACTTCAAAAGAATATATTATGTTCCAAAGTGGCTCCATACAGCTGGAGAGGAAGGCATAAAATTGGTCCCCAGAGACAAGTTCCTCAATTCAATGTGATGTTGTTCTGCTGCATACCTAAGTAGTCTGTTTCTGTGGTGTGTGTGTGTGTGTGTGTGTGTGTGTGTGTGTGATCAAATATCACTAGAAAAACAGCAGGATTCTGGTAATCTTTTTGCAATTATTCCCAGGTAATGATAGAGATGATATTATTAAAATCAAAGTTCATTAATATTTAAACTGAAGTTTATTTTATGATTTACACTAGTTAGAAATACAAAGAAGCAAAAGTCATACCAAAAAAGTTCATTACAAATAAAAGGTCTAAGTGCCTTTTAGAAAAATTCTTCCAATATGTCAGCACATTATATCATTGATGCAATTATGTGGAAGTGTCAGACAATATAAAATAAATATAAAAAGTAGCAATAGATATGATTAGTGTGCCTAAATGGCACCCAGCCCATTTATATACACACAAATGGACATACCCCATTAAATTAAAAACATGAAACTAAAAAATTAGTCTTGTTTCATACTGTTTTGAAATTGAATCTAATGATTATGAGTAAATTTGAATTCTTAGATATTTATGCATCACTTTACTTTCAACATACTAAATAGGTACAATCTACTTGCAGAAACTTAGCTGGGGCTTATGTTATCTTAAACAATATTTTCTTGAAAACTGTGCCTTTTATTATAAAGGTGCTATGTAAGCCAGATGTGGTGGCATGTGCTTGTAATTCCAGCATTTAGGAGGGTGAGACTGGAGGATCTTGTTTTGTGAACAACCTCAGCTATTTAGGCCCTCTGCACCTTAGTGAGACCCTATTTCAAAATAAAGAATAAAAAATAAAGCAGGGAGTGTAGCTCAGAGGTTGAATGCCCCTGGGTTCTATCCCCAGAACTAAAAAAAAAAAAAAAAAAAAAAAAAAGGCTGAGGGTGTAGCTCATAGGTAGAATCTCCCTGGTTTCCACCCCTAGTACTGAAAAAAAAAAGGAAGGAGGGTGCTATGTTCATAAATAAAGAAGACTCATGGTTCTAACTTTAAAGGCATTTGGCAGATTTTTCATTAAAAATTCACTGGCCATCAGGCTACACTGAGATTCCATTTAACCTCAGTCAGAATGGCAAGCATAAAGAAATCAAACAACAACAAATGCTGGCGGGAATGTGGGGAAAGATGAACACTCTTACACTGTTGGTGGGAATGCAAACTAGTCCAACCACTATGGAGATCCGTGTGGAGATTCCTAAGAAAGGTGGGAATAGATCCTCCATATGATCCAGCTATACCACTCCTGGGTATCTTTCCAAAGGGGTTGAATTCAGAGAACTACAGCAACATATGCATACCTATGTTCACAGCAGCACAATTTGTAATAGCCAAAATATGGAACCAACCCAGATCACCATCAACAGATGAATGGATAGCAAAACTTTGGGAAATACACACAATGGAATTCTATTCAGCCATAAAGAAGAACAAAATTATATCATTCGCAAGAAGATGGAAAGCCCTGGAGAGCATCATGTTAAGTGAGATCAGCCAAGTACAGAAGGAGAAGGTACATATGTTTCCTCTAATATGCCCAAACTAGGAAACACAGAGGATACCAGTGGGACTCCAGATAATGGAGGGGAAATACCAGCAAAGTCTGAATGGAAAGATAGGAGAGGAGGAAGGCTGATCTTGATTAATGAGGGTCTACATCTGAATATGTGTAAAATTATGAATATGACATGGTTAACCTGTACAACCATTTGTGGGAGGGGGGAAGGGAAAATGGGGGCGGGAGAGAGAGGGCACCAAATATAGTTTAAATGTATACTATTTATGTTCAATAAAACATTGTTTAATAAAAATTCAACCAATTTATTTTGCTTTTTACTTACAGATCTTTACAGCACTGCACTGTTCTATGAAAAATGAATCTGGCCACAGAACCAGAGCCCTGCACAATCCTTCTGCCTTCCTATTAGGTCTGTGTTTTTCAGGGTTTTGTTCACTTCAAGTGCACACATTTATAGTTCCTCCTTTCTTTCTTGATTTCTTGATTTATTTATTTTTTTTATTTCTCTCTTTCTTAATTATTATTTTCTTGATCTCTTCTTTGGTTTCTTTCTTTCTTTCTTTCTTTCTACATTTTCCTTCTCCCTCTCTTCCTTTATTTCGAGCTGGGGATTGAACTCAGAGGCATTCTACCTCCAAATACACCCTCAGTTATTTATATTATTTTATTTTGAGGCAGAATCTCCCTAAGTTGTTGAGGCTGGCCTTGAATCTGAGCTCCTCCTGCTTCACTTGCCTTTTTCCTCATTGTTTTACATTGAGTTCTACAAAATGAACATAACTATTCACTGTCAAATGCAGTCAGCATTCTACACTATTTGACAGATTAGATTTGTGCTGCTGCATCATGATGCTGTTTTGATCAATAGCATAGAGGATATTTCTAGACTTCTAAACTTTTCTGTACCATGTCTGGGCACAGCAAATAAGGTTAAAATATAGCAGCCTCAGCTGTAAATAAAATAGAATAATATTTTCTGGGCATACCAAATGACATTGATATTTTCATTTATTTTCCTATAATGAGATGTTAAATATTATTGCTTATTTTTCTAATGAAAATAAATGATAGAATCTCATTAAATATTGTCAGAAAGATTATAACCTTTTTATATAATCATTTTTAAAATTATAACAAATAAAGCAATTACATTTTACACACAGTAGATTAGTATAAATGTTGAAAAATACAATGCAATGACTCAACATTTCTTTTTACTTCAAACTTTCTTCAGTCTTCTAAACTAGTCGTTAATTATACTGTGGCTACGCTTTACCATTATTTTTACAAAGCACTCAAGAAATAATAGGATAACAAATGAAGTAAAGTTCTTCCAGTAGGTCAGTTTTATTTCTAATTAGGAAATTTCTGCATCTAATGTCTGAAAATATACTGCTTAATTTTCTAGAATCAAATCATGTTAGTAGACAAGCAGTTTTATATTTCTTTCTTGGCAGAAATTAGCACAATATAAAACACAGTACAAAAATCCAATTTGCATAGCACTTTCTCTACTTTCTGGTTATGATTCATAAAAAAGTTACATAAACCCTAACATTTGATGGATAGAATAGAATTTTGTGTTAAAATCCTATATTTAGTATTACTTAACTTGCAGAAGATATACAAAAATTAGTAATTCTGAATTTAGAAGATTTTGTAAATAGGCATAGGTGGAAATGTTATACTTAATTTGAAGAAAGCAATCATTTATTCATATTTACTATAATATTTCTTATAAATCCAGTGTTTTGAGTATATAAATTTAGTTAAACTATATAAACTATCACTTGAATGAAGACTCAACATTTGCAGTAGAAAAAATAAAGAAAGCAAGCCTTATTTTATTTGCCCTTTTTATAATTCTCTGTAGTTATATTTGCATAATTTCAAAAATTCAATTATTTAGTCAATAAAATAGTAACAAACATTAATGGGAACTCATAAATGATAAAATCAGCTGTTGTGGTGCCTACAGAAACAATTTTACAGTAAGGAGAATAATTTCTAAATATGCAATGTCCAATGCTCTTCATATAGAGTTTTTTTCCTTTTTTATTTTCTTTTTTTCTTTTTTTTTTTGATTTGCAAATACCAAAGATATGGTTGAGGGTTGGGGACATAGCTAAGTGACATAGTGCTTCCATATTATGCACAAGATTCTGAATTCAATCCCCACCAATGCAAAATGAAATTTGAAAGAAAAACAACAACATCAACAAAGAATGTGACGGGAAAAAAAATTAAAACAATTTCTGCTTAAATTGTATAGTTTTCACTCTATAGTTTCTCTGTAAAATAATGATAGCAAGCACATGAAAAGACATTTCAAAATTTTTAAAAGAAATCAACAGGTTACAGGCAAATTACCTAATTAGAAAATGGTGAAATTAATTTTTAACACTTCATAGTAGGGTATATCAAGTGGGTGCTTCTCTGATACTCTGAATATGTTCATATATAATTTGAAGGATGACATTCATATTTAACACATGTCTACAGTTTGGAATTTTCTGAAATAAATTATCATTGTTGTTTCTGCAGTAGGCATTCAATAGTTCTAGTAGCATTAACAATATAATTATCATCATAGACACTATTATTTGCCATAAAACTTCTGTAAGACCCTCCTAAGATTAGAGCCTACTCTGAACTTTAGAGCCCCTGAGTCCAATTTGATTGAGATACTTAAGTGATTATAGTAGAAATTTAATGAAGTCATGGCTTACTACATAAACAGTCTCACATATTAATATCTCTTTCAGCCATCCATCCATCCATTATGAGTGTAAAGTTGTATGATTATAGTCCGGCTGTGGTGGTGTATATGGGTAGTTCTAGTACTTGGGAGGCTGAGACTGGGGAATCGTAGGTTTGAAGCCAGCCTGAGCAACTTAGCAAGGCTTTCAGGAACTTAAGGGACCCTGTTTTCAAACAAAAACTAAATAGGTTTGGAGATGTAGCTCAAATGTAGAATGGCCGTGGGTTCAATCTCAAGCAAACCACACACACATACACACACACACACACACACACACACACACACACACGGACACACACATGCGCGCGCACGCACGAGCACACATCAAATTAAGCAAAAATTTCCTTGAAATCGAACACATAGTCTCTTTCTTACTTTCTTTCCTCCTGCTTGAAATGACAGAATGTTCCTTTACATTGCATAATTGCTTAGTAGAGGACTTTAATAGTACCATAATCAATTACATATAACATGCAATGTGTTTACATTCCCAATTCAAGCATTAGAGCTTTATCACTGAAGACTTTAACATCCCTGAAATACACTAACGGTGATTTTTTTCATTGTCTTCTGTTTTGATCTGCAAATATATATTGAATTTATCATTAATTTATATAAAGTGGCTGAAAAAGATTACTTAACATTTCATCTTAGAAAGATAAAACTGTTCCATTTAAACTAAAGGAAGTAATTGCTGATTATAGAACACAAAAATTGTGCTATTTTCTCAAGTTTTCCATCATATAGTAAAAATAAAAAGAGACACTCTATTTGTAAACATTTAAGTTTTCATTTTAGTACAACCTAGGGGATATATTTTAAGTTATAGAATAATCATTTTCTTATGATCATTTTTTTCTTCAGTGAATTTCTTATAATTGCCACCCAATAGAATATTTAAAGTATAGTTACATAATAAAATATTGATGTATAAACCTGTTAGAAATAAATGATATATTAGTAGGCATACATACATCTGTAAATTATAATTTTATGTAATTTAAATTATTAGTGGTCAATCAAATCTTATAATCTATGATCATTATATATTACTTAAGAAAGAAAGTCCATCAGATAAGTTTTTATTTAAGATGTATTGACTGTATATAACAGCTATTTTGATTTGGATATAAAATGTCCTCCAGAAAAGCTCATATGTTGCTAACCAAGACATGTTCAGAAGTGAAATCATTGAATAAGTGCTCTAACTTCATCAGTAGATAGACTCTTTTATAGATTTCTATCTTGAATTATTTTACTAGATGTTATTTTAGGAAGGTACAGTATAGCAGGAAGAATTGGGTCATTGGAGGTGTGGCCTTGAGGACTATATATATCCCTGCTCCCCTCTCTCCCTCTATCTCGCTCTATCTTTCTCTCTCCTCTCTTCCCTGAGTTGAGAAGCTTTTCCTCTGCCACATTCTGTTGCCATGATGATTCTATCTTGGAGTTGGGCAGACATGGACTAGACCTCTAAACCCATGTGCAAAATAAATCAGTCCTTCTCTAAGTTGTTCATGTCATATATTTGGTCACAGTAATGAAAAAGCTAATTAATATAGCAGTTCTGAACAGCTTCATCTACTAGTATAGATATAATGAAGTCATCTCACTAAAAATATATATACAGAAAAAATATTGTAACTAGATTTAAGCAATAATTCTTAGCAAAATAAAAATTTTATTATTGACATTTTTACGTTCTCAATTAGTTATAATATGAAAAATATGTAAAAACCCATCCTAAAACATATACTATTTTCTACTTCATTGAGCTAGACCTCAGTGCAGTCATATAAAATACAGTGCATAATGCTAATAAGCAAATGGGCTTTCCTTTTGAGCTGTGAGATACACACACACATAAAAACACAAACACACAGGACAGACACACATAATCTTGTGCAAACTTTATCTGTATGATTTCTCTGGTGCAATCTGGTGAAAAATATATTTCTGTTAATTGAAGATGGCTTTTACAATAATTGTGTTCAAAAATTGAATGAGCGCCAGGCATGGTGCGCACGCTTGTAATCCCTGCCCTTGGGAGGCGGAAACAAGAGGATCATGCAGGTTCGAAGCCAGCCGCTCTGGCTTAAGAGACCCTTTTTCCAAATAAAAGTATAAAAAATAGGTCTGGGAGTGTAGCCAGGAGGTAGAAGGGCTTCCAGGAACCCCAGTACCACAAAAAAAAAAAAAAAAAAAAAAAAAAATTGAACTAAAAATCAGTCTCTTTATTCTTTATCTTGGCATAATAACCTTGGAAGAATTTTAAGTGCTATGTGAGTACTAAATAGTATAAGATACTTGTATTGGGAAGAGACTTCAAAATGTATTAATGTACCAGTGTTGGGAAATATTTCCAATTTTGAAAATATACCTTTGGTAGTAAAAGAAGCTAGGAGCTTCAAGAAAAGAGCTGAAGGATTCCAGGCACCAAGGGTGATTAGCAAGACAACAGAGATAGTGTCAGGGCCTTTTTCTTTGCAAAGATAAGATTTTCCAAGGAGGTGGAAGGATACCATAAAACTTCAGGAAATCTCAGACTTAATCATGGGATGATGCCATAAGCCTTCAAAAGATACCAGAAACCGATGATTAAATAACACATTTTGGGGCATAACAAAAGACTTGGGGTCTGTACCAAAAACAGGACATATTGGCAGGAATAAATCCCCCACATCAAAAGGGCTGGCACTAGAGGGGGCTGATCTGGTTGGGTTAGGAGATTAGCTATAAGAATACTCTGTGTATAGAAATCTTTGGTGAATTCATTCGAACCACCCCATCATGCTATTCCTGAATGGCATGGGGCTGTAACTGTCTTTTGTATTTCTATCTTTTTAATAAACTCCTTTAAATCTTCAGCAAGAGTCCGGGTTATTGCATATTTATCCTTAGCTCAGGACAAGAACCTGCAGTTTTATGGGAATAGTTTCCAGGAGCCTAACAAAGGTCCCCAGAGACAGTTTCCCAAACCATAAAAGTTTAAACCATACCATATACTAAAGTAAATAAATAAATAAGATATATAATGAATTTTTCTAGAGATAAATCTTTACAGTGTTTTCAAAAATATCTATGCAGTCTCAAAATTAAGCCCTACTTTCTAAGCCATCTGATCTTATTGCATTGATTACATTACATTGTGGCATAACTGACTTATAGACAAAGTTGGGGAAGGTGACAACAGTCTAGAGTAAGTTGATGTCTTTGTCCCCTGGAAGCAAAGAGTTTAATTTGTACTTCCTAAATGATTGATGTATTTTTCTTCATAGTACTTGTAACTTAGCGACATATTTTTTTTAATTTGTCTCCTCTAAAGTCAAAACCCCAGGAGAATGATCATTTTTTTTAACATTTTTACTATTTCCAGTATCTACATAAAAATTTGATATATGGTAAATGCTCAATAAATCATAGTTGAACTTTTCTTCCTTTGAGTAAAGTTTATTGGAGAACCCAACATAGTAATTAACCAAATTTGCAAATAGCCTGGAACAACATGATCATATAAAACTCCTTTAAATTAAAACATATACCCAAGGGATAAAGCCCAAAAGAACTGGAGGCCTATATACTACAGAAACCATGCCAATTAAGAAAAATGCTAACTATGGGGTAGCTCAAAAGGTTTTCAGGATAGCTTGTCTTAAATATGATTGTCATGAACACCCTGCTTCCTTGTATCTGTACACCATGCTGCCACCAGATTTGGAATATATTTTTCCCCATCTTGAATCTGGAAAGTAACTTGATTGAAAGATGGGTGAGAGTAATATCTTGGGATATCTCTGGCTAAGTTATAGGATACTTAGATCTATTAGAATACTGCTCTTTGAAAAGTAAATTAGTGTGTAAGAAATCTAACTCTTCTGTGACCACAATGTGACAAAAAATACAAGCACATGGACATGAGGTAGGATAGATGAAATAAAAAAAATAAAACAGGGATAAAATATACTTCAATATCAAAGCCTGGTGCTAACCATCCCCTAGCTTTATTTCCCAAATCAGTTCTTTCTCCAAAGCCTGTCTTTCTCAAATTCCTGGGAAATCTGTAAATCTTAAAGTTAACCTCACAAAGCCATAATTATTAAGTTCAATATTAACTAGAAAGGCATGCTATCTTGATAAACCTCTAATTTAGGGGATTTTCCATCATCTATTTTAATAGATGATGGAAATCATGATTAGTCTAAGGACGCAGTAGTTGACCTACATGTTGGAAACCAGCTTGTTTTCACTGGCTGATACTGTCCTTCTCATATACTTTCCAATTTCCATCCTTCACACCCCACCCTTCAAGTTTCCTTTAAAAGAAGAGCCACAAACCTTCAAAATGTGTCTCTCCCTCTGGCAATGGCCACATCCTCCATTTTGTGTGAATGTCTTACTTTCCTACCTAAACCCCTGTCTTTGTGACTGGTAGGAGCGAGCTGGAATTCTTCTTCCGGTTCATAAGCCAAGGACCACACCAGCACTGAGCTGAGTTCCCTTCTCTCTACAACTCGGAACTCCTCTGGGCCCTTCACAAGATCATTCCTCCTCCTTTGATGTAGGGCAAATATCCTGTGATGTTGAACCAAAGAAAGGCACCAACTATTTAAATAAAGTATTCATTTGGGTTTTGGGTTCTCTGGCCTCAGATACCTGGCTGATACCACCATAGATTAGAAACAAATCACACACTTAAGATCTTACAGAATATCTTAGCCACATATCACAAGCCAAATAAAATAATCATTTTGAGCTTCAGAGTCTTGGGGTGGTATATGACACAGAAATGGATAAACGAAAGAATTTTCCAATAGCATCGCTAGAGGGCAGAGGACAGGGCACTATGAGCTTCTAACAGAAAAGAAAGGGAGCATTTGTTTCAGGTTCAACTCTGCAGTATGTGCCAACTAGACTAGATTTTTTGACATAGATTTTACAGAAACTCCTTTTGGTTCAAAGGTTGAACTACAAAGCAACCTATAACTGAAGAAGTTTGACTGTTGGGTCAAAGAATACATTAGGGACTCAGATATTGCTTTGACATGTATTTTTATCTTGTTTCCCTGTTTTCCTTCATCGTTTGGGTATAATAATCATAAAAAAGGCCCATGGCCCCGTACTGAATCTGCTAATGTTTTATTTATGATATGAAGGTCTTTCTTTGCTTTTAGCTGGGCTCTACAGGGATATTTCAATGAATTTTTAATCTTTATTTTACCTGCTTTTAAAGCAAAGCTACAAGTGAGTCTCACAGAGGGCTCTGCTGAGCAACCAGGTATTGTCAGACTGCCACATGAGTCATTTTTTTCAATGACAAAGCAGGTGGCTGCCCTGGAGGGGAACATAAAAGGAATCTCAGTAATCATGTGCTACTTGAGTTGCCTACATATTGCTGACTCAACAGCTGGCACTATCCAGAAGCGAACAAGGCAGGAGATAAAATGTAAACCCAAAACAAACAAGCCATAAAGAAAAAAAAATGTAATAAGAGCATCACTGATAACAATCACCATTCTTTTTCTTTCAAAGAATGTTTTTAGCATGCATGCTTTAAATGAAAATCAATAAAACAAATTACAAACAGAAATCTTTACACGTTATAGGACATTTGATGTAGTGTTTTAGCAGCTAATTTTCCTACTAAGAAAACTGCAATCACATAATCCTCAAAACCTTTCTGGTTTGCTGAATAAAATACCTAAGCCCAGGGGGATGCAAGAACGTCTCGATTGGATCTTTGGATCTCGGGCCAAAATCTGAGTAAGGAGTCCGTAGCCCACGTACTTAACACATGATTTGCTGTCAAGATTATTGCTTGAAAGGAAAGTTACTTCAGAAAAATATTTGAGAGAAGATATGGAGTGGAGGCATGTAATTCTGTTCTCTAATCCAGTGTTGCAAAAGTTCCCTGAGTAGAACATGGGGTCTCCTTAGCAATCATTGATGTTCATGAACATGTGAGTAGGTTTCTTAGATGAGATAGTTTTCTATGTCTGATAAGATGATGAGTGCATTGTTTTAAAAATATTAAATTGTATTACAAGATTAATATTTTTGGAATTGGAGAATCCTAAGGTTTGCAAAGATGGCTGGTCTCCTGTGTCACCTTGAATCAGAGGCAGAACTATTTGTGTTAGGGCAAGCCAATGACAAGGTTACAACCCCAATCTTGGAGACGCTTCTACAGCTGTGCTAAAGGTTGCCCTTCTATTTGAGAGTGGCTACCAAAATACCTTTGACATAATGTTATAGGAAGAATTGTAATAGAGACTAGAAAGAAAAGAAGAAAAAGTAAAGAAGGAAGAGGTTAATAATACTGAGAGAAAGGCAAGACCACAAATGATAGGAGAGTTGTGAAAAGCATATACCTCTGATGGTCTAAAAACAAAGGGACAGAAAGCATCTCTGAATAATAATGGTATGTTTTTATGTTTCCAGTGTTTATCCATTTTTGACAAATGATTTTACAAAATTGATATTAAATTTGTGTGTGTGTGTGTGTGTGTGTGTACTTAGGATTGTGTGTGTGGTACTTAGGATTGATCACAGGGACATTCTACCTCTGAGTAACACCCCCAGACTTATTTTATTTATGTTTTTCTATTTTATTTTATTTTATTTTATTTTATTTTATTTTATTTTATTTTATTTTATTTTGAAACAACTTCTTGATAGGTTACTGAGAGTCTCACTAAGTTTCTGAGACCGGTCTTCAACTTATGATCCTCCTGTCTCAGCTTCTCAAGTACTGGGATTGCAAGTTTGCACTACCAGGGCAGGCTTCATGATTCTTATATGTCAAATTATTTGATACTGTGCCATCATTTGTAAAACAAACTAAAAATTCTTCAACATAGAGATAAGAGCTTTTAACCTTTCCTCACTTAGCTTTTGTTTACAACTGTTCCTACACACTAGCTATCCTGTGCACCTGTACACTGGCTGATTTTCATTCCTGTCTGTCTCAGGACTTTCACATAGGCTATTCACTTAACAGGGACACCCTCTCAGCATCCCTCACTGCTGTCTTTTTTCAGTGTCCAACATATATAATTTCACCTTTGTAACTTATTTCCTTCTTCAAAGTATAAAGTAAATTCAGACCTTCAAGGAAAACTTTATTAACTCTCTCAAAATAGTTTAGCAACCCAAATTTCCCAGAATTTATTAGACACTACTTTTTCTTATGATTTGTGTAACAATCCATTCAATGTTTATCTTATCTTGATAGAATGTTGATTTCGCAAGGCAGAAGTCATGCCTGGCATTGTAATCTCCTTCCCTAAAGCTCATCATAGTGTCTAGAATAATAATAACTTAATGAATATTAAGGGATAAATGATAATTAAATATTAAAAACTTACATATATATTTAAAATATTATTTACTCAGTCTCTCTATATAAATCACTCTATACCTTTTTAATATATTATATTAAATAAAGCATGTGTATTACAGTATAACATGTAATATAATATGTAAATGACATCACATCTTGTCAAATATATTTTATATTCATGTATTTTATTTAAAAATTATATTTATTTAGTGATCAAAAATAAGTGGTGCCATTAAGGAAATTTTGTTCTCAACCAGTCTTCTTATAAGGTTAATCACAAGAAGAAGAATATAATTTATAACTATAAAACATATTTTTCTTAATTACTTATGAAAGTCAAATACCCTTTCAATAGAGCTTTAAGGAAGTTCAGTCCAATAGAACTTACTGTAAGGTAAAATATTTCTTTCTTTCCACTGTGCATACAGTTCCATGTACTTATTGATTGAAATTTGGCTAGTGAGACTGAGAAACTGACGTTTTAAATTTATTTAAATGTAATTAAATTTAATACGTCCAGGGGATAGTGTATACAATATTGAACAGCATAACTAAGCACTACAGAAGCATATATAGTAAATATTACTTATTATATGTATCTTTAGAGGGTGAAGTACAGAACCCAAAGTCTATAGCGACAATGGCAGTGAAGAAAAGATGAGCATTTACTCTTAAAAGCTTTGATTCTCCTGATGGAAATGGCTGAAGTCCTCCTCAGTGGTGCATTTCCTTGTTTTCTCTAACATCGTAAGAAAATGCAGTGAATAAATGTTATTTTCAAATGTTAATTGTAACAAATACTAGCTTTGGGAGGAAATCTGCTGGGATTTTTGTAAATAAGAACTAATAATTTTATTTAAATATGCATTTGGCTATTAACATATTTACACTTAAATGACTTACAATTGCTGTATCAATTTGGGCCATATCTTTGCCATATACTTCTAGGTGTTGTCTATATTGGGGAGAAATGTTGAACATAGCCCTTTCTGCACTTCTGTGCATGAATTTGAACTTTACCAACATGCTTACCAACATGCCATTGATGAGGGACAATTGTAGCTCTGCACTAGGGCTTATTAAAATTCAAGACAGCACATATTTGCTCATGTAAAAATGTAGAAGCAATACCCATCTAGAGGACCCAAGTGTTATGCTCAGTTAAATGCAGAGCACAATTCCAGTGCATCTGCTAGGTGCATGTGCTGGTCACAGCCTGATAGTCAGTTGCATAGGGACAGATAAATGTATATAGCATGCGATGCCATTTTAAGACAATATAATAATTTAGTAAGTCTTTGAAGCTATTAAAACAGTCTTTGTGCCTGAATTTTAATTTTTATAATACGAAGTAAGAATTTTTAATATTGTTAGCGAACTAACTTGAAACCAAATGTTTTATTATTATTCTTTCAAGCTGATCTATCAGTTTAATTGCAGAGTACAAACATAAGCCATTAAAATTCAACTTCATAGCCTTGTGAATCAGAATTTTCTCCACAGTCTACAAACCAAAAAAGGCCAATCAATTATATTACATTTTTCATTATCGTCAAGCCTAGATGTGCTTTTTTATGTTTATCTAATGAACTTCATGTCTCTTGACAAACACCTTCCTGCATGACTTTAAGTTATAAACTGGAAGTAATCCAATAAAACATCACTTGACATGTATAAACCAGATTTATTTCAACAAATATAATTTTCATATGCAGGGATTCCAGTTTGTAGTAGGTATGAACTTTTCCCTTCAAGAACACATTTATGTTGATCCTTTAAAATTGTATTCAATCTCCAAACCTTAGAAACAGGAAGAAATCTCATCTCAGTCACTATTGGGTCTCTGCCTTCAGCAGAGGCAGACAGGGGTCCTGAAATTATTGTCACTATTGACAATAACTTGGTCCATATAGTTTGTAAAGAAAAGAATGTACACTTTGAAGCTTACTAATCTCCTAGAATTAGCATTAGACTCACAAGGGGGCCTTGCCATTTCCCCCTTAGAGAGTTAGTTGCAAAAATCCTGCCTTTTCAGTGGTCTGTGGTCTGGGGCTAAGTTTCTTAAATACTCACTGAACATTTGTTCCCAATCATTACAACATTTTCTTTTTCAAAACATGGTCCAGTTTTCAGGAATAGTCCAATAAAACATTCAGAGATCCTCACCTTCAAAATCAACTATAAAACTGGACAAAATAATTAACAATAAAAATTCATGGATTTTGAAATTGACTGACCACAAGCAACAAAATGAAAAATACTTATTCATAAAAAAAATGGCTTAACTTTGGGTAAGAACACTGGAACTCTGTGGAATTTCTTAGCTTGGGGTTGCCCTCATATGCCCCTAACTTCCAACCCAGATCAACAGGCAGAAGCATAGACAGCCCATTAAACTAGCTACTTCACTGCCAGAGGGGACAAACCTGATTTTGAACCGAAGGAACAGAAGTCATGGCCATTAGCGTTTGTCAGTAAATACAGCAAAATTAGTAGGAAATTATCAGGGAAAACTGACAGCACTTCTAACCTGAGGTTGCAGTTGTCTTCACAATGAGCAACAAATCGGCTGACCAGGCAGAAATTTAATAGAGGAATTTTAAAAATGAGCATAAAAGAGCCATAAAGTGGCTAGAAAAGTTCTCTACAGATGCATGGCTAATTGAAAGACTACTACATAAAGGAAAAAGAGGGACTTTGATGTACCCAAAATAATCATTAAAAAATATAGAAAAGTTATAAGGAATTCATGCCCCTACCTATCACTGTATAAATTTTTTTCAGCTAAGTGAAGGAGTTAGAAATAAAAGAAAACATATTGCGTGGTTCCATTTGTATACAATTTCCAGAAGAGGTGAACTGTAGCAATTGAAAGTAGGTTAATTTCCAGGGGCCTGTGTTGGAATGGGAGTTGATTATGAATGGAGAAGGAAGGACTTTCTTAGTTATCATACTGTGGTCTACAATTATATGGTAGACAAAGTTGTACCTGTAAATTTCCTTAAAAATCTTGAATTGTGCACTTGCAATGGGTAGATTTATGGTATCTAGGAAATCTGTTTTTTTAAGATAATAGATTTTCTTTAGAAAATCAATACCTAAGTCTTTCAATGACATTGTTAGGTTGCTAATGTTAAGACAATTAAAATTTCCTAACCTTCTTTGTGTTATCTATTGTACTTTTGTGAAACTGGCTTATTATGCTAATGAACAACCAAGGATTGAAGCTAAATTATTCTTAAAATCCTTTTTAGTCTTTTTATAAATCTCTCAACACTTATTTATATGCAAGTGATCCATCTATTTTTGAAAAATAAAAAAATTGTTTTTAAAAAGAAATAATTCATTGTAGCTTTGATTTGCACTCCCTGATTCTTAATGATGAAAAACATTTATTTATTCATTGATCATTTGTATTTCTTTTTATTTATTTATTTATTATTATTATTTTTTTTTTTGGTGATACTGGGGTTCCTGGAAACCCTTATACCTCCGGCTTACACTCCCAGACCTATTTTATACTTTTTATTTGGGAACAGGGTCTCTTAAGCCAGCGCGGCTGGCTTTGAACGCGATCCTCCTGTCTCCGCCTCCCAAGCACAGGGATTACAAGCGTGTGCCACCACACCCAGCAGTCATTTGTACTTCTTTCTTTGAGAAGTGTCAATTTAACTCAATTGCCCAATTTTTGATTGTGCTACTTATTTTTAGTGTAAAATTTTGAGTTCTTTATTCTGGATATTATTTTTCTGCCAGAAAAGTAGATAGCAAAGGTTTTATACTATTCTCTTTAGACTCCTTATTGTTTAATTTGCTGCACAGAAGCTTTTTTAATTTGTTGTCATCCCATTTATTGATTCTTGCCTTTATTTCCCAAACTTTTGGTATCTTATTAAGAAAGTCTCTTCCATTTCTTATATGTTGGAGAGTTGGTCCTATGTTTTCTTTTGTAATTGCAAAAATTATAGTCTAATTTCTAGGTCTTTGATTCATCTTGAGTTGACTTTTGTGCAGGGTAAGAGATAGGGGTTTAATTTCATTCTTCTACATATGGTAACTATGATGTTTACATGTATGGCTCTATAAATTTGAATCTTATTATGATACATAACTAAAATTAGCAATAAAAGTATAAAAAAAGTAGCTCATTTGGAAAACTTTCTACAAAGAATTTTCTGTGATTTTACTGACAAATATTTTGTTTCTTTTAGTTGATTAAATTAGCAAACTAAATCCTGCTTGTTTTCTCAAGTAGTAAAATTGATAAATTTGTTAGTATAAATGATAGGCAAATTTTCAAAATAAAAAGATACAACTAGTACTTTCTTTGAGTTCTCCAAGTTGAGGATGTATGAATTGGTCTTGATTATCTAATGGAAAGATCATCAGACCATTAGTCTTCCCTTTAAGGACTTGGTGATGATGAGGCTATTTTACTTGTGCTTACAGACATCTCTTCCTGCCTACAGTGTTTCTCTCTGTGATGGCAGCACAGAAAATTGGTCATGATGTTTTTCTTACTTAATTTTCTTGACCCAGAGCTATGCTGTTGTTTTTCCTAAAATTAAATTTGAGACCTACTTTCATGTCAATTTATTTGTTAATTTATTTTCCACCAGTATACATGCTAAAATAAGGAAACTACTTTCAATATCCATTTTTGGTATCATATTACGAGGTCACAAAGCAGGTCCTCTTTGTTAGCTTCTTGCTACTATAATAAAATACCTTAACAATTGACTTAGAGGGAAGGTTTATTGTGGCTCAGAATTTCAGAAACTCCAGTCCATAATCAGTTGACTCACTAGTTTTGCCTGTGGTCAGGAAGTACATCATGGCAGCAATGTTTGGCAGAGAAAGATTCTAGTTTCCTGGTGACTGGGAAGCAGAGAGAGACAGGAAGATACTGGTATTCCACAATCCCCTTCAAGGACCCAAGTTCCTTCCACTGAGCCCTGCTTCTTTAAGGCACCACCACCTCCCAATAGCCCCATGGACTGTAGACTAAACCTTTCACACGGAGACTTTTAGAAGACATTTGCCAAAACCACACCTTCCTTGATTTTGTTTTATTTAAGTTTGTTTTATCAGCTGGACACTTATTAGAAAGCTTAACCCCAGGATCTTACCCAAAGATAGCAGACCACACAAATATCCCAAAGTTCTTCCTACTTGATGTAATTGTCTCTCAGACTCTACTGAGTTGAATATATATTGCCAATATATACTGGCATTAGTTAATGCTATGTAATAAAATATATCCCATAATTTTAGAGATGTTTGTCTTCTGACCATGGATCTGTGGGTCAGAGAAAGTGACTTTGCTTTAGAGTTCAGGCCTTGTTCAAATCTATTTCTTGTGTCTTTATGATTGTAAGATTAGTGTTCACCATGGAACATGTTTCTCACAATTATAAGAAAAGTAGGAGGAAAATGAAAACCAAAAGAGCATTTTTTAAAAATTCTCGCTGCATCTAGAAGACTGGCCAAATCTAACTCAGTATCAAAAAAATATATGTACCAATGAGAAGAGGAAACTGCAAAGTCCCATAGTTTAAAAGCATAGATGTGGATGTATTATAGTGAGTTATAAATAGCAACAGGGATTAAATCTGTCTCATTTCCCTTCAATGAGAATTTATTAACAAGTTAGAGAATTTCACACTGACACAATACTTAAGGACATTTCTGTGAATATTTTGTGTTCTACAAGTCTTATGTCCCTCCAGAGAACAATCTCTTCTGCTTTTTATCTACCTCAAAATTTTGCATGAATCCTCTTTGGGGGAAAAGTTCCAGGAAAGTACACAAGATTCTGAGGGAATATAATAATTAATCTTAGAATATGGTAGAGCTGAGTTAATGACAAAAATCTAGTAGGGTCATGTTTTCACAATCAGACACACATGAGCTCACATAAATTAAATAGTTAAATTCCTCACTGAAATTATTATATATCCTGAACTAAGTTAAAATACATGTAGATCAGGAATAAGTATATCACAGGAAACTAAATGTACTATAGAATAAATTGCAGGATACATATATGTATGCTTTAAAAGATTATTGTTCTTACTTAAAAACAGTTTAACTGATGGCACTACATCAATTGCCTAATACAAGTGTGTGGAAAAATCAAGTATTTCAAATATGTAACTATCAATGTAACAAAAATATATTTGGGTTTCCTTTTCTCCCCTGCAGTTGTAATTTCTTGCAGTGACTTCTACTTGTGGAATATAAAGTAATTTAGCAGCTTTCAGATCTCAGTGACAGGAGAAGATAAAAGAATGAGTCCATTGAGGCTTTTGCAGGTATTAAATAGGCTTTATAATAGAATGCCTACACTACAGGATAACATAGGGACATTAAACTCATAGAGCTTATTATGGCATTTTGAAGCAAATGATGGACACAAAAGAAATGTGTAAAATAAGCTTACTTTTTCAAAATTTTATCTAGAAAATAAGCATTCTTTTACAATGCAGTTAGAGAAGGAGACAAAATCCCCATACCAAGTGCTGTGTCTATTAGAATTATATCGCATTGATGTCAAAAGTTTTGGAGGACCATGACATACTCTTATATGCAGTAAAACATTGTAGTTTATGGTTTGCAAATGAGAGTAATGAATATATGAGACTGTAAAGAATACTACACTCCATAATTTCTGTTAATCTGAACTAATAGAATCATAATATGTCATCTAAATTTTACTAATAAAATCATTTTTCTCAAAAGAGAATCATGGCTTAATTACTTTTATTTCTGGATGTCTGAACTGATGAAAATGGAGAAGTGACTTGGGAAAGTAACAAGACCTTCCCATTTCCTAAAATAACAATATTTATAAAAACAATATTTTAAAAGCATATAAAATTCTGTTCAATTTTAAATATATTATAAAATATAAAATTCTTCCAAATTACCATCAAGATAATCCTTGTGTGGCTTTCTTTTACTTATCAGGAATACATTATCTCAATAACTGTAGTCTCCATGTTGAATAACTGTTATCGTGAGCTTATTCTTGCTTTCGAACTTAAATTTTGAATTATTTGATCAATATCTGCCTCAGCTACACACCTGTATCCACCTAAGACCCAGGAAATCATTTCTTTCTGTTTCTATTGGATTGATATTTTATTTATTTTTATGTATTTATTTATGTATTTATGTATTTATGTATTTATTTATTTTTGAGATACTGGGGATAGAACCCAAGGATATTCTACCTTCGAACTGTACCTGAAGCCCTATTTTTTATTCTTTATTTTTCAAACAGGGTCTCGCTGAGTTGCAAATGACCTCACTAAGTAGCTGAAGGTGCCCGCGAACTGTTATCCTCCTGTTTCAGTGTTCCAAATGCTGGAATTACAAGCATGTGCCACCACACCCAGCTCACCAATATTTTTTTTTAAAGAGTGATTTGTTGATAAGGATGAGATGAACAAAATTGGAAACTTTGATTATAAAATTAAGATTATGATTATTCAATATTTCAAAATTTCTACCTATTTCTCATTAACTTATTGCATAGTTTTCTCACATTCATACACACTGAGGAAACCTACAGAAGTTGATCTCAAATTCACAATCTTCACCAAATCGTTTTTCCAGTAGCTAAACATGACTATGATTCAGAGCATCTGTTAAATTATTGATCCTCCACCTCTGGAGACTATTGTTAGCAGCTCTAGGGAGAATTCATGAACCAATCATTGTAATGCACCCCAGCTTACTTTTTTATATGTTATTTATGCATTGTAGTTATATATCTTTTTTTGAGTGTGTGGTACTGGGGATGGAACCCAGGGAACTTCTACCTCTGGGCTACACCTCCAGACCTATTTTATATTTAATTTGGAAAGAGGGTCTCAGTTGCTGAGAGCCTCACTAAGCTGCTAAGGCTGGCTTTGAACCTATGATCCTCCTGTCTCACCCTCCCAAGTATTGGGATTATAGGCATGTGCCACCATGTCCACCATAGTCACACATTTTAATGGGTTACAAGATGGTAGAGAAATACGTGCACACATCACTCATTTATTCCTTCCTCAATTCCCTCCCATTTCCTCCCCTCTCCCTCTTTCTCATGCTTGGCTTAAGTGATTGACTTTTATATGTTGTAAATATATATCATTTATATTAGGAGATTTCCCTCTTTCCCCTTCCATCCCCTTCAGTTAGGTCACCTTATTTGCTCATCAAAGGTTTTTTCTTCTTCATCTAGGAATTGATATTTTAGATATCACATATAAGAAACATCATGAAGTATTTGCCTTTCTGTGTGTGGCTTTTTTTCAGTTAATATCTTCCAGTTCATCTGTGCTATTGCTTATGTTTGGATTGCCTTTTTCTAAGGGCTGAATAGTATTTCAGTGTATATACATATACATATACATATACATATACATATACATATACATACACATACACACATATATATAAACACAAGAATGTGTGTTTTCATATGTGTGTGTGTATATATATATATATATATATATCATACATAGGATATCTATTTATTCCATTATGTATATAAAATTTTCTTTATACTCTCATCTATTGGTGAATAAAAGTTCAAACCATAACTTGCTGTTATAAGTAATGCTGAAATAAACATGGAAGTGTAGCTGTCTCTTTGCCAAACTGATCTTATGATGACTACTTTAAATATAAACATAGTACTGGGATGGCTGGATCATATGTTTTGTTGAGGGATTTACCTACTGGAATTCCAGCCCATGCGCACATGTTCTTTCTCTCCACACACTTGCCCACTCTTGCTCTCTTTCGCCTTTGGGATAATAGCCATGTAGTGGAAGTGAGGTGACGTCTCACTGTGGTTGTGATTTGCATTTCCCTCAGGAATAATGATGTTGGGTGTTTTTTTGTATAAATGTTGGACATTTGTATTGTCTTCTTTGGAGAAATGTCTATCCATGCATTACCCATATTTACTCAGGCTACTTGTGTCCTAGATATCAAGTTGTTCGAGTTTTCTATATATTTTATGTAGTAGTCCCTTATTATATGTATGACTTACCCATATCTCTTTTCATTCTGTAACTTACTTCTTGATTGTTTTATTATTTTCTTTTTTGTGCAGACAATTTTTAATGTGATCTAATGTCTTTTGTTTATTTTTGCTTTGGGTGCATGTTCTTTTAAAGTTATGAAAAATCTCATTATTCAGACATATTTAAGGAAATTATTTCCCTATTGTTCTCCTGGGGGGGGGCTCATAGTTTTATAACTTATATTTAAGTTTTTAATCCACTTTGAGCTCATTTTTGTGTATAAGCTAAAATATATCTATTCATACTATCGCACAAATTCTATAAGCAAAATTTTAAAAATATTTTATTACTTGACTGTATATTATCTTTTTGATATTTTATCAATTATTCTATTGACACTCATTATTACATTTTTCCTTTTGTTAAGTATATATTTTTAGGTCCACAATTTGCATTTTTCTTCCTTCCTTTCTCTTTCTTCTCTCTTCTTTCTTTCTTTCTTCCTCTCTTTCTTCCTCTCTTTCTTTCTCTCTCTTTCTTTCTTTCTTTCTTTCTTTCTTTCTTTCTTTCTTTCTTTCTTTCTTTCTTTCTTCTTTCTTTCTTTCTTCCCTCATGTGGTACAGGGTACTGAATCCAAGACTATTCTACCTCGAACTACACCTCCAGCCCAATTTTATTTTTTCTTGATAGTCATTGAGTGTCCTCAGTACAGTTACTTTAAAATCTTTGTTAGGTGGTTCATATATCTCTTATTTGTAGGATTGGTCACTGGTTTATTTTCAAAACTTTGGTGACATCACATTTCCCTAGTTGTTCTTGTGCCTCTTGGATATGTCAAAGTTTTACATTTGAAGTAGGTACGTAATCCAGTGTTAGCATCCTGGGCATTTTTGGAAAAAAGCTCTTCAATATTTGGCTTCTCCAGAGGTTTTTGGGAAATTGTCACGCATAGTCACGAAGCCCAGGGCCGTTGCTGGGGCATGCCTGGAGCCTGGGTCAGCTCTGTTGGGTGCACTGAAGAGTGCACCAGAAGCCCAGGGCCTGCTATACCTACCTTCTTCTACCCCCACCCTGGAGAGAGGTATCCAGTGGCCCTTGCTACTGAGTTTAGTCCAGTGATGGTGTGGACCCAGGATCAAGTCTACAATTTAAGCCTGAATAGTGGGGTTATATGGCATTATCTGGTGCCAGGGAGGATCTAGTGGTATAGTCTGTAGTTAGCAGCCTAGAGATAGGATTCTTCCAAGTCCTGAGTTTTGCTCTAGTGGGTCTGGTTGGTGTTGGGGTCAAAGACAGAGCCCTGTGTTCACTTTTCTTTCTTTCTTCCATCTGCACTATGTGACTGGGACACTTTCTATAAGACTGTAACTAAAAATGTTCCTCCTTGAAGATAGATGGTGTTGATTCCTCCAAAAATAATGTAACCTCATCCCTCCCACCCCATAAAGTATAAATTGTCAATGAATCCATTTTGAAACCAAAGATATCTTTTGATGTCCCTGGCAGTTTTACACTAAAATATCAGCTTTTCATCTGTCATTTGGGTTTCTGACCTTTGTCAGTAATGCCTTTTTAAGTAGCACTCTTGCTGTCCTGAGATGAGAGAAGTCAGAGGGAGACATCATTTGAAAGATTGGAGATGAAAAATGCTTTTTGGCTTGATGAAAGATGATGGGTGGAAATTGACATGCAGACTTCAAAAGATACAATAAAGTTGTTTTTGTCACTAAGAGAACACTGCAAATGGTTTAACACTTCTGTCACATTTTCTATGTCACATGAAAGAAAGCTAGATTCTACTATTGTTTGTCTTTTTCTCCAACAGTGCTGCTCTTCTTAACCACCACAAATATATAGTCTTGTTATTCAATAAAATAAGTTGAAAATATTTGTATGAAACATTACTTGAATATTAATATACTATGTTTCATCTATATAAGTTTTAGAAAAATTTTGGTAATTTTGTGATGAACTAGGCTTTCTCTGTATTCATAAATTAGTTTAAGAAGAATTAAGAATCAATATCCTCACAATATGGCCGGGTGTGGTGGCGCACGCTTGTAATCCCCGCACTTGGGAGGCGGAGACAGGAGGATCACACAGGTTCGAAACCAGCCTCGCTGGCCTAAGACACCCTGTTTCCAAATAAAAATATAAAAATAGGTTTTGGACTGGACCCCAGAGGTAGAAGGGTTTCCAGGAACCCCAGTACCACCAATACATATATATCCTCACAATATAAACCATCACTATTTTACTTTTATATTTCTTATGCACCTCCTATTTTGTAGATTCTTATATAATATCAAGTTTATCTAATCTTGAGAGTTAAAATTATTTATTGATAATATCTCAATTATCACAAAGCATTTTTATAAATAAAATCTATCAAACCAAACATCATTGCACACTCCTGTAATCCTGAGTACTTGGGAGGCTGAGAGAAGAGAATTTCAGGTTCAAGGCTAGCCTCAGAAACTATATAAGATTTTAAGCAACCTAGTGAGACCCTATTTCAAAATAAAATATAAAAAGAGCTAGAGGAGGAGGAAGTATAGACTGAAAGTAGAATGGCCCTGAGTTCAATTCCTAGTACTAAAATAAATTTAAAAAGTAAATAAGATTTATCAAACAGTAAAAGTTTTATTCATTCCAATTACTATCATTTTATTGCTTTTTTCATTTAAAATATCTAATATTTTTAATGTAGGCAATCATATATTCTGCAAATGATTGAACGCTTACTATTCTTCTTACTTATACCATTCCTTCCCATATATGATGTGACTAGACCTTCAAGCACACTGTTGAATGATGATAGCAACAGTGAGAATCTGTGACTTCTAGTCGACGTAAGGGGTGATGCTTCTAATATTTAATTATTAGCGATTTCAGAATTTCAGTAATTTGACTTGGTGTGTGTATGTATACTAGTTAATTTCTTTTGTTATTATCTTTTATAGGAGTTTGTTATTTGATATGTGATGAGGAATTTCTAAAAAATTTTTTCAGTAAAAGCTCACTCAGCATGGTGGTGCATATATGTAACCTGCTATATGAAGGGGTCCGATAGGATTGCAGGTTCAGCACTAGCCTCGAAAACTTAGCAAGACCCTGTTTCAAAATAAAATAGACTGAAGATGTAGCTCAGGGGTAGAATGTCACAAGGTTGAATCCACACTCTTGAAAAAAATATATTCTTCAGTGGATACTTAGGATTCGGATTTTATTATCTCAAGTTTAGTGTGTGTGTGTGTGTGTGTGTGTGTGTGTGTGTGTGTGTGTGTTGCTAGGGATTGGACACAGTAGCATTCTACATCTAAGCTGTACCCCCAGGCCTGTCTTATTTTTTATTCAGAAACAGAGTCATGCCAAGTTGCTGACAGCCTCACTAAGTTGCTGAGGCTTGCTAGCTTTGAACAAAGACTGTGACTTGGGTCCCTCCTATCCTCCTATCTCAGCCTTCCAAGTACTGATAATACAGTCATGAGCCACCACATCTGGCACTTGAGTTGGTTTTTAAAGCAAATAATATGAAATATATTTTGGTAGAATTATTCTATAAATATTTTTCTATAAAAGAATAAAACAGAAATGAACTACTTCTGCCAATATTATAGCATTTTCACTTCTTGCCCAGGTTTGGCAAGCTAGTTAATTTTATTAACCCTTTAAAGAAATACCTTTGTCATTTTTTCTATTCAATTTACTATTTAAAATTTATTATTTTGTTTCACATACTTTGTTTTATTTTTATTAAAGTTTTCTTCAATGTGCTATTTTTCTCTCTTCCTGAAATAGATCATAAATTTATTTATTGGGAATATTTCTTCTTTTCTAAAAGCTATATTCAAAGCAAATATCTCTGCTCTGAGCCTTTTTGTACTCTAAATTTAGGGACTTGAAGCACTTATGTAAGTCATATTTCTGTTCATATGTTTGGTAAGGCTCAACTAGAGCTGAAAGGTCAATCCCAAGTGTGCTATTGCACTTCTAGGACCCACGACTTAGTATCGTTTTTTTCCTGTGGCCTCTTATCTTCTAAGGCCTTTCCCTGTGTTTGGATTTCTCAAACCAAGATATTCTTAGGTCGTTGAGTCAGCGTTCATGGTGAGCTTCCCCACCACGCAGTGTGCCACGGAGCAGAATGTGGAAAAACCACATGAGCGTAGATTCAGTTTTGCAGTGTTCCGTTGGTGAAAGCACTCAGATTCACAAACCTCGCTTCACCTTAGAGAAGGCAGAAGCCTTGGGCTCTCTGATTTACACACGTTCTTCAGCACCGCTTTCTTGCTCCTGATCATTTTCTCCTAATGATTTATAATCGCGTGTCTCTTTCGTTCTTTAGTCTGGGAGTTTTGGGAACAGAGTTATTCTTCTCTTCTGAGTTTTGCTCTTAAGTTTTAAATAAAATATCAGCTACATAAAAACAATTGTTCTAAGTGTTGAGATTTTCCTTATGTACTTAATATTAACTTTGTTTAATATTAGAAAGGAAATTGGTTTATTGAGCTACTTAAATGACTGATTTTACTTATTCCATCTACTTTAGCCATATATTTAAACTGGTTTTTAATGAAGTCAAATTTGTCTAATACATTTATTTTTCTTATGCTTTCTATCTTAAATGAAATGAATCTAAGTTACTAGGTATAAAATAGTTTAAAGTTTGTTTTGTTCATACCTTAAAACATTCATTATAAAGCATTATTTTCTGTAACATATTATTAATAAATCTATATTATCTAATAACAGTACTAAAACTTGTGCTTCACATCACTCGTTTGCTTATAGGCTTTATATACTGACCTAAAAATATTTACTTTCCTTTTTTCTTGAAGTGGATTCGTTTAGGTAATATGTCTTTTTTATCTTTGTGTTCCCACAGATTTTAGACCCTAATATAAAAAACAACAGACATTCAAGCCATTTTTTAAAATGTTTACACTGTTTCTATCAAAAATAAATATGATACTGATGACAATAGCAAGATTTAAATGGTAATCGATCTTTATTATTCTTAATATTTTTATTATCAGTTGGAAGAATTGCTAGATCATTTTACCAACACTGTGGACAATGTGAGAATTTAAGTTGAATTTCTAATTTTAAGAAACCTATCAAAATAGAAAGTTTTAGATTTAAAGTTGAGTGAAGGGAAGGTATATAACACACACACACACACAAAAAGAACCCCACAGATTTATGCTTTAAAAACATAATTTACATAATATACTTGTTAATCAAAACAATTAATTTACTAGGATTAAAATAAAATACGTGCATATAGTAAAAGTATCCTTAAAAATGGAATATTGTTATGGTTTTAAGATAATTTAACTATTAAAATATCTATATTATTTGTAAATAATCTCCTTTCCCATTAATAATTTTAATATAATTTCTGTATGTACTCCCCTGTCAAAATTTTTCAATACTACTCCTGTACAAACAGAAAAAAATACAAATTAACCATGTGGAGACCTAAAGTCTGTAACTAGAAAAATAATCAAGCCTTTTTAAACACATAGCAAATATGTAATTACAATTATTCAGAATACAGAAAGAAGCAAAGACACTATCACTCTTAGACTGACTCATTTGGCTACTAAGTTAGTGAAAAGAGAAAAAAAGGAAAAGGATGGATGTGAAAAGGGCAAGAAAAAGGGAAAAAGAGAAAGAAAAAGTAATGATAGGATAAGAAAGGAAAGACATTTTTAAAAAGAATGTAAATCAATGTGGTAAGATGCAGTAAACAATTTTACTAGCTGAATTGTCTTTGTTATGTTATAGAAATATAGGCATATTCTCTAAATATATATAATGTATATTTAAAAGCATAATTTACATAATATAATTGTTAATAAAAATAATTTATTGTGAATAAAAAAGCAATGCATATAGTAAAAGTGTTCTTAAAAACTGGGCATTGTTACGGTTACATACATAAGTTTATTCTATTTATTTTTTATTTTTGGTGGTACTGGGGGTAGAACCCAGAGACTTTCTACCTTTGGGCTATACTCCCAGGCCTATTTCATATTTTATTTGGAAACAGGGTCTCACTAAGTTTCCCAGAGCCTCATAAATAGCTGAGGCTGGTTTCGAACCTGTGCAACCCTCCTGTCTCAGCCTCCCAAGCGCCGGGCTTACAAGCATGTACCACCATGCTCGGCTAATTGTATACATAATTTGTGATATCATTTTACAATCTATATTATCTATGATTGTAGATGAGATATAGATACATATTCTCGAAACTTCTTATATTTATTTAAAATTTTCTTTAGTAACTAAACACACGATGAATTACATCTGTTATAAAACTGTAATGATTGCAGAAATGTTGCCTAGGAGAATTCAATCCTCAAATTGTCATTCATCCAAAGCCAAAGACAAAATACAGCAGCAAATGCAAAATAAGGAAAGAGAAATTGATTATTTGTACATATATAATGAGGAAACATGTAAATGTAACCACTGTATTCCCCATAAAGAATCCCTGTTGCCTCCAGTTGAACCCCATTTAAGGGTGGTTGCCCATGCATTTTCGTAATGTACAAAACATAAAAATCCATATTCTGGAGGGAGTATTAGGTTCTTAAGAAGCTAGACGTGCTGGCTTCAGTCATTTTCTCTTTCCTTTGAATTGGTGGAAATCGGTCTGGTGTCCCTGAAGAAATCACACAGGGGAAACTTTCCTCTGTTGGTGGTAGGCCACAATTCCAGGAAAGACTCGTATAATCTCATTTCAGGATGGCAGGGTTTCTACAGAACAAATTTCAGAAAACATCCCTAAAGGCAGCTTTAGCAACAGCCAACAGTAACAAGTCTGTAAGGCAGCAAAGAAAGGAAAGTTGTCAGGTAGAATTGCTTTCAAAAAGCTCCTTACTTGTTGGAGAGAGAAACTTGGAATATTTGTTTCTTCTGGGTGAACCCCTTTTTCTTAGCTTCTGGCATTCAGTTGTTATAAGAAATGCCTTGATATACTGCTTTCTCATAGATATCTCTATATATCAATATATTTCTAAGTATCTCTCTCTCTCTCTCTATATATATATATATATATATATTCTTGATATACTGCAACCTCTGAGATAGAGTTTAATTATAGACAATATTGCATCAGATGGTATTTTGCTATTGGGAGAATTGCTATCTTACTTTAGTATGATCATATAATTTTTAACTTAACATTTATAGTTACACATTATTAGCTTACTATGCCATCATCAATTTTATCTATTAAATGAAACCTAAAATAAAAAAAATATTTCAAGTAAAGCAACTCTATTACTAACGAGGTTTCCAAATAAACAAAATTTTTAACATTAAAAAAAATAAATATAGGTAATAATATCTTATTTTAATATAATTATATAATATTCTACTTACAATAATATGCTTATTTTTTCTACCTATAATAGTATTTGTCTACCTAAAATAATATGCTCAAGGTAATTTATATTTATTTTATAAAATTATACTTACTCTCATTGAGTACATTACTTACATTTTTTATTTTATACATATTTTTTCACTGAAAATAAATGGTATACATTTAAACTGTACCTGGTGCCCTCTCCCTCCCACCCCGTTTTCCTTCCCTACCTCCTACCAGTGATTGTCCAGGGTAACCATGCTATATTCTTACTTTTACACATACACAGAGGTAGACCATTACTTACATTGTTGTTTGATGCCCAATGTGCTTGGTGGGCATATTTAGAGAATAGAGTAGAGCTATTCTTTTGTTCTACTATTCTATTCTATTGTTGATGGACAATATCAATATTTACATGCTAAAGCATAACAATGTGACATCATCATAATGCTGTTAGTGTGTATGCCTTTATTACATACTTTTCTGATTTTAGAATTTGCATTTCTGGATATGTTGTACTAATCACAAACTTTATGAAGGACTCATGACTGTCTTTTGAATTGTAGTGTCAAACATTGCAGCCATAATTAACAAGAACATTCTTAAATAGTATTTGGATGTCAGTGGGGTTCCATTCTTAGGTCTGCAATGCAGCAGTGATGTCTGCTTATTCTTTTATGGCCCAGACTATCCTACAGTGTGAAGCTTTTCATTGACTGTACAGTCCCAAATGACCCCAGATATGAATATTTTTCACCAATTTTCTTGCTTCAAATAGTTTGAGAAAGTAATATTTTCATTAATTTAACATAAATTCATTTACATACCTGTATGTTCTCAGAGGCAGGATTTTAACATCTGAGAAATTGGATTTATTCCCCTCCCTTAGGATCTTGTGGCATCAATAAAGGATGACAACAACAACGTGGCAACTGGATATGTGGGGAGGAAGAATGAGTAATCTACAACTCAAATTAAAAATGGCAAAAATACAAAACAAAATAATTTACTGATTTGAGCATATGAAACAAAGTTATCCAGTTTGGGATACAGAAAAGTAATAACATGTTTTTATTTGAATATCAATGATATGCCCCTGAAAGTGTGATCAAGTCTCAGAACATCTTAGGAATCTGATGCCTTAGGTAACGGTCGGTCATTTTCTCTTAGTGCTGGTGCATTCCATTAAATAACTGACTGATACCACAGTGCCTGAGAAATCAACTGCATTTACAGTTTTGTATTTTTTGTACGTCAGTCTTGAATTCCCAATGGCATTTTAATTGTTCATAATGAGAAAAATTAGATATGATTTTGATAGCATATATGATATGGATGTGTAAACAGAGCAAAACAACTATAAAATGAATTTGAAATAGGAAAGTAATCAAGAAATACTGACATCTTTTGTATGACATGACTGAGTAGTCACTATGAAGCTTGGAAGCTATCACCATTGAGTACCATGAGTAAGTATGCTAATGAAATTCTGTCATTTTTCAATTTAATCTGGATTTGAAACATAAAAAAGAAAAACCCTAGGTGCAGTTTTATAAATTGCAGAAATGGATTTGTGGATTATCCCATCTTGTGGTTTTGGAAGAATCATAAATCATTCTGAGTTCTCTTATGGTATTGATGTAATTTTATCCCTTATAAATCACTATAGACTACGGGCTCCCAGTCTTAGGGTCAAAAGGCTGCATGCTCAACTATGATTCAGTGGTTTGTTTAAAATCAAGTTTCACATAACCAAGAGCTATAGGTTTGCAAACCTCTCCTTCCCTCCCATCATCTGCTACCCCATGAATATTCAGAGTACTCCAACTCAGGGATAGAAGCTAATAGTAATCAGAAAGCTAAATACAGGAGATATTTCGCAGCTAGAAAATGGGGGGAAATATTAGTCTTCACCTTTTTTGAGATATTAAAGGTTAGAGGAGAGAAAAAAAAGGAATATAAAGCATTTGGGATAAGCAAAGAAGTTCCAAAGCTGACTACTTGGATATTCATGTTTTCAGCATATAAATTAACTACTGATTTATTAGCTCCAATGTTTGTGTATGTGTGTGTGTGAATGCATGAAAAATTTAGAATTTTCTATAAATCGTATACTTTTATCAGCAAAAAAAATGTAACCACAAAAAACTCTAAGGAGCTAAAACAATATGTGGAAAAATTTATAAAAAAAAAAGTCCTTTGCATCCTGATAATTGCATTGAATTTGTAGGTCAGTTTGAGTAGTTTGGACAGTTTAACAATGTCAGATCTTCCAATACATGAACATAAGAAGTCTTTCTGCTAGTTTGGACCTCTGCAGCTAAATTTTTTAAGTGCATTGTCACTTTTTGTTCTATTATAAATAGAATTATTTGGCTAACTTACTTTTGAAATAGTTAATTGTTAGTATATAAAAGATAAATATTTTTCTATATTGATCTTTGCTGGATTTACTAGATCCAAAGAGTGTGTGTGTGTGTGTGTGTGTGTGTGTGTGTGTGTGTGTTTATTTGTATGTATGAAAACTTTTAAAATTTTCTATAAATAGTATAATTTTATCAGCAAAAATATAACCACAAAAAATTCTGAAGCGATAAAACAATCTTATAGAAAAAGAAAACTGGATATATCACATTACTCAATTTCAAAACATATCGCAAAGCTACAGTAAACAAAACAATGTTACAGGCATAGGATATAAATATAGACCAATAGAATAGAGGGCTCCCAAATAAATCTATGCATCTGTAGTTAATTAGTTCTCAATGCAGTGCTTTGACTTGGAATATACATGGGAAAAGAATATTATTCTTAATGAATGTAGTTGAGAAGACTAAAAATCTACAGGGAAAAGAGTGCAATTTTATCTTTATCTCATATACAACATTCAACTTGAAATAAATTAAAGATATAAACTCAAATCATAGTACTATAAAAGCCTAGAAGAATACATAGGAGAAAGCTTCATGATGTGGATTCTTGCTATGAATTCATGAATATGACAGCAAAACGCAGACAACAAAAGCACCAATAGATAAATTAGGCTACATCAAACTAAATGACTTTTGCACAGTGAAGTAAGAAATAATAAACAGAATGGAAAAACATTCTATTGTTGCATTGTAATTATATATCATAATTATAGTTATATATCATAATGAGGTTCATAGTGATAGAAAGATGCCTACACATAACAGTGTATTTCCCTCTGGACCCCATAGACTCTTTTTCTCTCAATAGTTCAAACTTGTTTTGAATGCTTAAATGTTTCGTCACTCACTTGAAAATCTTGAATATCATTATTTCCCCACTTATTTGCTATTTACTCTCTTATTTTGGTTAATTATGGGTTTTCTTCAATATATTTTCTGTGGGTGATAGACGATCTTCAGGAAATTGTTAGTTAAGGCATTTATGAGATGTATGTGTAACCACTGTTCCCCCAATTAATGTAATCAGTTGATTTTACAAGAATTTTCTCCACATCTTTCAAAAATATGTGGATGTTAGGGAGAAAATACATCATAAGAGGAACTCTAGACGAAGAAGGAGGAACCATAGATGAACAAATAAAGCAGCCTAACTGAGGGATCTTGGAGTGGGGAAGAGGAAAATTCCCTAATATACATTCACAGACATATCAAAGTCAATCACTAAGCCAAACTTGAGATGGAAGGAAGGAGGGGGGAATGTGGTAGGAATTGGAGAAGGGCTAAATGATTGATGTGTACATGCATGCTTCTATGATCTTGTACTCCATTGAGATGTATGACCACAATGCACCAATAAAATTTTTATTATAATTACTCTTTTATGAAGAATGAATATGTTTGAATTCTTGTTGTTCTCATATCTTCTAAATGGTACAGTATTTGACAACCCCCCCCCCCAGTAAAGGCTATTACCACTCTAATTCATTGTATTTCAGTACTGAGGCCAGTTTATCTGGTTTTGTTTCTCTTTAGTTACTTTAGCCACCTTCTAATGGGTGATCTGGACGCATGCTTGACCTTACCTCTTTCCCCACAAACCTGCTCATCAGGTAGTTTTTTCCCTTGTTTGAATTCAAACTATTTGTAATGTCTATATTATGTTATCTTATTTACTATAAGGTTATACTTATTATAAAATAGGTTTTTATAGGTATTTCAAATTGATCATTTAACCCAAATTAACAGTTTGATTTTTAAAAAGAAAAAAGAGAAATCATGGTAGAAAAAAGAGCAGTTAAGTGACTTGTTTTTCTAAAAAAAGAACATAGTTCCCATTTTTTTGAGCCTAGTTGTTATCTCAGCTTACCTGAGCTATATAGTCTGTATTGTGAATGGGCATACCTTATTTCTTCACATTTCTGATGTCCAGGTAATTATAATTGTAGCCTTGATTACTTTTATAGCTTTTGTTTCTTTTTCTTCACTATTATAAGAAAAACTAACTACTCATGTCTATAGATAGTTTATTTTTGTTTGTTTTTCAGAACAGAGGCTCATATTCTTCAGGGAACTTAGCAACGATATAACAAAACCATAGAGCAGGTTCTAAATGTGCAAAGTCCCTAGATTGGCTTGACTAATAATTATGAGACCAGAAAAAATGACCCCAATGAAGATAAATTTGAAAATATTGACAAGTGTTCTTTCAAAGTAGATCATATTGCTCGTTCATAAAAATGAGAACAACTGATACCTTAAAATAAGATTATATCACATATAATTTGTATTTTAGAAAAGTATAATGTATGGGGATGCAGAAAAAAATAGAAGGTCAAAATCTGGGGAAATATTTAGAAATCTTAAATCTCCTTTTTATATTAAAAGCACAGGTAAAAATATGATGAGATATTGAGTAGCTGTAAAACAAGCAGGCACCAGAGAGGAATAAATTTTTAATTAATATATAAATGCTTTGATTCATGATGGTGGTGGTGGTGGTGATGTGTGTGTGTGTGTGTGTGTGTGTGTGTGTGTGTGTGTGTGTGTGTGTTTTACTGGGAACTGAAGCCAGGAGAATTCTGACTCTGAGCTACGCTCCCTGTCCTATTTTATATTTATTCTGAAGAAGTGTCTCACTATGTTTTGGGGGTGTCTCACTAAATTGCTGTAGATGGCCTTTAACCCTGTGATCCTCCTGTCTCAACCTCCCCAGTACTTGGATTACAGGTGTGCACCAGGCCTAGCTTTATTTAACTTTTAATCTTGAAAATATGAAAGCTGGATCCAGAAACTGTTTGGACACTTCAGATTTGAGCACATCATAATATTCAATAAAAATATCTAACTAAATGGACAATAGGATCCACTGAGCAGTAAAATTACATTAATTTAGATAATCTTCAGTTTCTTCAACTAACAATAGAGTATCTAATTTGATAATTTCAGACAAAGGCAGAAGGGACAATATAAAAGAATACAATTATTTTGAATTTCTTGGTAACCGTAAGAAGAATTATCATTTTGTGTATAAAATTGTCTTGTATAACTGATAATTTTATCAGCCTGCTTACTAACCATATGAAAATCTGACCTTAAAAAGAGATGCCATAAATTTGGAAAGATATGACTCATTCCTAAGATATCAATAGCATAATTGTGAGATTTAAAAATCACATTTTAAACAGTTGTATTTTATCGCTTTTAATTCTCAGATGCTACAGATTGCAGATAAATATTTAATATAAACAGCAAAGGAAAATGTATGGCTGAGTGAATGCTAATCAATAATTTGAATACTACTAAAGCTGTTGCATCCAATCCTAAAAGGAGGAGCTTACAGAATGAGTTCAGTATTATAGGATAAGATCATGACTGTTCATATTTTGATCTTGGTATCATGATGTGTCAGCTGAGAAATTATCATGTCAAAATACATGAAGAGAAGAGATAACTCTTGACTCCAGTTATGACACCAGCGTGGCTTGACCAACCAGACAGGTTATTATCACAGAATTAGTTTTGAATTCAAAACAAAACAAAAACAACACTTCACTGTGTTATTATAATTTTCTTTTCCAGACATGTAGAATAAAATAATAATAATCAAAGCACCACCACCCTTCACTTTGATACTTACCCTTGATTCAAGAAACCACATTTGCCATGAAATCTTTATTTACAAATTGAAGTGAAAGTTTAACTGCTTTCTTAAATGGAGATAATAATTTCACATTTTATTATCTATATAATTAAAATTTTCTTGTCATGAATGGACTCAATAATTGGTTTGAGGAATGAAAATGGGAAAACCACCACTTAAGTAAAGACCATGTCTTTACTTCAAACACATCCCCAAGACTCTAAAAATAGTATGGAAAAGTAAAAAGCAAAACAAAATAAAACCAAAATAATACAAGTGATGTTTCTGCATAGCCAGCCAATGTGACTTCCATTCTCACTGAATTTTCTGTTTTTAAAGTAGTTTTAGAATACCTAGCTAAAATTTGTTTTAAATTTCATATGAATGCAAACCTTGATTAGTAATAAGCCAAAATATTCAGAGTGTTCCAGTGCACTTTTTTTCCACATCTTGCTATTTTTGATGCACCTTAAGTCTATAATAGTAAGACTCATAGTGATAGAGTCATATATGTGCATGATACTCTTGGGTGCACCTTCCCCGTACCTCTCTTTGCCCTCCTTTCCTCCTTCCCTCAGTCTCCTCCCATTGCTTTCCTGGTTTCTCTCCTACTTTTTAAAGGTCCCTTTTCTTCCTATTTTTTCTCAAGCTTCCACATGTGAGAGGTCCAGTACATTTTAGCAGAGTATTTAATATACAGCTGTGTTTTATAAACCTCTGTTGAACAATGAATACCTGAACAGAGTGAATAAATCAATCGATCTTTCCTTGCATTGATTTTCAACTTTAGATGCCTTGATGAGTTTATTATGAAGTAAAATCTCACTCGTTTACTTGCATTGGATGCAAAAAATTAAGAGGATGCCTTTTTAATTTAAGGAAATAATCTCATGTTTCTGTAAGCTGTATTAAATGCTAATATGAGTTATACTACAAAGAAATATAACCTATCAGGTTGTATGGAGGGGAAGAAGTATTATTGCCTTGGTTCTATTTGATTGGACTAAAGTCACCCATATATTAGTGATGAAAATATATGTCACCAGTGATAAATTTGTAAAAGATTATAGTAGCTTTACTCTCAGTAAGCATGACAGGAAACAACTAGGACATCCATCAAGAGAAATTTGAGATTGATTTTATCCCCCACTCTTCCTCTCTAAGTACTGTGTAAGTATAAGGGCTTTTCTGAGAGGCCAATCTAGAGTCCTCAGGTGTTTGGATGCCCATCCTTCATAATTAGGCTAGAAGACACTGAACAGCCAGTTCTAATTAGCCAACATCATTTCTATTTCCACTTTGGATTGAAAAAAATAAAATAAAATAATAATTTTAAGTAAAAGAAGAAGTGATTAACTCCAATTATATATGTAATATATATGTTTGTATATGTATACTATATACACATATAGAGAGGAAGAAGAAGAAGAAGAAGAAGAAGAAGAAGAAGAAGAAGAAGAAGAAGAAGAAGAAGAAGAGGAAGAAGAAGAAGAAGAAGGTTTTTAGAGAAATCAGAAATATAAAAAATGAACATTGAGTGAGGATCTACTAAAATATTTTTAATAATGAATATGTACATTCAGTCCTGAAAATTAACTAAACACTAAATCAGTATAGTGTTCTCCAAAAAGGCTGTACACATATAAATGCCACAAAATTATTTTTACTAAGAATGAAAAATAAAATAAATTTTCTTTACAGTACATAACTATACTATTTTTAGCTCTCTTGAAACATTAAAAAAGTAGTAGTCCAAAAGGTTAGTTTATGTTCAGTTGGCAACAGGAATATGGCAAACATTACTTTTATTTCAATCATTTATTTATGTGCTTATTTTTTTGGTTTCCAATCACCAGAGGCCAACTATGTACTAACAAAAAAGGAAACAATGAGTTTATATATATCGAGATGCAGATTGTGTATTTTATGAAATGTATATCTGTTTTGCTGTTAAAATATATTGTGGCTCTGATGAAAAAAATACTAAAATTCCAATTTACAATTAATAATCACACTACAAGATGTTTGACTTGAAAAATATTCATTTTCCTCTCAAAATAAATTATAATGCAATAAAACAAATAAAAGTTATTCTCTATTTCACTATGTGAAATGTGTTAAACCCAGTACAATTCCTAAGCCCAATTATTTTCTGTGCTCGCACCTTCTTCCCCTAGTCACTCTAGGGGAGAGAATGTTTAATAGAATTAGAGAGCCAAGGGAAAAGAGAAACAAAGACAAGGTCCACCTACAAAAAAACAACAACAAAAAATAATTGATGCTTTGCTACTTTCTGTTTCACACCGTGGGGTTTTGTTGCCTTTCATGATTATTTCTTGGATGAATATAATTTCTATATGAGTATGTATATATTTTTAAAAATCCTGTTATGTTCAAAAGAAATGCTAGAAGACAAAAATATTTATTATGTCTATTCTGTATTGTTTCTTTTCCCTAAAGTAAAGTATGTGAACACACTAGGGCAGTAATGCTCTAGAATTTGGTTTGATCTCATGTTACCTGGCAATTTATAAGCAAATCCCTCTCCTTTTCTTTCCAGTTGTTCTAAGTCATTTTTTCTTCCTTGGATTTTTAGGGTAAAACAACAACTGAACATACTTATTGGATGTTCTTAATTATTCATTGATGTCATAAAAATCTTTTGGTTAAACAACATTATGAAAGGACAATGACTAATAATTTTATCTCATATAAAAAGATAACAAGGAGTATTGTAGAACCTGATTACAAATAATAATCATTTCTGTCTCAGAATGACTAATTCAGACCAAATCACCAGCTTTCTTGGCATCTGTCAGCAAAATGCAGAAAATTATTATTAAGAAAAGCACAGGATATTGCCAGATCACAATCACAGATTCATACTGAGATGGGTTTCAGCCAGTGTGTGACCTGTATTTAAATCTTTTTTTTATTATTTTAATACTTTTATTTATTAAAATAAATTGTTCTCTTCATGGCATGAATTGATAGCACAGATTTCCACTACACTATCATGAGGGAATTAATAGTTTTTCTTAGCCAGGAGGTATCTAGTGTATCCCAAAAGCTAGTATGTTATTTTACTTTTAAGTAAAATATTATGTATTTTTGCAATTATTGGACTTTATTCAAATCAGCTCAATAATACAAAAAAAAGATAAAATGCAGTTTGCAATTTCCACTAGGATTATTTCAGCACCTGAAATCATATCCCATAAACAGAGCACAGTCTGTCCTAGGAAAATTTGCCATCTATTACATAAGGCATAGATATCTTATCCTTTTGTCAGGTATATTTATATTTTGGCATCAAAATAATATTTTTTCTCATAAAATACCTATTTTTCTACATCTTTTCTTTCTTTTTAATATCTTATTTTATTTTAAAATAATTTTGGAGGAGCATTATAATTGTACATGACAGTAAAATTGATAGTGATATATTCATCACTGCTCATAGCAATATTTGCTCTATTTCCTTCCCCATATTTCTCTTTTCTCTCTGCTGTTCTCTCCCTGTGCATGACAGCGATTCATAGTGATGAATTTATTTGTGCACCTGACATTATATGGTCTGTTTCCTTTCTCAGGCCTCCTTTTCACCCTCCTCACCCAATCTTCTTCCACAACTTTACTGTCTCTGCTCTAATTTATATGAAATCACTTTTCCTTTCTGTTGTCTAACTTCTACATATGAGAAAACACGGGGCCCTTGATTTTCTGAGTCCAGCTGATTTCACTTAGCATGATGTTCTCCACTTTCATCTGTTTTCAGGAAAATGACATACTTTTGTTATTATTACTGAGTAAAATCTCCAGTACATATACAGGTGACATCTTCTTTATTCATCAATTTTACTTTCTCATAGATGGCTCTATCAGAAAGCCCCAAATCCATGATCTCACCTTTAGTTCCTACTGATCACGAACCAAATATTCAGAACTTGCTCTAGAAATCTTAGCTATTCTCTCTGTGCAGCCTGGTAATAGAATGGAAGATGAGAGAAGTACCACTCTTTCCGTCATGGACTAGAGTTATTTGTCCTTAAACTCTTAATGATTTAGCCATAATCAAGGCCCAGAAGCTACTGGGGAATTAAGTTATACTAATGAACCATCTTGCCTTTCAATATTCAGTCTTAAAGAAACAACAAAGCTTCGCCCAGCGTGGTGGCTCACGCTTGTAATCCCCGTGCTTGGGAGGCAGAAACAGGATAATCACGCTGGTTTGAAGCCAGCCTCACTGGCTTAAGAGACCCTGTTTCCAAATAAGAATATAAAAAATAGGTCTGGGAGTGTAGCCTGGAGGTAGAAGGGTTTCCAGGAACCCCAGTACAACCAAAAAAAGAAAAAGAAAAAAAAAAAAAAAAGAGAGAAGAAAGAAACAACGTAACTTCAAAACATAACTGCTTTGCTGGATATTTGAATACTTTCCTAAAAAAAATATATATATATAATATATATATATAATTATATATATATTGTATATAAATATATATAACAAACTTAAAAGAAGAAAAAGATTAGTAATCTACAAAGTGATCATTGGCAATGATATTATATAACTTATTTAATTGCTCTTTTTTTTTTTTTTTTTTGCAGTATTGGGGATTAAACACAGGGGAATTCTACCTCTGAGCTACACTCCCATCCCTATTTTTATTCTAGCATGCCTGGAAAAAAAAAATGTATCTACATTATTCAGTAGAAACTCACAAAATCTTGTTCTTTTTGAGCTCCAAAGCCTATCAAGTCTGTTTCTTTATAAAGGAATTTAAGGCTTCCAAATTGATGGAGCCGTTTGAGAGCAGCCTAAACACCACCTGGAAGATTTTAACACCATTGTCATAGCAAGAAAGGAAAAGTAGAATGTTTAGTGAGGGGGGGAAGGGCCGGGTTGTCAGTTCAGAAAGAGCCTCTCCTGTAATATCACTCTTCAAAGCAGCGTTTTCAAATGGGTTTGAGAAAAAAGAATCTTTCTAAGAATGTACTTTGGTAAATAAGTAAAGGCTATATTCAATCAAAATCTTCTTTGAGAAATATTGGTTTTTATCCCACTTCAAAGAGATTTTTTTATCTATACCTTGCCTATTTCCATTTTTAGAATCAAGAAAAAAATAGCGGTAAATTGATGCACCTAATAAATCACACACACACACACACACACACACACACACACACACACACACACACCACCATCTCAATTTATAACCCTCAAATAAGAAAATGCAATTTTAATTATTTGCTTTGGTTTTTGAAATGAAACACTTTTAATTTGGAGAGTTCCAGAATTTGATACTCTATTAAGATTAGTTTCAATGTTTACAGGTAGACATACACTTCTACTAATCAACAATTAGCTTGCATAATTGTTATTTTTAAGCTATGTATCATAAAGTATAGCTTTTTGTTTTTCAAGTAAGTTGCAAATCACCATGCTTATAATTCAACATTGCAGATTTGCCTTCTTTTTATCAAATCCACCATCCTCTTTGGCAGTTACTAAAATACTTTTAAAATTGTTTGCAACTCAACTTTTCCAAACCAGATTCCATATATTGGCCGTAAAAATTTTAGATATGAATCTTAGTGTGAAAGGTCTTTTTAGTTTTTCCACAATACAATGAGAAAAATAACATAAAATTCAGATTGTATTTTCTACAAGAAGGAAAAAAAAAAGAATGCACCACTCCATTTATGTAACTAAAATTTGATTTTAAGGAATGTTTGATTACTGAAAATAATAATAATGCCATAGATAATTTTTAAATTCTAGGTACCACTCTAATTTATTCAGGATAGAGGAAAACATGGATACTGGGGAAATAACTCTCACATATAAGTATTTAGATCTAAATGCTAAATCTAATTTTCCTGTTAATAAAAATAAACAACTACCGTCTTTCTCTCATATCACTTCACACCTCATACCTGTTGACCTTGTTATATGACAACTGCAATGAAGACAGTTAAAGGATTGTTGAGCATGGCTAGCACCATGGTCTAAGCAGATCGCCGTGATCTTGTTTATCTTGCGTATACCGGCCCAGTCTGTATTACATAGAAAGGCACTGCATACCGAGGAAAGGGAACTAGCTCTGCATTATCTTACTCATTCTTCTCTCTAGCCCTCTACATTTGAAGATAAAATGTAATTAATTAATTTTAGTTTCCATAGGAGATGGTAGATATCAACCCAAGACTAAGTTCTCTTTGTGCAACCAGACTGTCCCTTTCAAGGAAAAGGGTCAGGGAAATAATTACATCCCTAGTGAAAAACTCTGAGCAATCAGTGTTGGGAATATGGCAAACAAATAGGGGAAACATGTTAGATCATTTGTTAACTAAGGAGCGTGACAGTTAGGAATCCTTCCTGACATAAAGAAAAGATATACTTTGAAGTAGATTAGAAAGTAACCATAGCACAGAGAATTACCAATGGAATATCACTTTAGTCTGTTGAAATGATTGGAAAATATTATAGGTTCTTATCCAAAGGAGTGGATCACCAGAAGTAATATTTTAGAAAATGTAGTCTGGTACAAACTGTAGATTACAGAGTATAATATGATTGCATTTAATTTTAGAAGTAACTTAAGGACTATCTTCTTTTAAACAAAATATAGACTTTTGGGGTAGTACTTATTTACAATAAACTCAGGGCAAGAAAAACTTCTTCTTTATGAAGTTTCTCTCAGTGTCCAGAAAAAGACCCCATATTCTTTTCAATGTAATTTTCACTCAACCTCCATGACTGTGACCATGAGAAACTTTTACAATAGAATTCTGGGAATCCTCCACATAATTGTAGTAGATGTTTATCTTTCCTAGCAAAAAAATTGGTGTCAAAACCAGGATGAAGTAATTAGGCGTTTTCAAAGATTTAAACAAGGATCCATATTCATTTATATTTTCAAGAATAATACTGTATTTGTTGTCTCTACCCCTTATAGAATATTATATGCATTAATGCATTAATTAGGAAAGATACATTTTCACAGCTTATTCACATGTAAAACAAAATATTCACAAGTATGTATGGCAAAGTAAAGTTGAAAAATTTCTTTCAGATAATTAGTATGTTTTACCTAATTAACAATTTGTATTATAAAAACACAAGAGACTCCTTCCAATTTATTGACAATGATTCTAAAGAACTACTTCCATAAAAAGCACACATTAGAACTAGAACTAACATTGAGAGCACTTATATAATATAGACAGGAGTATAATGACAACTTTTTTCATCAGAACAATATTAGATTTCTCTTGAAATACGTGAGAAATACATTTTTGTCATTAATTTTGCATTGAGAAGATTTCAGCAGAAATGATTACAGAATGTTGGAGATTCAGAGTATACACTAATATAGTATTTTAATGTAGCTCAAGGGAAATTGCATAATTCCCACAAAATAAAATGCAAAAATGCAGTAAAACTTTTGTGGGAAAGTAATTATACTCAAATGATATTTTTTTCCTTCTTACTGATTACATTAGTTGATTTGAGTACAGTGCAAATCAAACTAAGTTATGGTACAGACAATCTCAACTGCTTCTATTTTAGCTCCTATTCCATTGGTCACAGACCACAACTTAAAACTTAGGGAGCTTGCAAATATGTCTCATTACCCTTGAGAAAGAAGTGATTGTATCAACATAAACCAATCCCACAAAAGATTGCTAAGATACATATATTTTAAACCGTTTTAGAAATAGACGCATTTTTCATCTGTGTACTTACTGAATGCAGAATAACATTGTTTCACTCCAGTTCACTTCCCAACCCAAATTCAACAATTTCTCTAAGTTGGGAAATGTTTAAATGTTTGCTGTACAAATGCATATTTATGTGGGTGCCCTATTCAGGCAAGGCAGCGATAAATAAGAAATATTTGCTCTTTAAAATGACTTTCTATTGAAATGTAATTGTTATGGCTGTTAGTTGTCTTTGTTAGTTTTATTATATATCTTACAATGGTTTGGTTAAAAGACATTAACATCCAAGATACAATTTTAAAAGCATAATAAATATGCATTGCAATATAGAAGCTGAGTAATTAAACAGAACTCTAGAAATCTTACAATAATTTATCAATATTATTACTTCATGCAAAATGCTTGAACCACATAGAAATGTTTACAGAAACTCCATGTGCATCTCCTCTCAAGCACTCATTACACTTACTTTTGCAATATCCCTGCAGGTTAAGTGCTATCCATTCCATTTTTCATTTAGAGCAATTTAAGTGCCTCATTCAGTTCAAATCAAACTAAAACCTTAATATAAATATCTTGCTGTAGTGATAGTGCATGATTATACATGGCAAACAACATACATGTACATTCACTAAAATATAATCTCTAAGGAGAATTTTGGGTTTATTCCTGATGTTGGTGTTTATTATGTATATTTATTTACATATTTATGTCCTCTATTTTAATCTATAAGTAGATAGGGCAGCTTGCCTTTCAGTCTTATGTCCTCACTTGGCTCTTCAGCTATCAGAATCGTGACTATCTTTAGCTTTCTGTTAAAACATGCGAGAATCTATGAATTACTGACATGGAATTTCAGTCCTGTAGGCGTTTGCCAGACCAGAGACTGTCCTTCACTGATGTTCAAACATTTTAAAAAGTCCAGTCCCCAGAAAATAACGATGTGTTCTGACGTTGACTAGTTTAATCACAAAATTTGGTACATAGAGTGAATTGCTCTGACCCCGCCCCGATAAAACTGCCTTTACTGAAATCTGTCACGAAGGAGAATGCTATTAAAACATTACTGAGGAGGTTTATTTATTTATTATTGGCAGATTGTTTGATAGTGTTTAATATATCATAATGTATGGTCTTTATGAGGATTCTTGGGACAAAGTTCAGTCAGCTCTTAGAAACTACAATAGTGAGACATTCCTAATTTCTTCTTAACATTTTTGTCCTATGAATCATGGAACTGAGGATCTTTTTCCCTTGACAGTAATTGCAGAAAGTTCAGAAGATTAGTGGCCTGATTCTGAGAACAGTGCCGGAAACTACAGCCTGTGCTTCATCCTTGGCGTTAGTTTTTTTTCTCTTACAATCAACACTCTTTACTGACCTTACCATGGTTACTTATTTGTGGTGTTTGTGTTTTATGTTATGTTGTCAACATAATTTTACTCAGATTCATTCCACAGAAAATTTGATGCAGTGCTCTTATAATTGTTCAGCTTAATAAATTCATTTAAAAATGGTAGTAAGGGAATACAACATCAATATTCCCACAGTGGCAAGGTAAGCCACTGTGCAGATATGAGCCACATACAGTTTTAAAAATTGGACTATACGTTTGATTCAGTGCAGGGTTTCCTTGTGACCAAAGAAAAGGACAAAGGATGTGTTCTTAAACCTACATTATCAGTTAACAGTGATGTAGTTTAAAAATGGTTTCTAGAAGTGTCCTTTTTCCCTAAGAAAAGGGTATACCTTACAGTGATATTATCCTCATTTTTATAAACATTGTGTTTACTGAATCAAATGAATAAATAGTGTTATAAGTAGAGGAATACCTTTCTCTTTTTATGGAAGGTAGAGCTGAGAAAAGTAATTGCCAGCAATCATTTATATTAAATAATCAGAAGAACTCCCATATGTGAATTACATGAAATACAGAAAATATTAAGAGAAGAAATTAAAAATATCTTATTTGTACTTGCAAAGTAAATTTCAGATAAATACATTTCCCTAATGGTCAAATTGCCTCTATTCAAGGAACATTCAGCTTGTGAACTTGCAAAGTGTTTACCCACTCATGGGTTCAGAAAGACCTCACTTTACAACAAGATTTGATGATGCTATAGGGACTCAATAAACTCATTGTCCAGAATGATTCACTACCTTTTACCTTTGGTACATTCCCACCTTTTATTTCAAGTTTGAAAATGAATGCATTTCAGTTTCATGTGAATATGAAAATTTAATACGATTAAGTTGGTATTAAACTCTATGGGGAAGCGTGGAGTAATTAAAATAATAATTTGGAAAAAACTACCAAGTATGCAAAATAAATTGTTATGCCTCTACTGTTTACTATTCATTTTTTGGTACTAAGAATTGAACCCGTATTCTACCTCTGTACTATATCCCCAACCCTTTTTATTTTTTTATTTTGAAATAGGATCCCTCTAAGTTGTCCAGGGTCTAGCTAAGTTGTTAAGGCTAACCTGGAACCTGTGATCCTCCTGTGTCAGCCTCCCAAGGACTGATATTATAGTGGGGTATGTGCCACACCACACCTGGCACGACTCAATCTTAAATATCATCACCGCCCACACCCCGTTCCTTTCTCATCCCTTGTGTGTTTTGCTTAAAACACTCATCACTGCATGATAGTATTAAATTCATAATAATTTTTAAATTAATTACTCATAAAATACAAAATATAAAAAGCCTGTGAAGAAGTAGAAGAGCCTTCACTCTTCCAAGGCATGTTCTAGATCGTGTAAGTGAGCATGTGACATCGCGTATGCAATGTCCGTGCCACTTCTTTAGTGCTCTACTCTGTCATTTATCCAACACCTTTGCTACCCAAATTCCAGTTTAGTTTCTGGCAAGACAGACATTTGTTGCCATATGGAAAGGTGAGTACAAGCCAAAGCCAGCACTGCTTCTGCTGCAGATGTGGACAGGACATGGGCCCAGCACACAGCCAGGGAGAACCTTTGTCAGCAGGTGCAGTCTTCTTGCCATTCACCCACGGCATTGCTGTAGATCAGCATTAGATAAGACACTTTGTAGAAATTTTCCATGATTCTATACTTTCCATGATTTCTATACTTTATGTTCTAAAGAATCCCACAGTAGAACTGGGCATGTTGGCACATGCTTGGGAGGCTGAGGTAAGAGAATTTGCAGGTTCAAGGACATTCTCAGCAAATAGTGAGACTCTACTCAAACTAGTGAGACCCTACTTCAAAATAAAAATAAAATGGGACTGGAAATGTAGCTCAGAAGTATAATGTACCTGAGTTCAATCCCCAGTGTAATACCAAAAAAAAAAATCTCACAGTAAATTTTGAAGTTTTCTTCCAATAGTATTAACTTTTTTTTTTCATATTATAGTTGTTTTCTCATTTCTGTCATTTGAAATACTAAGCAAACTTGCCCCTCTTGAACCTGCAGGTCTGTTTCGCGATCTTTCCGTGATCCTGCGTGAATAGTGCTGCCCTCTCGCCAGGCCGCACCCACAGGAGAGCTCTTACCTCCTGACACTGGGACTTCACACATTCTGACTATCTTAGGAAACACTTTGTGCAGTCCTGGTTTTGCTCTTCTTCACACTGAGAGTACACAGCTATTTACAGTGAATACACTTCTCTGGGTAAGGTAAAAAGACAATAAGAACACACAAAATGCCTTTCTTTTTCACTGCATTAAGTGAGTGTAAGGAAAAATTAAACTCGTGGCTATTTAATCTGCTTTATACTAGCATATAATGCGCTTTCAGTCTGACTTTCTGATTTTAGCTTAACTTAGTTTGCTAATGGTTCCCTAAAACTGTATCTCTAGTCAGTATGGAAAACTTCTGCTCAGGACTCTCCTGAAGCTGCAATTCATTCTGATTTTATCACTAGCACCATCGTCACTCTCTGAGCTAAATGCCCTCTGTAGGTGTCAATTACTTATAGTAGGGAGATTTTCATTGCGCTGATGACTGCTGATCTCGCTCTTGGAGAGAACGCGGAATAGACCACTCCAGCACAGCCTTCTCTTTGGCAGGAGGGAAGAGCAAGTCCTCATACACAAGTCATTGCAGGCCAAACAAATGACAAAAATGTGTCTTCCCTGCATTGAGTTCTGTAACCATCTTCAGTTAAGGGTCAGTGATGCTGCAGAGCTCTCTGAGATACCATGTTCGTGAGCCTACACACGCTTAAGTTTCCTTTTTGGTCCTCGTTAAGCTACTAGCAGACATTTCCATAAGGTTTAGTTTTAGGGGATACTCTATTAAGTCAAATTAGGATATTTACTAATATATATTAATAATTAAAATATAAATAATATAAATATTATATAATAAATAAAATAAATATATTATAAAAAATTATATATATGTATATATACATATATACATATATATATATATATATATATATATATATATATATATATATATATATAATCTTTGAAAGCAGCCATTGCATAACAAATATGCACTACAAATTTAACTTGGCCAAAACAACTAGTTGTTTTCCACGACTAAATTGTTTCACCCAAATGTTTCCCAGTACTGTTAAAAACAGACACATGTATCTATTTGTTCAAGTCCAAAAGCTGTCATTTTTTAAGTATCTTTTTTCCTCACTTCTGCATTAACCAATCAGTTGTATTGGTTCCACTTCTGACATATATCGCCAACCAGGAAAGTTTCTTCATTTCTTTACTCTTGTCATTTCTTTGCCTGAGTCACTATCACTGTTTTGTGAAATTATTGATGAGCCGTTATCCCGGACTTCCTATCTTTGATTCTTCTTGTCTTTTGCAAGGAACACATACTTGTATGTGGGGGTGTGTATGTGTATGTCTATAAAACTAGAAGGAAAAAATCAACTTTACTTGCAAATATTATACATCAGAGACTTCTTTTTAACACATATAATTTGACTAGTTTGTACCTGTATGTTCACATAGTCACAGGCACATTTTCTATGTTATCAGTGTGGCAAATTGTTTTATTTCCTGTGAATATACAGCCAGAAATGCCATTACTGGATCATAGGATAGTTCTCATTTTAATTATTGGTGAGACCTCCATATTGTTTCCATAATCACTATAACACTATAATTTATCTTCTGTCTTTTAGAAAAATACTACTTTTAATAGTATTTTTAAAAGTATTTGATTTTTGTAGAACCAAACTATGCTTTATGGCATATGTCTTTAAATGGAGATATGCATGTGCAAGAAACATTTTGTTTTTACTCTTGATTTCCATTTAAGAAAAACAACTATATAAATATGAAAGGTGAAAATTTCCATTCAATAGCTTTTCTCAGAGTAAGACACCATAGGAAGTTTGGAATTGATCAAGTTTGAAGATATTTGAGCTTCATATATTGGGTGTCCATTTTCTCCCTAAAGTTTAGAAATTTCAGTCATTGTTTATTTAAAATATATTGCTACCCTTTTAAAACTCTTTCACTGGAATTCCATAATCCTAAATTATTCTGGGATAGTATACCATAAGTTTTATAGATTTTTTTCCTTTTATCCATTGATTGGATACTTTTAAATCATCTGTCTTTGAGTTCAGTGAATCTTTCTTCTATTTATTTGAGTTAGCTATTGAAGTTCTCTACTATATTTTTTTTTACATGAGTTATATTCTTCAGCTCCAAAATTTCTCTCTGTTTCTTTCTTTTGTTATCTCTTTGGTGAACTTTTAATTTTGCTCTAATATTTTGTTAAAATGTTTATTCATGTGTTCTTTTAGCTCACTGAGTTTTTTTCAAGTAATTATTCTTAGCCAGACATGGTGGCACACACCTGTAATACCTGTGCTTGGGAATCTGAAATAGGAAGAACACAACTTTGAGGTCAGTCTCAACAACTTAGCAAGACCCCCCCCTTTCAAAATAAAAATAAATTAAAAATAAATAGGGCTACGATAGAATGCCCCTGGATGATTTTCCCAATACCAGAAACAAAAGTCAATTATTTTTAGTTCTTTGTCAAGCAATGCATAGATCTATATGTCATTGGGGAGTCTATTAATATTCCTTACTATTTTTATGTTTCCCTATTCTTCATGATCCATATCACCTTATACAGAATGTGTGAACTTTATAAAATTAATAAACTTTAGGGACTAGATCTAGTAAAGAAAGGCCTCCACTTATGGATGGAGGTGGAAAGAAAAGCACAAGGGGTCTCCTGTGTCATTGTGTGGCAAATGCAGGAATATGCAGTGATTCCAGAATGGGATGACATGGGATTCCTGAGCTCAAGCAGCCAATGTCCACATTTTTGGCCATTGTTTGGGCCATCATGACAAGATCTAAAGAGCAATGGTGAGTGAAAGGTTTATTGAGGTACTCAGCAACACTTTTGGGTCCTGTAGCAAGAAACCAAGTTTAATGATATTGGAGTCTTGGGTTAATAGTGTGCATGCCCTCACCTGTGAAACCTGGCTGTATGTGTTTGTGTGACTGCAGGGTTTGTGGTGTTATCTTCATGCACATACACTACTGCAGAGTCAGGAATCATGGGTTGCCTATATATAGAGTCAAGTATTCATGTGGTGGTCAGAACTAGCAGCATGGTTGTTCTGGGATTTTTGTATACACATGGTTATGGGATAAGCCATGAGTATACAGGTAGCATTGATAAGTGGGCCTCATGATTTTTTTTTTAGCATTTTTAAAGAAGTGATCAAGTTTTCAATTTCAAATAATCTCTACAACTACACATGTAAAGTTAGTTATTTGAAGAAAATGAATCATAGTTGAATTGCTATCTTTGGCTCATTTATTATTCATCTAATTAATCTACTGTGTTCCATTTCCTGTTAAATATAGTCTTTTTTTAATTTAATATACTATTGCTGAAAATTTTCTATATTTTTATAGATCCCAGTTCTCTAGAGGATATTTTCATCCTTTTATTTATGTGAAAAATCTTCTCATATATTTTATTTACTATAATAGTTATTGATATTCTTGAAATCCTTGTATATATATATATATATATATATATATATATATATATATATATATATATATTTCTAGCAGGCCGCTCAGGCCGAGGGAGGCTGCATCTCTTTAGGCGCTGTATGCACGCACCTCAACATATATTGGATTAGCTGTGTGTCTCTTTTTATGCATTTTATCTTGATCACTAATTATATTTTCTTGGCTCTTACAAACTTTTATTTTCTTTAAACACTAGAAATTGTATAAATAAAGAATTGCAGATTCCATATGGTATTGTTATTTTCCAGAGAGGGTGGCCTTTTACTCTATTCAACAAGTTAAGCTCTGTCATCTGTGAGTTGGTACTTAGTAATACCCAGCTTATCTTTAATTCATCCCTTTCTCCTGACAGTATCCTCCTTCAGTTTTGATTCTGTGTCTTGTTCACATCTGGCTTTCTAGCATTAAAGACCTTGGATATTTCAGCGCTTTGAATGATCCCACCCTTTCTCTGCAGATTTTTCCAACCCATTTACCCAATTTCCTAGTAGTGTATCTTCAAACTCTGGCTAAGGTCGTAACTTTTTCACTGACCATATGCTTAGATTCCAACCCTTTTTCTTGGCAGGCTTTTATTTATTTAGCACTATATAACTGTGGAAGATTTATCTTCGTCCTTAGAAACTTTTTAATATCAGTCCAGTGGTTCACACAATCTCAGAGTATAGGAAACACTTCATTAAAAAACCAGAGATATCGCGCGGGGCATGGTGGCGCACGCTTGTAATCCCAGCGCTTAGAAGGCGGAGACAGGAAGATCGCGCAGGTTCGAAGCCTGCCACGCCGGCTAGACCCTGTTTCTAAATGAAAAGTATAAAATAGGTCTGGGAGTGTAGCCCAGAGGTAGAAGGGCTTCCAGGAACCCAAGTACCACAAAAAAAAAAAAAAAAAAAACCCCAGATATCTTTTCATTCTGATTTCTCTCTTCCAAAAGGATTTTTGGGAGTTTTCCCTTCACCTTAGCAGAAGCTCTTTGATCCATATCAGATTCCCAGTACAAATAAAGGATTGATTTATATCCTCAGGAAGTATTTGGATCAGCATTCTTGTAGCTGAGATCTAAAAGACTGACCACATAACTTAGAGAAGATTTTTCTCTTATGCTTTTGGGTTCAATTCGTGTGAGCTGCGGACCTCATATTTCAGGGTGCAGAATAAGAGGCAGAGAAAGGGAGAGCACATGTGTTTGTTCCTCATTTCATGGAGGCCAGAAGCATGAGAGAGTGAGCAAAGGGAGAAAGAACCATATACAATCTTCAAGGCGGCACTCTCCAGGGATCCACTGCCTCCAGCCACACCATAGATAAATCCATTACAGTAGATGTCTGCACTACTGAGAGTACTACCCATAGTAAAAAATTACATAAGCCTCAAACATTCATAAATGAGCTCTTTAGAAAACATCTCTTCTAACTATAACAGGAAGGAAAATGATAAGCAGCAATTTTAATAGTATTCCTTCACCTCAGAAAATGAAAATTTTTCTTTCCTTTTTTTTGTGGTAAAGAAAGTCACTGAGGATTTTATCCAGAGGCATTCTATCTCTAAGTTATACCCCAGTCCTATTTTCTTTTTATTTTGAAACAGGGTCTTACTAAGTTGATGAGAATCTCACTATCTGCTGAGGTTGTCTTTGATTCTGACCCCAGTCCTATTTTCTTTTTATTTTGAAACAGGGTCTTACTAAGTTGATGAGAATCTCACTATCTGCTGAGGTTGTCTTTGATTCTGCAATCCTCCCATCCTAGCCTCCAAAGTACTAGAATTACAAGCATGTGTCACCAGCTCTGACTACCTCCAGGCTATACTCCCAGATCTTTTTTATTCTTTATTTTGAAACAGGATCTCACTAATTTGCAAAGGGCCTCACTAAGTAGCCGAGGCTGGCTTCAATCCCATGCGATCCTCCTGTCTCAGCCTCCCAAGCGTGGGGATTAAAAGCATGCACCACCACGCCCAGCTCTGACTACCTTTTTTAAAGTTGAATCTAAGTCTATTTCTTATTTATTCATCCTTAAATATGTGAATTTTTAAAAAATATATCTAACCTTTTCCAGTTGTTTAAGCTGGAATAGAAGCCTATAACAACCACTGTATCCTACTTCAAAGTAGAATACCCAAAAGACTTGAGTTTTAGGACAAAAAAAAAAAAAATGACTTGAGAAATGATAATCCTGAACACACGCACACACACACACACACACACACACACACACACACACACACACACACACAGGATCCTGGATACTCTAACTAAACATACACATTTAAAATATAAATATAAGCGGGGTGTGGTGGCACACACTTGTAATCCTAGCATTTGGGAGGCTGAGACCAGAGGATCATAGTTCACAGCCTCAGATACTTAGTGAGGCCCTCCGCAAATTAGTGAGATCCTGTTTCAAAATAAAGAATAAAAAACAGGGCAGGGGGTGTAGCTTGGAGGTCAAATGCCTCTGGGTTCCATCCCCAGACCTGCAAAAACAATATATATAAAAGACTTATTCTCTGTCTTAGTATAATTAACAATTAAGAAAATGTGGGCCCTAATCTATGAATTAACACCAATTATCCCTGTATTAATAGTGTTTCTAGTCCAAGAAAACACAAGTAACACAAGTCATCTCCTTTCTTGGAAAATAGGGTACTAGAAGTCATGGCATGTGGAGAATTCATGATATCCTAATTATCACCCCTAAGAGAAAATGTGGATAAAGAATAAAATGCGGGTGATGAAAAGGGCTTTAACACTTAGCTGCTTCAGTAAAAACAGTGATAACAAAGGCAATGATATATTGTGACTACTAATGACAGTCTCAGATAATTTGAGAAAAATAAAAAACAAAACTTTTAGTTCTTTAAATTCCCAAATAATATTTTAGGTGAAAAAGACAGTATTTTTGTTCAGCATTGTGATCTGAACTCAAGGACATCCTACCTCAGAGTTATATACATATATATATATATATATATATATATATATATATATATATATACATTTTTTATTTTTATTTTGAAAAAGAGTTTCACTAAGTGATTATAAGTCTTCCTATATTGCAAAGGTTAGCCTGAAATCTGCAGTCCTCCTGACTCAGCCTCCTAAATACTGAGATCACAGGTGTGTACTACCATACCAGGTTTAGTCTTTATTTAATATTTTAAAAACATTCTCTTTTGTTTCAGGTTAAAGAGAGCTGAAGATTGAATCAACAAAATAGAATCTAGTGAGCTATACATTTTCCCCATATAGAAATGATAAATGAGAAGATAGATATTGTTAACCTGGTTTAAGCATTGCACAACATGTACATATGTCAGAATGTCACATGGAACTCTATTAATAAGCAAGATTTTTATGTTTATATTTACCAGTTAAATTAATTTAATTTTACAAACTAATAAATGAAAATGGCTTTTCTGAATTGCCAAAGGATGAATTTTAGAATATATATTTAATAAGACAAAAACATGATACAGAAAAATATACTAGTATGACATCATTTTCTTAAGTTACAGTAGATAAACGTGTACCTGTGTATTTTTTTTTACTTTTGCAAAAATAATTGAAGAAAGAGTGAACCATACACTAGTCAAACTGATTTTCTATGTTAAATGGTACCAGTGAAAAGCTGATGGAAGGAGAAATGGGTCTCTCGCGTATGCCTGTTTTCTTTTATATTTAAAGTTGTACAAATTTCAATAAAAATTAATCAGATGTAACTTTGCTAGAGTAGTATAACTGAAAAAAGGAGAATGGTAACATGGTAAAACATGGAATGGGCTGAAAGCATAAGATAACCCCAGCAAGCAGACAGAACTAAAACGACTCAGAAAAGAAATGAGATTGCCAGCTCTGTGAGGCAGGACAAGGTAAGAGGGATGTTTTTCATTCATCCAGAGAGAGAGAAACATTAAATACCAAAGCAACCCATTGGCTTTTGGTGATTAGAAATGCCCTAGCTAAAAGTTAGAAGTGAATTGAGGGTGAAAAAAAGGGAGAGGTAGAAAAGAAAGGAAAGAAAGAAAAAAGGAGAGATAGAAAGCTATAAATCAAAGAAGAGACCTAAGATGTCCTTGAAATTATTGATTCATGAATTTGCCTGAAGTTTATTGCAGAAATATGTTGGGTAAATTGATTTGATTCAAATTCTTCAATGTTAGTGTAAGTAAAGAAGGGGACAGTGAAACAAAACAGAAAAAAAAAAAAGCAAACAAAAAATGATCCCAGATAATTTAAACTAATCTCCTTACATCAGGATTTATGTTAGTTTTTTCTTTGTTTCTCTGTGTTCAGATTTGAGCCTATTTCTTTTTCTTCAGAAAACCCATGTACAGTGCCAGACTAATTCTCTAAAGTCCCTGCACTGGAAATCCTTTCGGGTATTTTAGTGTCCTTAGGCTTTGCATGCTTTGCCTCTGAGCCCATTGTTTGAAATATCTTTTGCTCCTCAGGTCACAGAGGAGCAAATTTTTCCAAGTGACCATGCTGGCTTAGCCTGTGGAGAGGAGAGTCGACACAAGGAGTTCAATTACTGTGAATTTAAAACAGAAAAATGTCTCTCTAAAGCCTCAGTTATGTTCAACTACAATGTATCCACATCTCAGAAATGGCATGTTTCTGTTTTAAATTTACAATCACAGCTGCCCTGCTGTTCTCCCAGGGGCTGCGCCTGTGTTGCCAACTGTATGGCTCTACTGACTGAGACTGAAGAAGTCACAACTACCTCACTTGAGCTTTTCATAGGTGGATTCAAATGGGCAAAACCAAAAGCTCTTCACCTATGAATGCTGAGATACGGCTGCTGCTAAGAAAAGGAAGAAAATAGGTAGACGGACATACAGAGATAGAAACTTGACACTGGGAGAGTGCTGTTTGAAGCTGTCATAGAGAAAGGAACCATTAATGAGTTATAAAATAAAATCAGGACCATCCCTCACACAGGAGACAAAATAGAAACCTGAAGACAAGAGATCATGTTATTTTTTAGAGTTGGAGCAAGAGCCTAATACCCACGAAATTCTAAAAAACAAAGGCATTCCTAGTTCTCACTGCCGTTATCCCAAACAAAAATGTAGTCCAGGAATCATCCTTAGAATTGCTAAAGACCATAACACAGTCTCATTGATCTCCATAGGATGAAGAATATATATAACAGAAAGTATGTGAGTCAATCTTGCCTGAATGCCGGTTATTACATCTAGTTTTATATAGTTAGGATGACTTTATAATTCATAATATATAAATAGTGATGTATCATTTATTTCACAAATTGATCTATTTATTAAGACAAAAGGAGAAAAAGCCAGTTGTAAAGGAGGCAAGATTTTTGAAAAACAGAGATAAGCCATAAATGCTCCATCTAGATCACATAATAGTTCACCATCTATAGGTTGTGATTTGTGCATGCAATCTCAATTAGAAAAATACATGAGTCATTTTCACCAATATTTTAGCATAATTAGAATGAAGTTGGGGTTGGATAAATATATATGCCTACAGTCTACAGTTTCAGAGTGTGGGATTTAAATTTTGTAGTCTCTTGCAGATATTTCTGATAGTTGTGGCAGAATATACATCTTACTTTTTTTACTTTTTTTAAAAACTTTTCTAATTTTCTTCTTTCCCTTTCTTTTTCCCTTCTTTCTCTTTTTTCTTTGCTTCTTTGCTTTCTTTATTTCTTAGCTTTCTTTGTTGCTTCTTTCCTTGCTTCTTTCTTTCTTTTCTTTCTTTCCTTCTTTGTCTCCATCATTTTTCTTGGCAAAAATTATCTTAAATCACACTTAATGTGGCTACAGTTTTTGCCTTCTTAGGTGGAAAAAATCTCAGTTGAAGGAAAGGAGTCCCTTCATCTCTCAGTCTACTCCAAAAGAAGTATGCCCATTAGCAGATGAGTGAAATGGCACTTTTTAAAATGTGGCTCTAGTCTATGTCCCTAGAGACTAAGAAAGCCTTACCATAACATGCACCACTGAAGAGACTGTCTTTTATTCCAGCTATTTGATTATGAGGTATCAACAGCAAAGGTTTCTATCAAGGTATTTTTCTTCTTCCCTTCCCTTCCTTCCTTTCTTTCTCTTTCTTTCTTTCTTGTTTCACTTTCTTTCTTTCTTTCTTCCTTTCTTTCTTTTCTTCTTCTTTCTTTTTTTCTTGGCATTGTAACAGGTCATCCTGACAATTCATTTCCTTCTGCTCTTCATCTGAAAATTTCAGAAAGTGTCAGCTGAATGGGCATGAATTTCTCTTGTATCATCAGTGGGTTATCTTTCTTTACTTACTATAGAGGTGTTATTTTCTAAATCTAAAATACTTTTATTTTTTTCTTTAATTAAGCTCTGGATAAGACACATGAAGTTTTTATATTGAGAAGAAATGTCTTATAGTAAAATATTATCTATTCCCACCACAAATAATTCATAGTGACAAATTTTAAAAATCTGAGTTTGTCAAAAATTCTCTACTACTGCTATTTCACACAAAATGCATCTTACTATCAAATTACCATCTAATGACCAGGTGTGAGGGTGCACATCTCTAATATTAGTACATGTCAAGCTGAGACAAGAGGATGAGAGGTCAGCCTGTGCAGATTAGTGAGGCCCTCAGCAGTTTAGCAAGCCATTGTTTCAAAATTAAAATTCAAAAAGGGCTGATGGGGTAGCTCAGAGGTAGAATGCACATGGGTTAAATCCCCAGTAACATGCATGCACGCACACACACACACACACACACACACACACACACAGCATCTAACTCAAGCATTGACTGGGTGTTATTATTTTGTCTGCCCTTCCGTCTGTAGACTTCATCCATCTCAGGATTTTTAAAAACTTCTATTGATGCATTTTAATCATACATCAGAGTGAGGTATAGAATAATAGGTATGTATATACACTCACCATTTAGAGCAATTTCCTCTGAACTCCCCTTTCCCTGTACATGTCATTGGGATTGGCGTTGGTAATTTCACAAATATGTACATAGTGTTCTTTAAATTGTTACCTTCTTTACATCTCTATCCTCTCTCCTCCCTCATCTAAATCCTCTCCATTGCTCCATTGATATTTCTGCTCCTCTATCTGAGGTCTCTTTTGTTTCCCATTATTACCTAGCTTATACATATGAGGAAAAACCTGCAACTATTTGCTTTTTGAGACTGACTAATCTCACCTAATAAATTTTCGAGTTTCATACATTTTTTGTAAATAGCAAAAATTTGCTCTTCTTTATGATTGAGTAAAATGCCATTGTATGTATATACCACAGTTTTGTGATCCATTCATCGATTAGTGGATGCCTTGGCTCATTCCAGAATTTAATGTACAATTTATTTTATTTTTATGTGCAGTTTCTTTTAATGTTACTCAAGTTATTTTAAAGTTCAGGAAATACCTATATTTTCTCCTACTAACTAGTATATCACAAAGTCCATCCAGTATTCATTTGAGTATTTCACGTTAATTTTCTCTTAAAACTGCCTGAATTCTTTCTGTTTTTCTGTCTAAATCCACAAAGCGTATTAATTGATTCTGCTTGCTATCGATTCTCTCTCAGTGAAATTAAGAAGTATATCTCAACAATTTCCTGGATTACATATTCTTCCCAAAGACGATCATCATGAATTCTGAAACGCAGCCTTTTTTCTCCTTTCAACTGCATTTGGTCTTTCTCACTGTATGTGTCAAGACTGCCTTAGGCAATAGAAACCCGACTCAAACAAAGATCAATTCAATAACAATTAACAAAGGATGGTTATCAACAGTTGAAGCACAAACTGTAATACGAGAGAAAAGTGGTACTCCAGTCCGTGAGAAGTCATAGCAGAATGTCACTACACCTGAACTTAAATAGGGGAAGAATATGTTATTAGCAGGAGTTAAGATTGTATTGGCACTGTTAATGTCTCCAGGCCTGAGGGGATGGAAAGAGAACACTTAAATAGCAAAATCACAAGCAGGGGGACCAACTTGAAAGAGGCTTTGATCTGAATCAAAAGGAGGGAGCTAGTCTAAGGGGAATAATGAGAAAGAGTGATAGAACCCTTATTTTTATGTAATAACTATTCTCATTTTCTCTGCCTTCTTCCTGAAGCTCCCTATTGACTGAATTCAACCTGAAATTACTAGATAGGGAAGTCTTTTCATACAGCACATACATGTTGATTTTCCAAGAAAGAAAGTAAGATGGAAGAGTGAAGAGTCGTTTTGAACGGCAATAAAAAGGGTCACAGTAGTCAATGATTTTTATCCCCCCAGCATCCACTTTGTGCTTTTTGAAAAGTTTATGTTTCCATCACTGGAAATTCACAGAATATTATCAGGATATATTATCTCAGGGTAACAGCAAATGGATTATACTTGAAATCTACGTCATTACTGAGTTCTCATTTTCTTCTTCCTTTTTATTTTAAATAAATGCATCTTCCAATTGAAAGCAATAAGGCATACTATAGCTCTACAGAAACATTAAGAAGAGGAAGCAAACAAATCATACTTGGAATTATTGTTGTGTTTTAGCTACTCTTCCCACAGAAAGGTGATGTATTAGGGACTAAGCATTAGCCTCAGGTTCTAACAGGTTGGCTACTCGGCAAAAGCAAGAATCAGATTGAAACGGGGTTTCTTGAGAAGAAACACAGCTTTTCCTTAAGATGAAATGGAGTTTCTTGAGAAGAAACTCGGCATCTCATTACCGGATTCTTGTCTGTGGTGAGCAAAGAATGACACCTGCAGTGATGGGGTGTGTCCATACAGCGCCTAAGGAGATTTGGCCTGAGTGGCCTACAGCCTAAGGCAAAACTTTAAGTAAAGTGATTCAGCACAAAAGGGGCAGAGATGGCGCCTGGAGGAAGCTATGAAGGCGTGGTTTCCCCATTCATTATGGGTGGGGAGATTGAGCGGTTTTTCCCTTCCTACCTTTAAAGGAGCTTTCTGCACACATGAATGGCTCATGTACTGGCCTGGGATTGGCTGTAAACTATGTGCTAGTGATCTTTATCCCGGATAGGCTAGGCTATTTCTCATGGAAATTCCCCTCCTGGCTTGGTGCTATATATAGGACTGCTTGGAGAGAAATAAATGAGATCTTGCTTGACTTGACTCCCGGCTCGTGGGTTTGTGTTCAAGTCGTTGGTACTCATCATCTCGCCAAGCCCCGCCAGCTGTTGGGCTGGATTCCCGACACTGCAGACCACAGGAAGGGGAGTAAAAAGTTTATTGGAAGCAGCAGGGAATAGGAAAAAGTGGCCGAACACCCCTAAGAGCTATCGGTGCTCTAATGTCCAGCAGCTGCCTTCAGGTCACTACCCGAGTGTATCCTGGGCCAAGTGCCTTCAGTTGCAAGCTGCTTCCTTCCAAAGTCCACGCGATCTGCCAGAAAAGAATAGGGGAAGTGACAGGACACCCCTAAGGGCTATCGGGACTCTGGTGTCTAGTAGCTGCCTTCAGGTCACTACCCGAGTGTATCCCGGGCAAAGTGCCTTCAGTTGCAGGCTGCTTTCTCCCAAAGTCCACACAATCTGCCAGAAAAGAAGTGCAGATCATCCCTTGGGGTCCTGGTCGGCCTTGATGTCCAGCGGAGGCCTTCAGGTCATTACCCGAGTGTATCCTGGGCCAAATGCCTTCAATTGCACCCCACCTTCTCTCAAAGCTAACGCGACCTGCACGCGAGAGTAAAGCTCCCCAACGGGGAGAAGTTCCCAGAGTGGGTAACCGTCCTGTTGACTGGTCTAGGGGTTTATATATTTCTGCATGTCTTCTGTTGGTTGGAGTCTGGAAGGCAGTTCTTAAAATCTGCATAGGGCATTTGCATGTCCTTTGAGGGTCTCCTTTCAGTAGGGGTGTCAGACTTGCTCCAGTGATGTCTCCCTGGTTTGTTGATTAGTAAACAGATGGTTTTGTGAAGCTTTGGTCATTCTTATCTCTGAACCTTGGAAAAGCTGGTCTCTTTTAGGAGCCTTGAAAGTTAATTAGTATTCGTCACCCCTCAAGAAATTATGTTTTTCTACTGAGGCCTCTTCCCTATCTGCCTACTTCTTTTCTACCTCCTCAAGATCACTCATCATGAAACAAAGTTCATGTTGTAAGCTGATGTCTATCCTTTGCTGCTGCTTTATTTGCTTTTCATGTCAGGTGATTGACTAGAGTCTAGAGTTTCTGGGAAAATAATCATCTCATTTGACTCGTTATTTAGAATCTCTTCAATGAAAAGTGGCATCTCATGGGCATTGATGTAGGGCACAAATGTCTTTACCATCTGTGCCCTGTTTCAACAACCATTATTTTCATAGTCTTTTCCCAGATCTCCCTGTCACCAATATTTTAACTTTTATTTGTTAGTTTATAAGTATGTAAACCAGCTATGTGTCTGTGAGTAGTTATATATTCAGACAATCTCTCTCTTCATTAGATGGCCAACACTATATATCATCAAAATTATGCCAACTGGAAAAATGTCCTTTTGACATGTAAATATGAGATAAATGTTGATTGAGGTAGTAGTTAATATAAAAAAATAACTTTGGCCTGAGATAACATAACAAAAAGGCTTATCCAATAACTATGCCATTTCCTTTTTTTTTAATCCTGTGTTGACCATCTATGAGACCAAAGGTACAACTTGCAATAGAGGTAGTAAATGCATAATTCCTGGAGCCTATATTATGATTTTTATTCAGGGATTTCCCAAATGCCCCTACACTCTATCTCTCTGATTTAGGCTTCCCTATATTTGAAATTTTGGCATCATCATATGAACTGAGAGGCAGGTAACAGGTACTGTAGCCTGGACCAGTTGTCAATAATACTGGTATCCAAAGGAGATGTCTACAAAATAGACAGAAAAGAATGATCAAACGTAGAATATGTTGATTCCAAAATCCAAGAAGTCTCATCAAGCACCTTATTTTTTAATGGAAGTGTAAAATGAAGCAAACTTTATTATTTTAATAAAAGATCCATAAATGCTCCATTACCATTCTATCCCTAGAAACTTCACCAAGATGGCAAAAACTTTAGGGCCTATTTACCACTCTTTTGGAAGAATGTCTAAGATCAAAGCAACTAGCATCCTTGCTCCTTACTGCTTAATATGTCTATCCAACTGGATCAATATAATGGATCTACAAGTTAATATGAGGAATTTTAAGATAATCAAAGGTGCTCTTATTTATAATATAACAGAGAAAAGCAGAACAATAAAGGTGTACTACTTTTATTACTCCATAAATGCAAACTGCTTCTGGTTTTCTGAATTCCCACAAATGTAATGGACAGCATTTGGCAGGACTGTAGCCACACACCAGGTGCCAGTTTTATAAGGGTTTTCCTCCGTAAAATACTGTTTCCAGCAGAGCAGCTGCAATTGTCATGGCCAACTCATTAAGTTTTCGAAAATTTTCTATTAAGTTCCCAAGTACATTGGACTTTTTCACAGTCTAAGTGGGTGACATAAATAGGAATATGACAGGAATCACCATCCCTGTATCTCTCAGATCCCTAATTAAAATGCATTATTTTTATTTACTATTTTTTTTTTGGATTGGTGTCAGTGTAAGGACTTTTACTTGCCCCTTCCCACTATAAAGACTTCAATTTTACAAGTTATGAAAACAATATAAAAGTTAGTTAATGTTGATGTCCCATATTCTTAAATTATGAAATATCAAAAAATTAACAAAAAATACTATTTTCTTTGGATGCCAGACTGATTTTGAGTTCAAATTATGATAGGCATCATGGTGTACCATGAACATAGTTGAAGGTGATGTCAAATAAGTTCTTCCCTATCTATGTGCCTTTCTTGGAAAGCTGGTAGAATTCATGACTTACTTCTAACCAAATTAATATAGCCAAGGTGCCAGGGCATAATTTCCTTGGGCATCTCATGTTATATGGCATAGAAGAGATTTTGCAGTTGTAATTAGGTTCTTACTTAGTTAACCTAATCAGTTAAGATAAAAAAAAGAGAAATTGTTCTGCATAGGCTTTTGAGTTGTTAGGGGGTATAGCAGTGAGACTGTTGACCCAGACTAAAATTAGTACCAGAAGAGTGGAATTACTGCTATTTATAAGTCTGACTATGTGGATTGTAAGTATTTGGAACTGCCAACTTCCAACTTTCCAATGTGGCTAGAAAGGCATATGGTAGAGGCTGTGCTCAGGAGATTTCAGAGGGCAAAGAGGACTTCCTAGAAAAATGAAGAAGAGTAACATATGTTGCATTCTGCCAAAGAACTTAATTGGGATGTTGCTCATGTCCTGAAACTTTGAATGATGCTGAATTTAAAGATGATGGGCTGCTTACACTGATGAAGGAAATCTCAAAAGAGCAAAGTATCTAAACTGCATTTTGGATATTAGTGTTTATATTGAGTGAATTGTACATTGAAATTTATATTTGGAAGGTAAAGCAGAGAAATTGTATAGATTTGCAGTGTGTCCAGAAATGTATTGTAAAATTGGAACACAGAGAGATATTGTGTAAGAAATTAAGATGGAGAAAAAGAAGGAGGAAGTGGTGGCCATGGTGGAGGTGGGTCCAGCAGCAGCCCAGATGGAGGTGGACTCAGTGACTGTATTTAGAAAGGCCCAGTGGCAGTGATTAAAGAAAGCATGAATACTTTATGCATTGGTGATTGGTCTCGGTGTTCATGTAATGCTAGCTTTGTGGAATAAAATAACTCAGAGTCTTTCCCCCAGATTTCAAAGGAAGGATGGGAAGCCAGGAAACAGGTGTCAGGGTCAGAATCCTTCCAAGAAGGCCCTAAGGGGGGCAATATATGAAGCTGTGAGGGTAAAGCTAAGGTTGAAAAAAAAAATCCTGAGACTTAGATGTCTAGGATAACACTTTTTGCTTAAAAATAGTCAAAGCACAGTTTAAGTTTTATTGGCAGATTAAAATTACCAATATGTAAAGTATTTCCTATAAAAAAGGACCTAATAAGCAAAGCCTTCTGTTTCTGGTCATGATGAAATAAAAAAGACCAGGTTTATCTCTCTGCCTCAATGAACTACAAAAAAAATGAAGCAAAATTAGTTTAACAGGGGCTTTTGGACATTAGACCACAGCAGAGTAATGTGATAACACTGGAGAAATGGCAAGCAGATATAATGACTCCCACATTTGCTGGAGTCTATTGCCTGGAGAGTTTCCAGCCCATAACTCAGGGAGAAGAGAACAAAATTGAGACTGGAAGTCTTGTTAGTTAAAGGGGAAAAAAACAGAATGTGGAGTGGCAGAGACAGGTAGTATTCTAAAAGAAGAGAGTTTTATAGGGAGAAAATGACACAGAGGAAATAGTGCAGCACAGAATGCATGTTCAAGGGTCTTTAGGTTTCCCTCGGGGTACTGATCAGCACAGGCCTCCAAGGAAACTGAGCTGGCTGAGAAGAACCAGGGGAAAGAATCAGGCAGAATTAATCCTCTCACTCATAGGAGACAAGAAACAATTTGTATTTCCTCCAGCTGGGGGGGCAAAGCCGTCTAATAACATGAGGACTTCTGAGAGTACTCTAAAAGATACTGGATGAGAAAAGTGACAAAATTTGCTGCTGTGATAACAAGAAATAACAAAAGCTAGTTTGAGAAAATTATACTGTTATAATTCTCCCAAGTTAACTGCATCTGAGGACAACCTTCAATAAGATTTAAAGGAATAATAAGACACCTAGTATTCAAAGAGGTGAAATTCAAAATTATGGAAAAAAAAACTATTAAAAATATGAATGCAGAGGCACAATCCTGTAATTCTAGTACTTGTGAGGCTGAGAAAATGAGGATCACAGGTTTTAAGCCAGCTTCAGCCACTTAGTGCACCCCTGTTTGAAAAATGTTTAAATGTTCTGAGAGTATAGCTCACAGGTAGAAAAACCTGGGTTCAATCCCCAATACCACATACAAATTTAATAATAATAATAATAATAATAATAATAATAATAATAATAATAGTAGTAGTAGTAGAAAAATCTGACTCATAATGAGGAAAAAAATGAAATAAAAGTGAATGTCTCAAAATGACATATAAAATAATAACAAGGTCACTAAATAGTTCAAATAAATATATAGTTCATGTTGAATAAAGCAGTGTAAACATGCTATGGATAAACAGAAAATATATAAAAATTATGATCAAAATCCAAAGAAGAAAAATGAAATGTCAGGCATAAAAGTTGTGCTGAATGTGAATAATAGCAAATTAGTGAATAGAAAAAAAAAAAAGGAATTCTAAGAAAGTTGTCTGTAAATAAAATGTATCAAAAATTAAACTAAGAAAAAAAGTGAGAAAGAAGAAAAAAAGAAGGATCTCGAAAAGAAAAAAGTCACTTAATGATCTGTAGAAAAAAAATAGCAGTATAATACACAAGTAATTTGACTAAATGAAAGAGTCAGGAAAAAATAAATATTTTAACTATTAAATTAAATTTCCAAATTATACGAAAAATTCATACTCATATCCACAAATTTTAAATATTATTTAATTATTTTTATATTGTGGCCGAACCCAGGGACATTTTACCTCTGAGCTATACCTTTAGTCCTATTTTCTAATTTTTATTTTAATTTATTTCTTATTCTTTTATTGGTACATTGTATTTTCACATCATAATTTAAATTAAATTGACAATGAATATATGCAGCACTAGGTACCCCCTCACCTCCCCACTTTCTTCTCTCTAAATACAGAGTACTCCATTTACATTGGTATATTTATATGTATATACATATTAGATGGCAGCATTCCCATTAATGAGCCTCAGTCTTCCTCCTTCCCTACTCTTTTTCCCTGGCTCCCCTGAGGTTTTTCCTTCATTATCTGAAGTCTCTCTGGTATCCCAATTACTTTCTAGCTTGTGCCTGTTAGAAAAAACTTATGGTCTTTCACTTCCTGTTATTGGCTAATTTTACTTAACATAATGTTCTCCAAGTCCTTCCATCTTTTTGCAAATGGTATAATTTTATTCTTTTTTATTTTTTGTATTGGTGCACTGTATTCATACATTATAATGGGATAAAAACTTGTGTAGACATACATGCACACATCGCCCAGTTAGCCCCTACCGAATCCCCACCCTATTCCCTCCCCATCCCTCCTTCCCATGCTTGGCTTAGTGGTTGACATCTAATATTATATCAATTTATCCAAAATTAACAATGATAATCTCACATAATAGATTTATCTGTCTGATATCAAACCTTTGATCACTTAGAGATAACATTTTAGTATTTCTTTTTGCTCTTTCATACCAGATGATATTTTTTCTTTTTTTTAAGGTAAAACTATTGTACATTTTTTTCAGAAAAAGTCTATCCTAACATGAAACATGAACTCTAAATATCCAAAACAATCTTGAAAAATAATAAAGCTAGATGTACATTTTCTGATTTCAAACTTTATAGAGCTACAATAATTGAAACAGTGTAGTACTGCTATAAGGGCAGATATATAAATCAGTGAAGTAAAATAAAAAGCCTAGGAATAAATTCTTCCATATATGGTCAAGTTATTTTTGACAAAGTTTCCAAGAACATTTGGTGAAGGAAATAATAATCTTTTCACTAAATATTGTTGAAAAATAATAATTACATGAAAAATAATAAGATTGGACCCTTACCTAACACCATACAAATATTAACTAAAACTAGATAAAAGACCTAAATGTAAATCTTAAGACTATAAACTTTTAGAAGAAAACCTGGGTCATAACACTTCACAACACTAAAATTGGCAGTAATTTCTTGGATATGATTTCAAAGGCAAAGGAAACAAAAGAATAAACAAACTTCCTAAAAATTAAAAAAATATATATATTGTACAATGTAAACAGAGTTAAAAGTTACTAATAGAATGGGATAAAATATTTCCAAATGCTGTATCTGAAGGTATATTAATATTCCAAATAGAAATCCTAAAAATTAGCAACAATAAAAGCAAACAATGCAATTTAGAAATAAGTAAAAGACTGAAATAAATAATGAATCTCCAAAGATTTTAACCTATAAACACATGAATATATTCTTCTTTGTTCAGTTGTCTGCTGGATGGAAAATCGTGTTTCTCTGGTTCTAGTGTGTATTACCTATTTCTTCTTTGAAGTTAATCTCTATGAGTATTTTCTCTAGCGCTGTTTTTTTTTTTTAATTGGTGCACTGTATTCATACATCATAGTAGGATACATACTTTTGTAGACATACATGCACACTTATCCCAGTCAGCCCCCACCCAATCTCCACCCCATTCTCTCCCTATCCCTCCCTCCCATGCTTGGCTTAGTAGTTGACATCTAGTATTATGGCAATATATCAAAAATTAAAAATGATAATCTCATATAACAGTTTCATTTGTCTGATACCAAGCTTTTGATGACTTAAAGATAACATTTCAATATTTTTTTTTGCTTTCTTTCTTACCAGAGAATATTTTTTTTCTATTTTTTAGGTGAAACTATCATATATTTATATATTTATTTTTCAGAAAAAAATCTATCCTAATATGGAATATGGACTCTAGGTACCCAAAATGATCTTGAAAAAGAACAAAGCTAGAAGATATATATTTTCTGATTTCAAATCATATAAAGCTACAATAATTGAAACAGTGTAATACTATTCTAAAGGCAGATATATAAACCATTGGAGTTAAATAAAAGCCTAGAGCTAAATTCTTCCCTATATTGTCAAGTTATTTTTGACAAGGTTTCCACGAACATTTGGTGGTGGAAATATTAATCTTTTAACTAAGTATTGTTAAAAAATAATAATTACATGGAAAAGAATAAAATTGGACCCTTATCTAATCCCATATACAAATATTAACTCAAAATAGATAATAGACCTAAATATAAATCTTAATACTATAAACTTTTAGGAGAAAATGTGGGTCATTAAACCTCACAACATTGAAATTGGCAGTGATTTCTTGGTTATGATTTCAATGGCACAGGCAACAGAGGAGTATACAAACTCCCTAAAAAATAAAAAAAAATATTGTATATCCAAAGACAATGTAAACAGAGTTAACAGTTACTAATAGAATGGGATAAAATATTTCCAAATGCTATATCTGAGGGTATATTAATATTCCAACTAGAAATCCTAGAAATTAACAACAATAAAGGCAAACAATACCCTTTAGAGATAGGTAAAAGACTAACATAAATAATGAATCTCAACAGATAACCAATCTTAGTTGTCTTTTGGATGGAAAATCTTGTTTCTCTAGTTCTGGTGTGTGTTACCTATTTCTTTTTTGTAGTTAATCTCTTTGAGTATTTTCTCTAGCGCTGGTTTTGAAGACATAAATTCCTTCAGTTTCTGTTTGTCATGGAAGCTTCTTATTTCTCCATCTAATTTGATAGAAAGTTTTGCTGGGTAGGAAATTTTTGGCTGGAAGTTGTTTTCTTTCAGAGTTTGGAATATGTTACTCCAAGCCCTTCTGGCTCTCATGACTTGGTTTGGGAAGTCTGGAGTGATTCTAATTTGTTTGCCTCTGAATGTCCCTTGGCCCTTTGCTTTTGTTGCCTTTAAGATACTCTGCTTGGCTTCCACAGTGGTCATTTTGACAATTATGTGGCGTGGGAATCCTCTTCTCCGATCCTGTCTAAAGGGAGTTCTATAAGTTTCCTGGACCTGTGTATAGACCTCTTGCTCTATGTCTGGAAAATTTTCTGCTATTACTTCCTTGAAGAGATTGTTGATCCCTTTGGTTTCACTTTCTTTTCCCTCCTCTATTCCAATTATTCTTAGGTTAGCTCTCTTAAAATGGGCCCATATTTCTTCAATATCAGATTCCTGCTGTCGGATATTTTTTCCTAGATTAGAAACTATGCGTTCATTTTTGGATTGCTCATCTTCTAAGAACGAGATTCTGTTCTCCATGTGTTCTAATCGGTTGTTTGTGCTTTGAATTGAGGACTTTACTTCATTAATTGCATCCTTTATCTCTTTTTGGCTCTCTCTGAGTTCTTTTCGAAGCACCTCTATTATTTCTACAGTTATTTTCCTGATTTGATCTTCTATAAATCTCTGATTTTCAGTTTTATTGGGTTCTGATGTTGTGGGGTTGTGGGCATTTATTGCTCCAGTATTATTCCTCTTTCCCATGATTTCGGATGTTTGTGCCTTCTCTGGGTTCTTCCCTTGGGTCACTATGACTTCACTTAAGGTGTTCTGGATCTTGAGTCAGTAGTATCTCAGACCCCACTACTCCTTTACTGGGTTGTATCACAGAGTCTCCGACCCAGAGAGTCCATAGAGGCTGCTTTAGACTGTGGGGGGTGCCAGGTTGCACGTTCTCCTATGGTGTGATATCTCTGCCACTGCCACTCCCCCACTGGGTCAAGTCCCAGGGAGTACAGTACTGGGATTTCTCCTCTGTGGCCCGCAATTTGACTCACTGTTCTTGAGTACGCAGATGTAGCTGTACTGGCCTCGCTGAATTCTCTGCTGCTGCTGCCGGTGGCAATATGGCGCCACTGCTATGCCCTTGGCTGTGGGGCTGGTGTTTTTCTTCTTGGTTTTGATTTCCACTCTGAATCCCTGCAGCGTGTGCTGAGCTCGGCCACTGGGAGCTTTAGATGCTCTCTGTGCAGAGAAATCCTGCCTGGCTGTTCCACAGCGGCTCACCTCGGCTTGCTGTAGCAGTCCCGTGAATTTGCTGGTGCCGCCGGCAGTATGGCGCTGCTGCCACGTCTGTCGCATCCTCGGGCGTGAGGCCGGTTATCTCCTCTGTGGCTCTGTTCTCAGTCCGCTTTCTCTCTGGAGCCTGGTGATTTTTTGTTTCATTGTTGATGGTGTTTTCTGGCTATGAAAGGTGCTGATTTTGTGGTAATGGAGATTGGTTGTTAGCGGGGCTCTTAAGCCCCGCTTTTCTCGGAGTTCTATAAATTTCCTGGACCTGTGTATCGAACTCTTGCTCTGTGTTTGGAAAAATTTCTGCTATAATTTCTTTGAAGAGATTATTGATCCCTTTGGTTTCACCTTCTTTTCCCTCCTCTATTCTGATTATTCTTAGGTTAGTTCTCTTAAAATGGGCCCATATTTCCTCAATGTTAGATTACTGCTGTCTGATTTTTTGCTAAGTTAGAAATTATGCGTTCGTTTTTGGAGTGTTCATCTTCTAGGAATGAAATTCTATTCTCTAATTGATTGTTTATACTTTGAATTGAGGCCTTTACCTCAATGATTGCTTCCTTTATTTCTTTCAGACTCTCACTAAATTCTTTTAGAAAGTCCTGTATTATTTCTACAGTTATATTCCTGATTTGATCTTCTGGAGATCTCTGAATTTCTGTGTTATCAAGTTCTGATAATATGGGGTTGTGGGCATTCATTGCTCTATTGTTGTTCCTCTTTCCCATGATTTCAGAAGTTTGTGCCTTCCCTGGGTCACTACGACTTCACTTAGGGTGCTCTGTATCTCGAGTCTGTTGTAATCTCACTGCCACTATTCTTTACTGGGTTGTATCACAAAGTCTCATACCCAGGAAGTTAATCAAGGCTGTGCAAGACCATGGGGGTGCCAGGCTGGGTATTTTCCCAAAGGGAGCTGCGACTAGGTTGTGGTATCTCTGCCACAGCTACTCCTTCACTGGGCTGGACTGCAAAATATCTGACCCAATGAGATTATCAAAGCTACGCAAGTCCCTGGGAGTACAGTATAGGGATTTCTCCTTTAGGGGCCACAATTACACTCACGGTTATTGTGCGCGCAGATCTGGACCTGTGGTGGGGCACGGTGAACTCGCTGTTGCTGCTGGCAATATGGTGCTGCTGTCACGCCCTTGGCCATGAGGCTAGTACTGCTGCCAATATGGCACCTCTGCCACAATCTTGGCCATGAGGCTGTCGCATTTTTTTTTGGTTTTGAGCTCCATTCTGAGTCCCTGGAAGGTGTGATGAGCTTGGCCACTGGGAGTTTTAGACATTCCTTGCACTGAAAGAACTACTGAATTATCCCTGAATGATCTTCAGCTGCTCACTTCAGCTCCTTATTTACCTTTTCTCTCTGGAGCCTGGTGCTGTGAGGTAAGATGGTGCCGGCGCATCTCCACTGCTGCATTGCGGGCTTGATTTCTGGTGTCTGGTTGTTCTTCTAGTCTTTTTTTCTCTGTCCCTTGTGTTTACATTTTTTATTTCTCTGCTGATGGTGTTTTCTGGCTATGAAAAGCACTGATTTTGTAGCAAAAGAGATCGAGTTTTAGCAGGACTCATAAACGCTGCTTTTCTCAGTCGCCATCTTCCCAGAAGTCAAATTTTATTCTTCTTAATTGCTGAGTAGAATTCCATTGTATGTATTTCCCATAATAAATGAAGATGGCAATAGAAAGAAATTTTGAAAGACTAGAAGAAATGGAAAGTCCATAGTATCCACTAGGATTGATTCTTATTGCTTATACTTTGTCTTACATGTATGCTTTGACAAATGTATAATGAAATGTGTCTATTATCACGGAGTGCCATTCAGAACAGTTTTATTACTGAAAAACTCTCTGTGCTTTCTGTTCATCTTTCTTTTTTCCTATTCCCTAGCAATCATTACTTTTTGTACTGTTTTCATACTTTTTGCTTTGTCAGAATGCCATCTATTTAGAATCATACTGTATTTATTCACAGTTTTTTTGTTTGGGTAATTCACGCCCATGCATGACACACAAGTGAAAGCACAAATATACTCACTTATTCTCAGATGATGGAATTAGCTTCTTCAGACTGGCTTCATTTGCTTAGTAATATGCTCATAAAAATCTATCATGCCTTTTCTTTATTCCTTGACAGAGAATAAGTTCAAATAAATAAATTGCACAAGCATCACACATTGATAAAAGCAAGTATAGTTTTGCAGTGTCAACTCTATTCTGTGAGTCTTTGTGTAAATAGCCAAAGGCAAACTTGAATATTTTCCTTGTATTTGAAATCAGCCAGTAAATTTAGACTTTACTCATTTCATAGTGACACCACTAACAATGCTACTGCTACCTTATTTAATTCTCTTTCTTTAACTAAACAGAAGAGGCAAAGGTTTTACAAGCTATAGTGGTATTTCAGCAGATCATGTATGACTATCTCCATTTCAAGCATTAAATGTAAATAGAAAAAATTAAAGAGATAAATCAACTACCCTACAAGTATTATTCACAATTCCAATCTTAGCCCTGAAGCATAAATTCACAAGTTTATGCTATGAAATTCAGTTCTATCTTTTTCTATATCAAGTAATTCCACTATTACCTACACAGTTCCCCTATTATATTACTTGCTTATAGTTATTGATTTACATGCTTCATGAGGGAAAGAATGAATAAGAATTCATAATAATTTATTTGAAATAGTTAGTGGGTTTTCATTACGTTGCATTGTCTGTCCACCTGTTTGGGCAATGACGGCATTGTCCAAATCAGTATGCAAACACTTGGCCTACATCAGGTGATTAGAGCATTCCATTCCACTGGATATAACTTTAGGTGGATGATATACATGACTCAAAAAGGGCAAATTTGGGGTCTTTGAAAGAGACTGCAGAATAGGTGCTTTTCCTTATGAGAGAGGCAGCTCTCAGGACCATGTAAGCTGGAGCAGCTCGAGCATTCATGCCACCCATGGCAGAGTTTTCTCATGGGAATGCAGCCAATGTAACTGAGAGCAGAGTGAAAAATGTGAGTAGGAAAAGCATGACATCTTTCTATAGATAAAAGAGCACAAATAGTTTTATGTTTTAGTTTTTTTAAGTACTAGAAAATGAATCCAGGGATATGCTACCTCTGAACTACAGCTCCAGTCCTGTTTTATTTTTTCTTTTGTAATTTGATATCACTAATTTGCTGATGGTCTCACTAAGATGTGGTGTCTGGCTTCAAATTTGTGATCCTGCATTCTCAGCCTCTTGAGTACTGGAATCACAGGTGTGTGTCACCAGGCTCCACTGAGGCTTTGTTCACCACCATCCTCATGACAACTTTTGGAGGCCAAGTCACCTGTCACTTATCATTTCATCATGTTTTTTTGCTTAATATAGAATTAAGAAAAAAGGTTGAAGTATTTTTATGTTCCTATACAATAGAAGTGGAAACATTTTTTAAATGTAGAAAAATAAAAAATAAACCAAATAAGAATATAATGTTAAGAAAACAAAAAAGTATATTTTTAAGAAAAAAAACCCCATGCCTAGTTATGAAGAAACAAGTTGTGTCTTTGTCAAACTGGTAATTATGATGACTTTAAGAATTAAACTCTGAATTTTAATCATGGCCATTTTTTGTCCTGGGCCCTGGCAGCAGTGACCTTGCTATTCCTATTCTACCCATTGGTATGACTGGTTTTAAGGTATGTCCTTTTCCTTTCCCTCTCCTGCTTTTCTTTCTCTACCCCTACAATCCATAGTTCCTTCTGCCCTATACACATTCACAATATGTAAACTTCAGAATCAAATTCTACTTTATATTCTCAGTTGCTCTGTAAATAGTAACATTATTTTCATTTTCAGTAGCTGAAAGTTATAAATAAGTCTTTATTTTATTAAAATGTAAATCAGAAAGGTTGAGAACATTGCCTAAAATTCTATAGTTTGCAAAAAACATTCTAAATCTGGAATAAAAATTCATGATAATGCAATTTCAAAGCTGCATTTCAACATATAAATTAATGTAAATAGTACATTTAAAAAATCTCATTGAGGCCAGGCGTGGTGGCACATGCTCGTAATCCCTGCACTTAGGAGGCATAAAAAGGAGGATCACTCAGGTTTGAAGCCAGCCATGCTGGCTTAAGAGACACTGTTTCCAATTTTAAAAAGTATAAAATAGGTCTGGGAGTGTAGTTCAGAGGTAGCAGTGTTTCCAGGAACCCCAATACCACCAATAAATAAATAAATAAATAAATAATCTCATTGAATTTTTTACTAGTAATAAAATTATCAAAAAAACATAAAATAGAAAATTAGAATATAATTGAATAAATTAATAACCTGCTGAAAATGTTTTATATTATCATAAATTTGGTTCTTGATTGTCTCAAAGTTCACTGAAGCAAATCTAATAGGAGGATTTATAAATATGTAACATACTTTACAAATAAAATGGTCAAATTATTATGATTATCAAGCAAATATAAACTGAATGCATTTTTGTACCAACAGCATTCAATTTATAGTGTTATAATAGAACTTTGGAGCTGATGTTTAGAAAGTATAGGAAGGAATGGAGTGTATGATACAGCACTATGTATGAGGTACTCTTCACCTCATTTAACAAGCCCTGAGTCAGTTCCTACTGTGATAGACCACTGTGCTAAAATCTGTCTAAATAAGCAAACTAACTCTATGATAGAAAATAAAATTATTATTCTATGTTCTTTACACAGAGCACATCTTCGATTTCTTACTTTATACCATGAAACCATCAATAAAGATGATGCTATTGACTCTAAGAAGAGCTAATTAATGTTCCTAAATTGTAGGTAACCAAGAGGTATGATATAAGGGGTGAAACTAGAATTCAACTCCAGGGTTATTTTTCTTTAAATTAGGTTATTCCCATTACTGGTTTATACTGTCAAATCTGTTAATAAAAAATAAATAATACAAAAGAATTATTAAGATCAAAAAGTTCCATTTAAAAGTAGAAAATAAGGAGATGGATGAATAAATATAGAAAAGACAAAAAACAACCAATACTAATGAAGAAAATATTCTGATATACTCATATACCTTCCGTCAAGTGCTTTTATCTCATTTTGTGGCAGGCTTCACTGGCATTCACAAACACTATAAATTTTCTTCTGAATTCATCGAAGATTACTCTTCCCAGATCTATTACAGCAAGATAGGGCCATATGACTAATGTTGGCCTATGAGATATAACTAAAACTGTTGTACATCTTGTTGACAGAAGCAATTAAATGCAGATAAGAATAATATGAAATACATTGGAACATTTATATGAAGCAGAAAACAGCTTTAAAATGTTTAAAGATTTAAACATTTTTTGTTCAGCTTCTGAGATTTGAAATTATTTGCTATTACATCCTAATTGATTTCATAATTACTTATAAAACTAATATTAAATATATAAAAATACATATATTAAATATATGATAATATATAATATTATATATAATATATATAATAAATATATATGATAGGTTTATAAGTATGTATACCACAGGGTTATCTTTCTCCCTTTCTACTCTTACATGAATATGTATTTCTGAAAAATTTAAAAGTGAGAGCAGGGTTACTCGTGGCAGATTCATGGGTCTCTCCAGAACCTTGAGATAGTATACCCTTCTTTGGGCACTTTCCTGTTTTGTTTTGTTGTTACAGCAACCCTAAGCAAACTAATACATATGATATAGGCAAAAACTTCAATGAACTCTTTATTTTATGGCTGAATTGAATAAATAAATTTGTAGTTGGATATTTTCATTATTTTTGTCATCCAGTAGTTTAAAAAGTTCCTGGAAAACTGGAGCTGAAAAAAACAGGAGGCGATTGAGCATTCTTGTTGAGTGCAAAGTCATGCTAACTTACTCAATAGTTCCTCTTTAACTATCTTTGAGAAATATATTTCATCATCTCAGGTAGTGAACTCTTTCAAATTAACATATATAAAAAGTCTAACATTCTGTATAGTTCCACTATGTATTTTTCTTTGTAGGGAGTCTCCTTGAAAGATTTAAAATGCCATGAGAATGTAAAGATTTAGCCTTTGACTATTGTTTTACAAATTATTTAAAAATTCCTAGTTATTATAATGTTATATGTTCTCTTAATTAGTAATGAAAATGCCAATTCTTCTTTAAAATAAAATGTTTTATCTTTATAGAATCTCAGTGAAGAATCTTAAATTCAGCATTACCCAATATTCTTAAGTGTAAACAAGTATACCATAACATGTTGGCAATGTAGCTATGATCATGATACAGACTTCACATATATTTATAATCAATAATTGCAATGATGTTGAATATTTCAAAGTTTGAGCTGAAAATTTTTTATTAGAGTTGATGAGGTGACTCATATTGCTGGAAATTCTGAAATGATAGTAAGAATCAAATTTCAGCTTCTCTTAGAAGCACTTTGGAAGGAGGGAAACTGAAAGTTTCCCATTAACCCAATGATTCTGGGTTTGACTGATGCTTTAAATCAAGCTTTTTATATATAGAAAGACAGTAGAGGTTCCTTGAGATGTATAGCATATATATATATATATATATATATATATATATATATATATATATATCCTTTTACTACAAGTTTCATAGGAAAGCACACCTTAGAAAAAATTCAATATAAAATTCTGTTTTTAAAATAAAAATCTCAGGTACAATGAAAAAAATACTAAACTATCATTTAAATTGCATGAGATTAAAATGTAAAAGCAATAACTGATATGTAGGCACAAACAAAAAGATGTTTAATGAAAACTGGTACATCAAGAAATTTTCAAAGAAAAAATAGGAGTATAGCTAGTATTTAAGAAAGAGTTAAAAATTTGAACTCAATTCAACTTAGAATGCCATGGGCAGAAAAAGATTTCACTGATGATTCTTTTAGTACTCCTAGAACAGACACCCAATTTATAACTGCCTTTATAAAATCTTGATGATTATTTAGCCATGTTCACTTGAAAACAAATTAAGCAAGACAGCAATAAATAGTTAAGGCTATCTTTCTCTGCAATTGAGTGTAGCTTGAGGATTTTGACCTACAGCACTTCTTAAGTCCTTAGGGCAGAAATAGGAAAGATTAACATCTGGACCAGTTTTATTTTATGAACTACTCAGTCAGACGTCATTTTTTTAGCCCTTTCTTTGAAATCAGAATGATTTTATGTCACTTAAGCTAGAATATCATTTCAAGAGCCCATAGAATGTGCCCAAGGACATCTACTGTGCTATCTATTTCTGTCAAGTAGGTTGTCTGATTGACTTATATTGCAGCATATTTAAGCAGCAGAAGCCAGTGAAATGGCAAAGCTGGCTGCTTGGCTTCTGTGAGAGTTCACATGAGTTTTAAAGAAGAACCATGTTTGCTCATGGGATTGAAGTCTTGTTTGCCTCTCATGACAACAAATGGCTAAGAATTATCCAGTGGTTGCTTCCCAACTCCATTTGCTAAATAATGATGGATGCATTTAGTTCTCTCCATAATGTTTTTAATAAATATGGCATCCTGAAAACCAACTGAGCCTAAACTGGCCACTGAAGCTGGGAAACAAAGCTTAAGATTTAATCTGTCTTATAAAACATGGTAACTCTTTCTAAAACCCTAGTGCCCTCAACATGACTTCGTTTCACTCTCTTTTCTGTCTGTGTTGTCCTCAGCATGAAGCAGTTCCAAAAGACATTAGAACTGTGAGACTTGGAAAACCTTTCGATCAGATAATTATCATTTCCTTCATTATATATTAATGCAGGATGGCTTGCCTTTTGTTTCTTAGGCATAAACGGTGCTCTATTTTTTTTCTGAAACAGTTAGAATGTGTTTCTGATCAAGGTGGTAAGCAGCTGCTCAGGCAACCAGTTATTTTATTTTTAAAAATATTTTTTTTGATTAAATGTTAAAGGACATTATTTGGGATTGAGAAGACAGAGTGAGATTATTTCCAAATATTATTCTATTTAAGAATGGTTTGTATTATTTGAACATGTATTTACAAAATAGATCCTTCACTTTTCATATGCTGTCTCCACAAGGTCACAAGAATGCAATGGAGCATACATGCCCACACACATACACATACACATGTAATCAACAAACATAGTTCACTGGCACAATGGAATAAAATGTCTACATGAGAGTAGAGTGAGAGGGTGCAGGCCTGTACTGCCAGATACTCTAAAAGCAGAAGGATAGAAAATTTGAGGTAAATCTTAGCATCTTAACAAGACCATTTCTCAAAATAAAAAAAGAAAAGGGGCCTCTGGGTTCAATCCCCCCCCCCCCACACACACAATTTCAGAACTTTTAAAATCGTACCATGATAATTTTCTACCCAAATTTAAAAATTATAATGTAAGATTTAAACAGTCTGTAGATTTGCACGGTCATTTATTATGGAACTATCACTGTGCCTCTGTAAGGTAATTGAAAAAAGGTTTAAACTAGCAAGGTACAATCCTTGGTCTTGAAGATGATATTTTCCAATGTTGTGTAAATATAAGTAAACATAGATAAATTTCAAGAGGTGGCCCCCATAACAGACATTCTGCAGAGTGCAACTTACACCATCAGATGAGTCTTCTCTCACCTAGAGGGTTGTGCTTAGACTAAACTTGAAAGACTAAAAAAATCCCCTTGTCCAACAAGAAGAACAGGTATTTTGTACAAAGCCAGAACATCATGAAAAATTTTATGGAAATGAAAAAGATGGAAATGCAAGTAACAGAAGGACATTCTGTTAGGAACATCAAACAAGTAAACATCAGAGAAGGAAAGGTGAGGGTAATAAACACGGACTGATTAAGAACAGAGCACTCCACCCCCAAGTTATACTCCCAGCATTTCTTATTTTTATATTTTGTGTTTTGAAACAAGATCTCACTAGGCTGCTGAGAGTTTTTTTTAAGTTGCTGAGGCTGGTCTTGAACCTAAAATTATCCTGTGTCATCTTTCCAAATACTGAGACTAGGCATGTGCTACCATATCTGGCCCACATATAGAATTTAGAATGACATAAACAAGGTTTAGAACCATATAATAGTGATAAGTTTCAGAATATCAGCACTTAGAGGTAAGAAATTGTCTTAACTAGAACCAGAGTAAAAAGAAACAAACTAAATTAAACAAAAGTCCTTATAGCAGAAAGCTTCAACACAAGCTTGTGAATGTATAAGTTCTATACAACTGTATTTGTTGGAGCCTTATCAGGTATCAACCTGGTAAAATGTTGCCATTCTGAATAAATATCTACCTTTATGCATAATTTTACATTAAAATTTTATAATTTTTTTCTAATAGAAAGATTCCAAATCATAAAAGTTTCAGGTCACACAAATCCTGGGTAATACTAAGAAAGAAATTACTGAAAATTGGTGCATTGAAGTAATTGGCAATTTTGAAACAGCAATTAAATTATAAGAAGCCATTATTGCTACTGGCTATACATAATGGTCAAAAGAAATTTATTCTTATCCTCATCTCTAAATAGGAAGTGGTTATTATTTTTAATTTTGTAATGAAAATTTATTTATCGTGCACAACCAACCATCCCAACCCCAGTGATAAAGGGATATCTCTGAGACCAATTAAAGAATTATTCAGAAAAGTGCTGTGCATAGGTTAAAGAGACTTAAAGCACAGAAATTCTGAAGGGTAGTCCAAGACAAAATTATAAAACATGTATAGAAAGAAAGACATTTTCATTAGAAATTCTTTACTTAACTATTTGTATACTGCATACAGAAAAATTCACTTTAGTTAGAAGCATCTGACAAATTGAGAAATAGAGACATTCATGCATTACAGGCTACATGAGACGTAACAGTGAGAGATTCAGGCAAATATGTACAGGGCCAGGTGTCCTAAACAAAGCTAAGGATGCAAACATCAGGAAATTGTACCATGGGCATTTACCCAGACTAAAAAACAGACATACTATCTTCTATGTCCTGAATTCTTTATGTTTTCAAGCACTGCTGATTGGATTTAATTATTAGAACTCATTTATTGACGCTAACACTATCTATCTTAAATATTGAATCTGGCATGTAAAACAAATGAAAGCACTTATCAAGCAGACCTAACGATATCAAGTTTTGAAAATAAAGACAGTGATATAAAAGTAAGGCTTGTATATTTTTTAAATTATGTATAGATACATACAGAGAAATGAAATATATAGTAAGTATATAAGTTTGATTCATAATAAAAAGTAACTACACCTGTATAATTGGTACCCAGTTAAAAACAGAATATTATTAGCAACTCAAGAAGTCTCTTTTGTATGTCTCCCATTCTTTATTACCTAATGTGATAATTGACCTAACTTACTAGATAAGATATCCTGACAGGTCATTTTTGTCTGCTTCCAAATCATAGAGTACTACCCCTTTGTTTCTAACTTATTCTTCTTAATAGTAAATCATTAATATTTATCCTTGTTGTTATATGTAGTATTTTTGCATTTGTCGATATACTAAATTTTATTGTTTTGTAAAAATAAAAGTATTTCAAAATTTGTTAATTTCTTTCATTATTGACTGACATTTGAGATGTTCCTAGTGTGGGATTCTATAATAGGGTTCCTGAAAATATTATTGGTTATGAATGGTGAATATATCTAAGATTTCCTCTGGGTATAACCCTAACAGTGGAAATATGTAGTCACACACAGAGTAACCAAATATTCAACTTTACAAAAAATTGCCAGACTACCTATCAAAGTAACATTTGCAGTAGCAGTGTATGAGAATAATAGTTGCTCATCATATTGACCAATATATATGATTCTCCTAAATTTTAAAGAAGACATTAAATTTTGGCCATTCTTTTTGTTTTGTAATATCTCATTTCTCTGTTATTTTCCTGATAAATAATGAAGCTCAGCACTTACCTACATATTTCTTAGTCATTTGTATGTCCTCTTTTTAAAAAATTTTTATGTAGATCATATTGAAAATTGCATATATCCAGACAGTGCTTGCTGCCCCCACCACTTTCCCTTTCTCCCCCTCCCAACAATGAGTGTCTAGGTTGACCATGCTATATTCACACTTTTACACATATTCAAATGTAACTCCTCCATTAATCAACCTCAGCCTTTTTCCTCTCCTACCTTTTCATTCTAGCTTTGCTGAGGTTTCCCCTCCATTATCTGGAGTCCCTCTCAAAACCCCAATACTCCCTAGTTTGGGCATATTAGAGAAAACATGTCTTTTCTTTTTCTGTGTTTGGCTGACCTCACTTAATATAATGTTCTCCAGGTCTGTCCATCTTCTTGAGAATGACATGAATTTCTTCTTTAATTTTGAGTAGAATTAAATTGTGTGTATTCCCCATAATTTTGCAATCCATTTATCTATTGATGGAGATCTAAGCTGGTACCAAATTTTGGCTATTACAAATTGTGCTGCTATGAATATGGTATGCATATGTTACTATAGTTCTCTGATTTCAACCCCTTTGGAAAGATACCCAGGAGTGGTATAGCTGGATCACATGGTGGATTCATTTCTAGTTTTCTAAGGAATCTCCACACAGGTCTCCATACTGGCTGAACTAGTTTGCACTCCCACCAACAGTGTAAAAGAGTTTCTCTTTACCCATGTCCTCACCAGCATTTGTTGTTATTTGACTTCTTTATGTTTGCCACTCTGATTGGGGTTAGATGAAATTTCAATGTAGATTTGATTTGCATCTCTCTGATGGCTAATAATGTTGAATATTTTTTCAAGTACTTATTGTCCATTTGCATCTCTTCTTTTGCATTAAATTGGCATAAAAACAGGCTTTCAGAGGAATGGAAAATAATAGAAGATACATAAAAATAAACCCAACACAACTATAGTCAATTAATCTTTGACAAAGCGGTCAAACTCATATGCTGGAGAAAAGACAGCATTTTCAACAAATGGTGCTGGGAGAACTGGCTATCTATTTGTAGAAAGATGGGACTGAATCCTTACTTCTCAACATGCACAGGAATCAACTCAAGATGGATCAAAGACTTAGAAATTAGACCAGAGATTGTGAAGATATTAGAGGAGGGCATAGGCTCAACATTGCAACATATACGCACATTAGAAACTTTCTCAACAAGACATCCAAAGCACAGGAAATTAAATCATGAATTAACAAGTGGGATGGCATCAAATTAAAATGTTTCTTTTCATAAAATGAAACCATCAATAACCTAAAGAGAAAGCCTACATAATTGGAGAAGATCTTTACCAGCCACCACTTTGATAGAGGGCTAATATTCAGAATTTACAAAGAGCTCAAAAGACTCTACCCTAGCAAACAAATAACCCAATCAAGAAATGAGCAACTGAATTATATTTCCTCTCTTTAAAAGTACCTTCCCTTAGTCCATTTTGTAATGGGTTATTTGTTTTGTTGTTGATGGTGATTTTTGTTTTATATTGTTTTGAATTTGAAGTGTTGTTTATATTTTTAAAATCCAAACTTTACAATATATAGACAACACATATTTTTCCTATGTGAAGTCTTCAATTTTATGGTTGAAGACATACCTTTAGATTAATAAATTTACTTAATTTGTTGCATAGTACAATTGTTTTTTATTTTAGTGATGTCCAATAAAATAATTTGTAATAGGTGACGTATACATATTCCCCTACTCATATATTTTTCTAAAGAAAATTATTTTTCTAGAGTGATCCCTTATAAAAATGAAACAAATTACTTTGGAATCAAAAGAAAAAATTAGCATAATATGAAAAAATATATAGATAAGTGAATATATTTTTCTTAGAAAATTAAAATTATCCTTGGCATCATTAGTCATAGCTCATTAGTAGAAAGGAAAACCACCATGAAACAAACTCTTTTTATCACATAAATTTTTGTATCCTACATTTTCTTTTATATAGTGCATGTTCAGGAACATGCATGATAAAATATACTTATTATTTCAAAAATATATTTTTCAGCCCAGCATGGTGGCATACATTTTTAATTCCAGTACTTGAGAGGCTGAGACAAGGGAATTGAAGGTTTGTAGTTAGCCTCAGATACTTAGTGAGGTCTTGCATGATGTAGTGAGACCTTTTCTTCAAAATAAAGGATAAAAAATAGGGTTGGGAAATGTAGCTCAGAGGTAGAATGCTCCTGGGTTCAATACCACACACACACACACACACACACACACACACACACACACACACATAAAAATTCAACTCTTTGTCTATGTGAAAAAAATCAAAGTGAATTTCCAATTATATCTATATCTGACTAAGTAATGATTAGTTGGTTGATCAGTGATTGCCTACACATTAGCAAAGGAAGAATGGAATTATAACAAAAAATTGAAAACTACTATTACTTTTTGGTATGTGCACGATGAAAATACTATCAAAATATAAAAGAGGGAAGAAAAGTTATATTTTTTGAGTTGCATGAGCAGACAAAATAGTTTGTTCAATTCAATATTCTCCTTCCAATAGCAATATAGTCATTATGAAGACAAAGTCAACCATCTGCTTAAAGAGCAAAGTACATGCTTGAGCCACAGCTGCTCAATAAATGTCATCTGTGAATTGAATTGGAGTGGTTGTACTGTTCTTATCTATTGTATAAAATAAACAAATTTTAAATGCAAACATACACACCAGATGGCATGTACCATTTACAGACTTACTCCAGAAATACCAAAAAATTAGATGGCACAATCTTTCCACTAAGTTTTTTCTCCTTTTTTAAATATTATTCAGAAGGTAAAAAAAAAAAAGATGTCTCCATGCTTATAACTTAAAAAAAAATAAACTGGAGGCCAATATCAATAGAATAATTTTGGCTTTCATCTATTAAAATAATTTTGCTTAGAATCTCTGTTCTGGCCTCAATAAGGATTGATATTGAAAACTCATCAAATTGCACCATTTTTATGAAGCAAATGAGTGACTAAATTATGTAAGTAAGAATTTTTTTTTTTTTTTTTTTTTTTTTTTTTTTTTTTTTTTTTTAGTGGTACTGGAGGTGGAACCCGGAGGCTTTCTACCTCCGGGCTCTACTCCCAGACCAATTTTATAATTTATATGGAAACACGGTCTCACTAAGTTGCTGAGAATCTCACTAAGTAGCTGAGACTGGCTTCGAACCTGTGTGATTCTCCTGTCTCAGCCTCCCAAGCGCGGGGATTACAAGCGTGTGCCACCACGCCCAGCTAGGATGACTTTTCTTAATGTTTAACAGAATTGATGCCAGTTTTAAACTTTAGAATATAGTTATACACTCATAAAATCTCTAATTTTACTTATAGCCAGTGATTAGAGCATCCTGTAATATTTTTTCTATCCTTTAGCTAGATACAGATGGCAACTCTCTTCATAATATGTAAGTTCCATCTGGAAATTTTTTTCAGTATTTGTGACTTATCATCACATTTCCCTCTTCAGGATTAGCTATAATATGTATGCCATTTATTTCCAAAACTAGTTGGTTTTCTGAAAAATTGAAGAGACTCTATTATTTCTAGAGTAAAATGAAAGAAAATAAATAAAATTAAATTTTAGAAAGCATCATAGTAAATTGCAGAGCAGAAGGTAACCACCCAGAAATACTTGAACTTCGAGACTTGGAAAACCCACTAATGCTTTAGCAGCATAAGGAACACGATGTACTAGGAATAGTACATCAATATGTGTGAGCAGAGAAGGGTGGGCTGATATTAAAAAAAAAAAAAAATATATATATATATATATATATATATATATATATATATATATATATACTATAGATGTAAAAAAAAACTGTCAATTTGTAAACATCAATTGCTTACATACACAGGACCCTCTTTGAACTTTTTCCCTTTGACAGTTCTCAAAAGGATAGCAGAATAGATGAGGATCTCATATTTGGCTACTTGAAGATATTCATCATCATGACTTATGAGGAAAATCTCATCTAGAATCCTTAAGCTAAGGAGTCTAGGAAAAATTTGCATCATAGTTATTTTTAAAATAAAAATTTGTATATAGTATCTCCATGTGGAGGTTTGCTGTATTACATGACTCCTTAAGATAGACTTAATAATTAAACATAGACCTACCATAGCTCTCCTACATCTGAGTATATATTAAAAGAATATGAGATCAGCATACCAAAGTGATATTTTCATACCCAAAATTCCTATAGCACTATTCACAATAACTAAGATATAAAATTAGCACAGGTGTCCATAATCAGATGAATGGATAAATAAAAAGTGGCATATAAACATAAATGGAGTATTTTTCAGCCATAATGAAGAATAGAATCCCATCATGTGCATTAAAATGAAGAGAACTGGAAGCCATTATGAAAAATGAAATAAGCCAGACACAGAAAGACAAGTTTACATGTTCTTCTTCATATAAGATTGGAAAAATGTCAACATGAAAGTAAAATATTGATTACCAAGTCTTGAGAAGAGGGAATGGGGTGAGGATTGGATAAAAAGGCAGGGTGGTGGTGGTTATAGCCAGGCATGGTGGCACATGCTTGTAATTCCAGCAGTAGGGATGCTGAAAAAGGAAGACCACAGGTTCGAAGCCAGCCTCAGCAATTTAGCTAGGCTCTCAGCAACTTAATATGACCCTGTTTCCAAAATAAATAAATAAATAAATAAATAAGTAAGCAAATAAGTAAATACATAAATGCTGGGAAGCCAGGTGTGGTGGCATACACTTTTAATCCCAGTACTTGGGAGACTGAGACAGGAGGATCACAGGTTCACGGCCAGCATCAGCTACTTAGTGAGGCTTTTCACAACTGAGTGAGTTCCTGTTTCAAAATAAAAAATAAAAAAAAAAATAAAGCTGGTGTTGTAGCTCAGAAGAAGAATATCCCTGGGTTCAATCTCCAGCACCCACCCAAAAAAATGAGTTCTGGAGATATAAGTCAGAGGTAGATTTTCCTGGGGTTCATAGCCAGAAATACAAACGCCCAGACAATGAATGGATTTGATCAGAGCATATAGTATGCATGTACACAAATATCTGAGTGAACCTCACTACTATGTAAAATTAATGTTAAATATATTCTTAAAAAACAGAAAACTAAAATAAATAGTTCTTATATTTATACTTAAAATTCACTAGAATCTTTTAAATTATATAGTATTTTTTTATTTTCAATTTCCAGGGTGTAAAATACATACAGCAAAGTAAAATACATACAGCAAAGCTGGGCGTGGTGGTGCATGCTTGTAATCCCAGCATTTGGGAGGCTGAGATAGGAGGATCGCAGTTCGAGAACAGCCTCAGCTACTACTTAGTGAGGCCCTTTGCAACTCAGTGAGATCGCGTTTCGGAATAAAGAATAAAAAATAGGGCTGGGAGGATAACCCGGAGGTAGAATGCCACTGAGTTCCAATCCCAGTACCACACACACACACAAAAAAAAAGATACAGCAACTAAACAAGTAATTGGAATCCCATGTATTACATGTATTGTTTTTCCTACTTTTTAGTTCAAAGGTTATGATTGCTGAAATGAGACAAGTTTGTAAAGAGTAAAACACGAGTTAATAATCTGCATCTGAGATTATCTCTGTGAAATCGAGATGCCTGGCATGATCATACTAAAGAGAATGATTATCCTTATATTTAAAACCTCAGAAAGAGCCGGGTGTGGTGGAGCATGCTTGTAATCCCTGGGCTTGGGTAGTAGAGACAGGAGGATCGCGCAGGTTTGAAGCCAGCTGCACTGGCTTAAGAGACTCTGTTTCCAAATTTTAAAAAAGTATAAAATGGGTCTGCGAGTGTAGCTTGGAGTTAGAAGGGTTTCCAGGAACCCCAGTACCAAATAATAATAATAATAATAATAATAATAATAATAATAATAATAATAAATAAAACCTCAGAAAGGTGAACAATTGTAGCCAAGGTCCTAAGAAGAAAGTTACAGCTAAATATATAATCTCCCTTAGAGAGCTTATTTATTAATAATCAGGGTTGATATAGTTAATTTATAAAAAATTAATCACATCTTTGGATTATAGTAGGAAGGTTACTGATTAATACAAACAATGGAGCTGAAATTTGAAATGATCACTATCATGCTATTTTTAAACTATGTCTAGATTCTATGAATATTTGTTTATGGTAATACAGTAAGGGGAACTTTTGAATATTTTGTTTTTAACTTTATACTCTTTAAAAATAATTTATATTCACCATATCCACTATGATATTGTAGACTGTTCCTACAAATAGAAATTATGTGCTATGTTTCAAAAAATATATATGTTTTACTCATGTTACAGGCTGAAGAAGCAGTTATTCTTCATTTCAACCTCTAAGATTCCAAACTGACTGTGAGTTTGCTTTTTTAAGGCAATAGTGTTTATATTTATTCTTCATTTCTATACTTTTATTGGTACATTGCAATTATACATGATAATGAGGTAAAGTAATAGGAATATACATGTACACAACACTTGGTGTGTTTATCTCTGGATTTCACCTCACTTCCCTTCCTTTTACATGTCGTTGATATTGGTATTGATAACTTCTATATACATACAAAGCATTGTTTAAACTATCAGAGAGTACGACACTTTCTATCTATGACTTTTAAAATTACCCTATACATCTTCATCCAAGCAAGATGGGAAGGCTGAAGAGCTTGATGGAGCATCCCCTGAGCATAGACAAGGTGCATACCTCCTCTGTTCTCTGTTTTAGCAAGACTCAACAGTAAACATTGCATTAGTCATAAGGAAGTCTGGACAATGTGATCTGAATGAGTATCCAAAAAAAGACAAATAGAATTTGACTGAAATAAATCACCACATCCCAACGCACACTGTTTAATCTAAATATCAGTATTGAGTCCTTATTGTTTCAAATCAAAATATGGTTAAAGTGCAAATGGCTTTGATCTTCACCAAATGATTTATGCGCGTATAGTACTATTAATCTCCATGTTGGTTTTCACTTCCTCCTAAGACTAGTTTCTTAATTTTGGTTTGAGATACAGGAGCTATGAAAGTCAACTTTAAGTTTGACAATGAGAAGGGAACTTGAGTGTTCATCTATGCAATTGATGTAAAGTCCCATATGCACAGAGCACAGTTCAGTCCAGAGATGGACTTCATCAGTAACAAAAGCTTTTCATGATTCATTAACCTTACTTTGTTCAAATATGGAATTTGACTATCCCTTCAAACTGGCTTTTGCTTCCTATGCATAAGTTTGCCAGGTGATGTCAGAGCATGGAACTCTCTTTGGACATGGTGATCTCACTATGACTATTTTTTAGAAATTAAAAAAAATTGATTTTGTCACATTTAGTTGCTATTCATTTATAAACAGTATCTTGGAAATTCTATGGATCTGTCAAGATTTAGTTATACCATAACTCTTGTTTTATTTTTATTGTTTTTTGTTGTTGTTGCTCCTCTAGTTTAAATTTGTTTTGTGGCTTGAGTACTCAAATAAATTTATTAAATGACTTTTTAAACATCATAAACTGAATTTATAGAGTTTGTTTTGTTTCTTCTTCAGAATTACTTCAAATATTCTTGTTACACTTGACCATTAATACTTAATATGAGTAATTAATTAATCAACATAGCTGAATAATATGTGATTGTACAAAGTTATAAGAAACAGAAAAAGAACTAAATCTATCAGCAAAGTGTTTTGATATTAGCATATAATATATTATTCAAATGTGTTAATTGAATTGATTTAGAAAGTCTATTTTTGTGTAGGTCACAGAAAAATTTATTGAAGTCTAAGAGAAAAAAGAAAAAAAATACAAAACTTAACCTATTGTTTTAACATTTATTTTACAATTTACTTTTTAAGGCTTCAGAGCTCTCAGTATTAAGGTTTCAAAAATATAATAATACATAAAATTACAAATTTTAGAAATTATAGAAACTGAACAAACTAAATTGACTTGATGTCTATCTGGACTATTTAAGTAGCCTATTATTTATAAATTTCTTTAAACAATGTATTATTTTAATTGTGAAAGTAAGATAATGAAAAAATAGGATTCAGGTACAGATAAACAATGACTACTTAACTGGATGCTGGTAGAATAAATGGATCCCATTTACAAGGGAAGCTTAAGAAAGCTGAATGAAGCTGACAATATACCTAACAGGACCAATTGGATGGCTATATTCTGTAAAAACTCCAAATACCAGCAAACAGTCTAGAGAAACTACGGACACAGATTCAAAGGCATTCTTCTTATTTTAAATAAAGAAAGGTCCTTGAGAAAAATAATTGGTAAAATTTACTCCTTTATTAAAAAAATTAACTAAAAATAAAAACAGGGGGAACTTCCATGAAGATGGCGACGGAGCAAAACGTGGCTTACAAGCCCCGCTAACAACCAATCTTTATTACCCAAAATCAGCGCCTTTCATAGCCAGAAAACACCATCAGCAGAGAAACAAAAAATGTAATTTTAAGGGACAGAGAAAAAGAGGGCTGGAAAAACGAGACATCAGAAACCAGACCGCAGTGCTACAGCCGGAGCTGCAGCATGAAGCGGCGGGCGCCATTTTGCCTTGCAGCACCAGGCTCCAAGAGGAAGGGAACTCATAACGGAGCTAAGAACCCAGAGAGGAGATACGCCAGCCTCACGCCAGAGAACGCGGCAGCAGCGCCTTACTGCTGGCGGCAGCGGCGAGCTCACCGGACAGCACCAGACCAATGCACTCAACAGCCCACCAAGCTCCAGAGAGAAGCAGTGGACAGCAAGCCAAGGTGAGCCGCTGCAGAACAGCCAGGCGGGATTCAGCAGATTTCTCGGCGCAGGAAGCAGCTAAAGCTCCCAGGGGCTGGGCTCAGCGCACCCTGCAGGGACTCAGAGTGGAGTTCAAAAACAGAAAGAAATAAGCCAGCCTCACAGCCAAGGCCATAGCAGCGGCGCCATATTGCTACCGGCGGCAGCAGCAGCGAATTCACCGAGTCCATGACAGCTCCATCTGCACACTCAATACTGAGTCAAATTGCAGCCCCTAGAGGAGAAATCCCAGTACTGTACTCCAAGGGACTTGACTCAGTGGGGGAGTGGTGGTGGCAGAGATATTACACCATAGGAGAATGCCCAACCTGGCACACCCCCCCCCCCACGGTCTAAAGCAGCCTCAATTGACTCCCTGGGTCTGAGACTCTGCGATACAACCCAGTAAAGGAGTAGTGGGGACTGAGATACCACAGACTCGAGATCCACAGCACCTTAAGTGAAGTCGTAGTGACCTAGGGAAGAACCCAGAGAAGGCACAAACTTCCAAAATCATGGGAAAGAGGAATAACAATGGATCAATGAATGCCCACAACCCCACAACATCAGAACCAGATAAAACAGAAATGCAGAGATTTATAGAAGATGAAATCAGGAAAATAACTGTAGAAATAATAGAGGTGTTTCAAAAAGAATTCAGAGAGAGCCAAAGAGAGATAAAGGATGCAATTAATGAAGCAAAGGCCTCAATTCAAAGTACAAACAACCGATTAGACCACATGGAGAACAGAATCTCACTCCTAGAAGATGATCATTCAAAAAATGAATGCATAGTTTCTAATTTAGAAAAAAAAATCCGACAGCAGGAATCTGACATTGAAGAAATATGGGTCCATTTTAAGAGAGCTAACCTAAGAATAATTGAAATAGAGGACAGAAAAGAAGGTGAAACCAAAGGGATTAACAATCTTTTCAAGGAAATAATAGCAGAAAATTTTCCAAACATAGAGCAAGAGGTCGATACACAGGTCCAGGAAACTTATAGAACCCCCGTTAGAGGGGATCAGAGAAGAGGATCCCCACGCCACATAATTGTCAAAATGACCACTGTGGAAGCCAAGCAGAGAATCTTAAAGGCAACAAAAACAAAGGGCCAAGTGACATTCAGAGGCAAACCAATTAGAATCACTCCAGACTTCCCAAACCAAGTTATGAGAGCCAGAAGGGCTTGGAGTAACATATTCCAAACTCTGAAAGAAAACAACTTCCAGCCAAAAATTTCCTACCCAGCAAAACTTTCTATCAAATTAGGTGGGGAAATAAGAAGCTTCCATGACAAACAGAAACTGAAGGAATTTATGTCTTCAAAACCAGCGCTAGAGAAAATACTCAAAGAGATTAACTACAAAGAAGAAATAGGTATCACACACCAGAACCAGAGAAACAAGATTTTCCATCCAACAGACAACTAAGACTGGTTATCTGTGGAGATTCATTATTTATGCTAGAATTTTACCTATCTCTAAATTGTATTGTTTGCTTTTATTGTTGCTAATTTTTAGGATTTCTACTTGGAATATTAATATACCTTCAGAAATAGCATTTGGAAATATTTTATCCCATTCTATCAGTAACTTTTAACTCTGTTTACATTGTCTTTGGATATACAATTTTTTTTTTAGGGAGTTTGTATACTCTTCTGTTGCCTGTGCCATTGAAATCATATCCAAGAAATCACTGCCAATTTCAATGTTGTGAGGTTTTATGACCCAGATTTTCTTCTAAAAGTTTATAGTATTAAGATTTATATTTAGGTCTTTTATCTATTTTGAGTTAATATTTGTATATGTGTTAGGTAAGGGTCCAATTTTATTCTTTTTCATGTAATTATTCTTTTTCAACAATATTTAGTTAAAAGATTAGTATTTCCTCCACCAAATGTTTGTGGAAACCTTGTCAAATATAACTTGACAATATATGGAAGAATTTATCTCTAGGCTTTTATTTAACTCCAATGGTTTATATATCTGCCTTTAGAACAGTACTACACTGTTTCAATTATTGTAGCTTTATATGGTTTGAAATCAGAAAATATACATCTTCTAGCTTTGTTCTTCTTCAAGATTGTTTTGGGTATCTAGAGTCCATATTCCATATCAGGATAGATTTTTTTCTGAAAAATAAATAAATAAATTTAGGATAGCTTCATCTAAAAAAAAAAGATTAGAAAAAAATATTCTTTGGTAAGAAAGAAAGCAAAAAGAAATATTGAACTGTTATCTTTTAGTCATCAAAAGCTTGGTGTCAGACAAATGAAACTGTTTTGTGAGAGTATCATCATCAATATTGGATAAATTGCTATAAAACTAGATGTCAACCACTAAGCCAAGCATGGGAAGGAGGGATGGGGAGGGAACAGGGTGGGGATCGGGTAGGGGCTAACTGGGCGATGTGTGCATGTATGTCTACAAAAGTATTTTCTTTATACCATTATGATGTATGAATACATTGCACCAGTAAAAATTTTAAAAAAATTAAAAAAATTATTTATAGTTAAAATAAAATTTTTCCTTGAATGTTCATTTTTAAGGAATTTTATCTACTATAGGACTTAAGAAAGACCCTAGAAAAAGATATTTAGACTGTAGTATTTCCTGTGCTCTGTGTACCAGATGCACTTCTAGGCCCTGGACATGCAATGGGGAGAAGGCCAATAATGTGTCCTGCTCTTACAAAACTTATAGTCTAGTGAAGTAGAGAGTAGGTAAGAAAAAAATAAATGATGAAGTAAATGTAATGGTAAATCCTATCAATAATTATCAAAATATTACTGAATAGTTTAATCAAAATAGGAAGTAATCATATTTGTGGTGTGTGATGATTATCATACAGCAGTCATATAATGGGTAAAATAAAAGTGAATAGCAGGGCACTCGTTTGGAGGTTTCCAAGGTCAAAAGACACACATGACCTGCCCTTAAACTCATATAATGTTGATGGGAATTGAGATATGTAAAAATATTAGATAATAAATTTCTAAAACCATGCTCTAATTCTCCTCTACTTCATTCATGTAGTCATATTTTCATGATTTTATTATATTTTCCTGTGTTAAGATGCAAGAATTGAATTATTCTTAAATTATAATTGATGTTATAAACTTTCATAATTTTAAATTTGACAGTGTTGTCTAAATATGCTAATCACTAACTTCTAAACAAACCCTCTGGGAGAGTAAAAGCATAGTACTTACACCAAAAATTCAATTGTCTACCTTGGTTTCTACAAGAGGATGACAAAAAAAACTATCAATTTCAATATCCATGAAATTATTATCCATTGTCCTCATTCAGGTGAAAAAACAAGTTTTAAAAGCACATGGCAAATACTTTATAATAGTATTTTATTATCTTTCACAGGGCAAGAATATTTTATTTTTCACTGGTTTTCATATACCTTCTTCACAAATTGTGCATTCGTCATTTTCTCTACCTCTTCAATTGACTCCTATATCCTATCCTTCTTCATATATAGAGAAGACAGAACAAGAAAAGCAAACTTTTATATTCTATTCAGTGATCATTTATGTAACAGATCCCATGATCAAGGGGGTACAATTAATTAGAAATCTAGATTATGCCAGGCATGGTGGCGCACGCTTTTAATCCCCGTGCTTGGGAGGGAGAGACAGGAGGATTGCACAGGTCCGAAGCCAGCCTCGCAGGCTTAAAAGAGCCTGTTTCCAAATAAAAATATAAAATAGGTCTGGAAGTGTGACTCGGAGGGAGAAGGGTTTCCAGGAACCCAGTATCACCAAAAAAAAAAAAAAAAAAAAAAGAAATCTAGATTATATCAAAGATTAAATTTATTTAAGACAGGCTATTCATAACACACATGCAAGATTCCAGGGTATAAGGTTTGGGATCAGAATTTAATAGGGGCTAGAGTTGTAAGGAAAAGTGCTTTGTTGACACAGAGAGAAGAAAATATCATACTTATAGGAAATATGACAAAACGCTCATGGAAAAGAGACATTTCCATGTAATCTTGAAAGCCACACCAACTTGGGAAAATAAAACTATTACATCATTACTACACAAGACTTTGTGTACATGGCTAGTTTACATGTAAAGAGAATGCATTTAACTTCTGTTATGTTCTATTTAAAGTGTTTCTGAAGTCAAGCTGATCTACATATATACAGGATGTATCTATTTGATAACAGTTATACATTACAACAAAGAAATAAGTTACTTTCTATATATTTCTATTTTATGAAAAATTGTTTACCAAAACAATTATCTTTCCCTTAAAATATATTAGTAAATCATTTGTCTTAAGTCTTGTCCTCAATATATGTTTGTTTCATTTTCAGATTATTTTATTTGTATTTAATCTAAAAATAAACCATCAGTAATATCCACCGATACTATGCTAGTTCTTCAGTTTATGAATTTGGTATGTCCTATTAGATAATAGATTTATTCTTTTAATCTACATTTATGCTTTATGGAAGCAGCTCTTATACATGTTTATTATATTTATACATTAATATTTCACTGTTTTGAAATAAATGATATGATATATAAACCATATATATAAAATGACTTTCAATTTTTGATTTTTATCTTTATAGAATTAAAAAAAAACATTTGTATATTCACATTGTACCCTGGGATATTGTAAACTTGCCTATTATTTTGAAGAGATTTTCTGCACATACTTAGGATTTTCTCCTCCAAGAATCATTTTGTCTGTAAACAAGAACATTTTTGTTACTCTATTTCTAATTTTTTTTGAAAGGTGTTGAGGGAGGCGCCTCAGGAGGGGGAAAAGAGGCCTGATGAAGGAAGCAGTTTAAATAACGCTATGCCCAAATAGGAAACCATTACTACCAATCTCACTAACGTGTATGGGAGCGATCCAGAGGGAATCTCTTCAAGTGCTGTATACACATGTATGTTTGGCTCACAGTAAACCTCACTATGATGTTAAATTATATGTACAAATGAAAGTGCAGTAACATAGTAATACAATTAAAAAGGCTGGCACTATAGCTCCAAGTTAGAATTTCTGTAAGTAAAAGCATCAGTACTAAAATTTCAAAAAAGTTATATATCTACTTATATGCTTTCATATATCCTATCTTTCAATATAATCTCTCTCCACAGAATTAATAATTTGTTTCTTTTTGTATCTCACTATATTCCATATTTAGCCCAATGTTGGGAACAGACTTGGCAGTCCACACATATTTTTGAAGGAAGAGAAGAAAGAATAAAAGAATGAAGAAATATCATGAATAATTGTTTCCCCGAGATAGGTGAAGAATCAACTATGTGACTAAATTCTGGGCTTTAAGATACTTTATAAACAGCACTTTTCAGAAATAGAGTAAAAGTTAAATAAATAAAACAAAAATTGTTATATTTAATAGTATAACATTTGAATATCCCAGATAATGATATTGTGAGAGAAGGAAAATATTTTCTTGCTGAAAAGAACCATATTCACATTTTGTCAGAAAAGTTTTTACTCAGCACAACAACAGGGTGAAATAAATTAATATGAAAATTAAGTATTTTTATATTTTCTAATTTAAAAAGATGCAGAGGAGGAATTAATTGGGTAGTTAATAAAGCACATACATTATTAATTCAATTTCTTAGTGAAGTATAATTTAACATAATTTAAAACATTGCCATATAGATTTATTCACATCTGCATTTATACATGTATCATATGTGAATACAACAATAAAGTTAAACTCTGTTATGTAAATATTAGTTACTGTTAGTTGTCCATTATTATAAGTATATTGTTATATTACTATAAATCTTTGTTATTAATCTTAGCTTTACATTTGCCCCCTTTATTTCTTGATTATATAAAACTTTGAACTAAAGTGTAAAAATGGTCTGATAGAATTTTTATCCATTTTATATAATACTGTAAATGGCATCCATGTTTCTATGCTCTTAACCTATCTGTGTAATCCTTTATCATAGAGCATAAAACCTGTTGGCTACTATTTAAGAACAGCCTCTCCATATTGCAAAATTTCATAAACACCAATATAATCAGATCACTTGACATCTGACACAGGAGTGAATGAACCTAATATATTTAAATCTAGAATGTTGGACTTGTACAAGAAGAAAAAGTTTTATGTTTGGGAAAATTCCACACACTGAAAATGTTCTGGAATTATAAAACCACTTTGACTTGATTTCCTGGGAAATTAGATGCTACAATTAGAATTTGTTTCTTTTATTAAGGCTTGATTTACAAATAAAAATAGCAAGATAATGCATTGTATTCTCTAACATTTATACAAAAGAATAAATTAAAAGATAAGACCTTCAGCAGAAAGATTTTCAAAATAGAGAGAAAGCAGAAAGGTCACTGAAACCTGAGACAAGTGCAGTGTCATAAAATGATTCTGGAGCATTCTAAGGTTGACTTTTTATTTCAAAGTTTGGTCTCATCCAGGTAACAGGTGCCACAAATATTCATAAAAATTGGGGAAGGGAGGAGGAAACTGAAATCTTGCATCACCAAAATCTTATGGAATTTCTTTGTCAAAATTAAGCTCACTTTTGAGAATCCTTTCACTGAGATATTTAGATAAAAAGTTTTGGGTGACTTTCATCTTTCCACTGGGACCAGATGGAATGAAATGCACTTTTAAAACCATCTGTCACGCAGCACCTTAATCTTCTTACATCAAGTAGAGGAGAATAAGAACATCTGACTTTGCAGAGATAAAGTTAACATGACATGATGTCAACCAGCTTTTTATATGGTCCTTCCATATTGTCAAGTCACTTTGAGATCTTTTCAGTTAGCTGTCTTTAAGGCTTAAGAAAGTAGAGAACACAATGCCTACTTTAGAAGCTAGTAAATGTCACTGCTTCCTTGCCAATATGTTTTTTCATGTTCATTTAATTTACTACAAGGTCAATCTGAGCTGAAGTTTTCTCCTTAGTGGTGAAAATGCATAAGTTGTATATATTTAAAATTCACCAGCAGCAAAGTTTATCATGAGTAATACTTTATTTGTATCAACATTTTATTTTAAAAAAATTTTAAAGTGAAACTAAATATAAAGAGGTAGATTATATTTGTATTTTTTGTCTTTCAGTTAAAACTCTATATAATTTAGATTCCCAAAAGAATAAAATAGAAAATACAACTAAAATAATTAAATAGGGAATGACTTTATTTTTAAAGACAAGAGCAGGATTGAGAGAAAACATCAAAGGAAACATTCAAGAAGTATCAGGAGCTAAGAGGACTGAAAACTCTCAGTAAAGAAAATAAGTGAAGATAGGCTACTGGAACACAGATAGTTCAAGCAGATTAAATGCAGAAAGTATAAAAGATACATTTCTAGATATTAATCCTCTATTGGAGAAATAGTTGGCAAAAATTTTCTCCCACTTTGTTGGCTCTGTGTTGAAGTTCTTGATAGTTTCTTTGCTATACAGAAGCTCTTCATTTTAATGCAATCCCAAGTATTAATCCTCCTTCTAATTTCTTGTATCTGGGGTCTTGTTGAGAAAGTTTTTACCTGTGCTTATGTGCTGAAGTGTTGGATCTATGCCCTTTTCACGGAGCCTCAAGGTCTCTGGTATAATTTCCAAGTCTTTCATCCATCTTGAATTGACTCTTATGCAGGGTGAGAAAGTGGGATTTATGTCCATTTTTATTAATATGTTTGACCAGTTTTCCCAAAACCATTTATTGAAGAAAACTATCTGTTTTCAGTGTATGTTTGTGGCTACTTTGTCAAAAGTCAATTTGCTATAAATGTGCAGATTTGTATCTGAGTCTTCTATTCTGTTCCATTACTCTACATGTCTGTTTTTGTGCCAGTACCATGCTGTTTTTATTACTATGGCTTTGCAGTATAGTTTGAAGCCAAGTATTGTGATGCCTCCTCTGTCATTCTTGTTGCCTGGAACCGCTTTGCTATTCTGAGTCTTTTATTCTTCCAAACAAATTTAAAGGCTGATTTTTCTGTCTGTGAGGAATGACCTTGGTAAGTGAGATTAGTCAGCCACAAAAAGTAAGATACCGGATGATCTCCCTAATATTCAGAAGGTATTGAGAAAAAGGGTCATTAAGAGAAACTCTAGACAAGAAAGAAGAAACCATAGTTGAGAAAATAAGGAGGCCTATCAAAGAGGGGTGAGAGGAGAAAGAGGAAAATTTCCTAATGTACGTGCTGCACACTCATAAACATATCAAAATCAATCAGTAAGCTAAATATGAAAAGGAAGGAGGGGGAGGGAAAGGGGTGGGAATTGAGGAAGGGCTAAATAATGATATGTGCATGTGTGCCTCTACCATCATGTATCCCATGTCTGACTACAATGTACCAATAAAAACTTTAAAAATGATATGATACGTCCACTCAAAAGGTTTATGGTCTAAGTAGGGAAAAGTAACTACAGTGACAAATACAGGCAATCTTTTTTTTTTTTTTTGGTTTGTTCTAGATTAAAAGTTGAGAGAAGCAGATAAGATATAGTGTAGGAAGAAGCTCATAGCAACACCTCTATCACTGAGTCTATTTGGTCTATATAAAACAGAGAAGGATATTCCCCCAAAATTTTTAAAACAAATATCAAATTCATTATATGTAACTAGTAATTGAAATAGATAATATCAAACATGTTGAGATATTTTGAAAATAAATAATTTTGGGTAAGTTATTTATTGAAAAAATTTTAAAGTGAAACTAAATATTAAAGAGGTAGATTATATTTGTATTTTTTATCTTTCAGTTAAAACTCTATATAATTTAGATTCCCAAAAGAAAAAAATAGAAAATACAACTAAAATAATTAAATAGGGAATGACTTTATTTATAAAGACAAGAGCAGGTTACTTATTTGACAGAAAAAAGATAAATTTGAATGTTTTATTGCTACTTATCTAGAAACATTAAACTACTTATGGTACACATAAAATATTTTCGAATGTTAATGAAGAGAAACAAGGAAAAATTGTCAAAGATTCTATTTATTTGACCATAGACAGATGATCTATACTGTGTAAAAATGAGTATATGGCCAAATTAATAAAAAAATGTATAGTTCATTCACAAAGGGATTTGTAGCTAGACAACAGCAATTATTCAAATCAATCCTTCAGGAAAATCTCAGTTAAGCAATGAACGTCCATATGGAAATATCACTTCAGTTTTCTCACTCATTGAGTTCCTATTCTTGATAAGGTATGCATATCACTAAAAATATCAACTAGTGATTAATCATGCCACAGCAGTGATTCTGCATATACAAGAATTACTTCCTTGTGTTTGACAGACTTTAGTAGGAGAAGCTGAAAAGTTGTCCATCTTTATATGAACTATATTGTTTTCAAAAGTGTTCAGAAATATGAAATGTATAAGCCTTAAGTGTAAGATTGGTAAAATTGGATTATTAAATTTTAATTCTTACTAATAATTATTTATAATATGGATTTTATCTGACAATATTTGAGAAACTTGTGTTAAAATTGTGCAGCTAAAATCAGATGGACAAAAACATGTGATAAAGGAGGGAGGAAAGAATTGCCAAAGTGCTAACTGCCAAGTCTTTTACTGTTTGGTCATTTTTATTTGACTCCTTTCAGCAAAAGTTGTAAATGTGAGAAAAATAAGAAAAGTAGTTCTACACTAAGGGACAAAATAGTAGATGTAACAGTAATCTTGGCATAGATTATATGTTTTCTAAATTACTATCCATGTAATAATAAATGTGAAAAAAATGTGAGCACATGCAGTGGTGTCCACCTGTTATCCCAACTATTTTGGTGACTGAGTCAGGAGTCAAGACTAGACTGGGTAACTGAGCAAGAAGACCTTTGCTCAAAATAAAAAGTAAAAAAAAAGGGGGGCTTCAGATATAGCTCAGTGGTAGAGTGCAACCTAGATTAAATCTTCTGTACTAAAAATAAAACTTATTGCTATATGAGGCACAATATTATGTTTATAAGTGGCCTTTAATAGAATATGAAAACAAAACAAAAATAACTAGAATTGTGAGGTATAATTGCTGAGTTCTTTTCAAATCCAAGTGCTTCTTTTTATCTGTGGCTTCATTTTCTGTGACCTTGTTTCATTATAATCAACTGTGTTCTGAAAATAATAAAAACTCAAAAAATGAATAATTTTTATAAACAGTTGCTCTGAGTCGTGTACTTAAATTTTCTGCTGTTCTGCTCCATCCTTTCATGAGGTGAATTACTCATCTGACCAGTGTAGCCATGCTGTACACACTACTCATGTCATAGTACTTAAAAGGAAACATTAACATAACTTTGGTTACATTACTATAGTTGTTTTATTTGTATTAGTTATTAAATCTCCCACTAAGACTAATTTATGAATAAAAATTTTTCATAGATATGTATTTACAGAAAAATCTTAGTATATAGAGGGTTTGGTACTATATATCGTTCAAGACATCCACTAGGAGAAAAAAATTAGATAATATATTTTGAATAAAATAGCTAAATTTATTAGAAAGTATATTCAAGATTAAGAGTTACAATAGTACTTGTAATAAAAATGTTTATAAGATGTTAAGATGTACTCAAAAAGACTGAAAACATTGCTATTTCTAAACTTCATCAAGAGATGAATGGATTGCAAAACTCTGGGAAATACACACAATAGAATTCTACTCAGCCATAAAGAAGAACAAAATAATATCATTTGCAAGAAGATGGAAAGCCCTGGAGAACATTATGTTAAGTGAGATTAACCAAGCACAGAAGGAGAAGGTACATATGTTCCCTCTAATATGCCCAAACTAGGGAACGTAGAGGATACCAGTGGTATTCCAGGTAATGGAGGGGAAATACCAGCAAAGTTTGAATGGAAAGATAGGGGAGGAGGAAGACTGAACTTGATTAATGAGGGTCTACATCCGAATATGTGTAAAATTATGAATATGGCATGGTTACCCTGGACAATCATTGGTGGGAGGGGGAAAGGGAAAGCAGGGGGGGGGAGAGAGGGCACCAAGTATAGTTTAAATGTATACCATTTATGTTCAATAAAAAATTTAAAAACAAATAAATAAATAAATAAATATTATGTATGGAGAAGACAAGGGATTGAGGGGGAAGTTCACCAAGTCCTGTGTGCATGTATGTCACTATCATTCTAAACTACATTATGATGTAAGACTATAATGTACCAGTAAAATTATATTTAAAAAGAAAAAAAAGTAAATATATATATATATATATTTACAAGGATCTATTTTCTCAGTAGTCGATTTTTATTTGTAATACCTACTGAAATGTGCCATGTCCCACAATCGCCATTTTCTCTATGTATTTCTCTTTTATTCATCCTATTGATATTGGTCTTCAGAGAACCATATTTGTTCCATTAACATTTGCTTTTACTTTTTTTTATATTCATGTTTTAGTTCATATCTTTCAGCTTACAGGAATATAAAAGCAGCCACTAAATATCTGCTTTTGTAATTCCATCATCTTTATAATTTTTTTTCTATTAATTGGTTTCCTTCTAAATATAAGTAACATTTTTGAGCTGGGCATGGTGGTGAAACGTGTAATCCCAGCATTTGGGATGCTGAGACGGGAGGATCACACAGGTTTGAAGCCAGCCTCAGCTACTTAGTGAGGCTCTCAGTAACTTAGTGAGACCCTGTTTACAAATAAAACATAAGACAGGTCTGGGAGTATAGTCCGGAGGTAGAAAAGCCCCTGGGTTCCACCCCCAGTACCACCAAATAAATAATAATAATAATGAAGTAACACTTTTCTAAATTTGTATGTGTGCATGTGTCTCCATCATGTTTTTTTAGATGGAAGATATTGTGAATTTTACATTGATATTTGCTGAATTTTGTTGTATTCTTCATAAAGTGTTGATATTTGTTTTGACTCTCAAATAAAATACTATTTATAAATTGTATTCCTTTCAGTCATGATTTTAAGCTCTTTTATGATGGTGTAGTCCTAGAGATAGCCTCACTTCCAATATGTGGTTCTTCTGACCTATTGAATGACTTATATAGTTGACACTATTCTGATTTTTAGAATATAGATACCTAACCCTGCATGTGCTATGGGAAATCTTACCATGTTTACACTATTATTCAGTCACTATAATTATTATTCTCCACTTTGAATTATTTAAAGCTTTTTCATTCAAAACTTGTTGTTGACCCAATGAATGGCTCAAAAAAAATCCTGTGATAATTTCTAGAACTTTTTCTGTGTCTAGCTACCTTATCTTAAATACCATACCCTGCACCTATATCTGTCTCAGCATCATGAATCTTTGTTTTCTGGCTTCTTAAATCAGTAGGACTTTTCAACTTCAAGCTTGATTATCCTCTTCTGGATCAATGTCCAAAAATTACCTCCAGGAAGAAGAGATCTTCTCACTTTTTTCTGTTCTTTCAGGGAATCATATAATTTCCGTGGACTGTCAGGTGTCCTTAAATTTCTGTACATATGATTAGCTTAGTTATATAATTATTTATAGAACTAGTTAATTAAAGTTTCTTTATTCCATCCTACCCCTAAAATATTCAAAATCAGTTTTTATTTACTTTGAGGTATAACAAAAATTTGCAATCACAAATACAGGAAAAGAATAATTACTTACAAAGGAACAAAAGTTAGCTCAGCTTAGTCTGTCTATGCAAAACAATAATCAGTAATAGATCTAATGGAAAGAATTGTTTTCTAAAGGTTTTCTCCTGAGGAGATATATCGTTTAAATGTGACTATAATTTAGAAAAAAATTTAGTTAAGTAAGAGCTCAAAATATATAGCAAGGATGCATTTTTCTTATATATATCACAATAAATATTAATAATTTCCTAGCATAACTAATTACTAATTATTAATGGAATAGAATGTTATAGAATGTTAATTTTTTAGAAATTTTCAAATTCAAAATAAACAAGACATTATTTTAATAAATAATGCAAGTACATTATAAACTAACAGATTAGTTGTATATAATACATAATTTCTTCATTTGAAGCAAAAACAATTGCAATAGACATCATCATGGAGCACTAACAGAATTAAATTAGTGAGTCAGATTATTACTATGACAAACTCATTTTAGAAGTCAAAGAAAAATCCCCAAGACAAAAAAAAATAGAGAATGTGGAGTGAATTAAGGAGAGGTCAAGAGAGTTCACTGTATGTTTGATAGAGTATCCATTCATTGTGCAGGGATGTTTGAAAGGGACATATATTCATGTTGTAAGATAGATTTCAAGCAATTTTCAGCAAGTACTGCTACTTAATCTCAGTCTGTAACAATAAATTTATGTAGGGGTCTAGAATTCTCCAGAGTAAAGAAACTGAAACTGAACTTTTTTCAATTTGTGTTTCAAAGATATTAAAGTAACATCTTTTGGGGCATTAACCATGCCTAGAACCATTAATGGTCCAAGTAAAGGTCAGCACTTCCTTATAGGAAAAAATGGCATGAAGTCAGAAGAACTAATCTAAAAGCTTTTTCTTCATAAGAGGAACCAAGGATTTTTTTTGAGGGGGTGGCATGTAGTTTCTGTTCTGTGAAGCAGTTTGCAGACAATTGCTCTTAAGGTGAATCTTTGTATTCTAAAAAAGTGACTTTGTGAATTAATGTAGAATTGTAAATACTGACAGACTCCCAGATACTGATTCTGACAGCTTAGCTAGGTGTAAATATACATATATATTCTATCTCAGGAAATAATATATGTCAGTAATAACCAATACACCAATATGTAAAATAGTATGTATCAGACCCTAAGTCCTTAAATAGAAAGATGGTTGTATAGCCTGGTGTGGTGCCACACATTTGTAATCCTAGTACCTGGGAGGCTGAGACAGAAGGATCACAAGTCTTCACTAGCCTCAGCAATTTAGTGAGACCCTGATTCAAAATAAAAGGATAAGCAGGGTGTGGTGGCTCACGCTTGTAATCCCCACGCTTGGGAGGCAGCGACAGGAAGATCACGCTGGTTTGAAGCCAGCCGTGCGGATTTAAGAGACCCTGTTTCCAAATAAAAAAGTACAAAGATAGGTCTGGGAGTGTAGCCCGGAGGTCGAAGGGTTTCCAGTAACCCCAGTATAACCATAAATAAATAAATAAATAAATAAATAAATAAATAAATAAATAAATAAATAAAATAAAAATAAAATAAAATAAAATGATAAGAAAGGTCTGGCGGTATAGCTTAGAGGTAACACACACAAGGTGGGTTGCTTAGTGTATCTCTGAACAACTAGAAACTGGTAATATTTTCTCATTTGGCAACAAGAAGAACTGTGACACCACATTATTAAAAAAGTGAAAGTAATAGAGCAAAGATATGAATTCAAGCAGCTAGGTTCAAAAGTTTGTGTGTACTATTACTACATTATATATATAGTGATATAGATTTCAGATAAGCCTCTGTGGGTGGCAATATCCAAGTGTAAATCATAAAATTAATTGATATAGACAGCTTCTAAATTATTTTTGGTCTCTAATATATTAAGAGCAAATTCAAATATAAGATGAAAGTGTGCCTGTTAATAGAGCTATAGGTCAATAGAAACTTAGAGATTCTTAGGTTATAGTGATAAAATTTATATTTTCCTTAAGAAGAAATGCAAAAATATATTTCTGCCATAAGATTTTTAAATTTTATTTTAGTGAAACTTAGTGCTGATATAATCCTCTCCCTGAAGACACACAAGCAATGTACCAGCTATCTAGACAGAGACCACCAGAAGAAGCTCTTATCTGAGGTCTGGGATGTATGTAGCTCAGCGGTGAAGTATTTACCTAGCATGCCTGAGACCCTGAGTTCCATGCCTAGCACTACATATAAAAAAAGGATTAGTGGAGAGGCTGTTATTTTACAAATCCATCAATAAATACTGTCAGTCTTCACTGACAGTTATACTGCTTTAACTGAAGTTTTTTTTTTTCCTGAATTAGACCTTTATATGTTTGAATATCTGCCACTATTACCTTACCTATGCTTTATACTGAAAGGAAATGTTATGGTTTGGATTTAGAATGTCTCCCTAGACCCCAGGAAGAAAAATCAGTCATGTTAGACATGGGGCTTTGTTGCAGAGAAGGTCCCCAGAGGTATGGTCTTGAGGCATTTTATATGGTCCCTCCTACCTTCATAAGTTCTTTCTCTGCTCCCAGCCTCCATGGTGTGGGAGCAAGAGGCTTTCCCATCTCTTTTTCTTTCTCTGCCTCCCACTGCCATGCACTGGATTCCACAAATGTAACCTGGCCTGAGATGGACTGAAACCCAGAAATCCACAGCATCTTAAGCAAATAAATCTTTCTTCCTCTAAGATGCAGTGATCGGGTGCTTTATGTTACAGCATTGAGAATGCTGACAGAAATAAAAGATAACTAGAAGATCCATAAGAGTGAAATAGTGTAGCTCCAGGTCTTTTAGATTAAGAGCAAATGGAGATTTCTTGCTACATATACATAAAGGCCACACAGAGTCCAGGCATGTACTCAGATCAAATATCAATAATTTTGTTATTGATATTGATATTTGTTAATTATAATTATTCTATAACATTCAACAATAGTTTGTCATTTTTTTAAAAAAAATGATCTTTAAATTCAGTTGGTGATGCAATTCTGTAAGCCATTTAGAATGGCAAATTTAAGAAAAAAATAAAACAATATTTCATAAATCAATTGTAAAGAGTTATTTAAATCCATAAATTGTCAGGTACAGAGCACATGATTAATGTGAGTATTTACAGTGGCTTCCAATTATCATACATTCCAGTTCCTCAGTGAAATGAATGAAGCCTAGAAGACTTTGCAAGTAGGTTTTATTTTCTTTTATTACATTTTTCTCCCATGTCTTCAGATTAAACTATGTGAAAGATGGATAATGAATGAAAATTAATGCAGAAATGTCTTGAAAAGTAAGTCATGAGAGAGCTCTCACAGGACATATTTAGATATAATTGGGCTTTTACATTTCTTAATAATCATGAAAACATATGTGGGCTTTTCTTTTGTGGCAGGGTTTTACATATTATCTGAAATTTTATTCTTGAGCAAATTGACAAAGACTTTGATTAGAATAAGTAGGTGAATCCTACCGATATTGAATTTTCCGTTACATTTGTTTCTGTAATTCTTTTTTATGTTATGATAATGGTACATTTGTTTTTCATTTTTTAATTTTCTTTACAAAATATACATTAAAATTAAACAAAACTATTTTTTACTGAAGAAGAGTTTCCTAGCAGGAAGTGTCATAGAGGAAAATAATAATTTTATGTGACTATTATATGTGGTGTATTTACTATGTCCAAAAAGTCAAGAAAAAATTGTACTAATGCAAGACAATGACACTTTTAAGGAATAAAAAATATACAAAATAAAATCCCATAGATCACCAAAATGCAGTGCTGAGTTTAGCCAACCTCATCAATGGTTGATTTTCACTCTCAGTAAAGCACACATTTTATACAGCATGTGTCTGATCATTTTAGTTTTATTTGTAGTTTTGGTTTGATGCATAACTAAATATCAAGGTGATAAATACTAAGAGGAACTAAAATTCACTTGTTCGCATTGTGTGCCAATCTTGCTGTGCTTCTCTTTACAATTTTTAACAGAAAATGTCTTCTCTAAATTCCAAAATACCAACAGTAAGAGAAAAAAAAAAAAAACACCATCTTCATGACTTGAAGAAACATTTTACTCCTAAATCTTCATGTCATAGGAGAGGAAGAGTAGATTAAGTTACTTATAATACTAAACATTAAAATGAGAGAGCTCAACATTAAGATTAAATAGGCTAGATATTTGAAGATAACATTAATTTAATTAAAATCTTCAGAAAACGAATGCCTTCACCTCCTAGGGAGAAAAAATGCATATTATTAATAGAGTTTAAGTCCATCTAAAACTGTAGACACTATTTTTTCATATGGATACATCTAGTACTAAGAGTAATGTCAAGAGCCACATGAAGTCCATAACTTGTAGAGTTTGGGAAATTTTAATTCCTGCTTTCCTTACTTTAAATATTAAAGGTAGATTATTAAACTTTCAATTCCAGAATGTTTTTGCAATCTTGTAACCCAGTTTTCCAGTAGAGTGTTTACCATAAAGCAATCTGTCAAGTAATGCTTATTGTACAAGGGAATGAACGGCCGGGCATGGTGGCGCACTCTTGTAATCCCAGCATTTGGGAGGCTGAGACCAGAGGATCATGGTTCGTGGACAGTCTCAGCTACTTAATGAGACCCTCTGCAACTTAGTGAGGCCATGTTTCAAAATAAAGAATAAAATATAGGGCAGGGGGTGTAGCTCGGAAGTCAAATGCCCCTGGGTATCATCCCCAGATCCTCAAAAAAAAAAAAAAATAGAAACAAGTGAATGAATGAATGAATTGGTTAAACTATTTTTATTTACAGAGTTTTAAGGGCATATAACACTATTATCAAAATTATTGTGTAGATACTAAATGAAGGCAAACTAATCTTCACTTTTCCAAGTTTATGGAAAAATCTTGCTTATGATATGTTTCAGTGAAAGCTGTAGATTATTTTCTCAATTCTCTATATATTTACTTTTATTTCAAAATCCCTATTAGTTGCCAGGGGTGGTGATGCATGCTTGTAATCCCAGCATTCAGGAGATGCAGACTGGAGGATGGTGGTTTGCAGATAGCCTCAGCTACTAAGCAAGGTCCTTCACAACTCAGTGAGACACTGTTTCAAAAACTAAAGATGCTAACAATAGGATGGGGTGTAGCTCAGAGGCACAATGCCCCTGGGTTATATCCCCAGTACTGCAAAAAGAAAGAAAGAAAGAAAGAAAGAAAGAAAGAAAGAAAGAAAGAAAGAAAGAAAGAAAGTCTCTACAAGTTTACAAAATGTTGTTGCCTACTTTTCAATATACTCACAGAATTTGTCCCTTAAGTGTCTTATGTATCTTAGTGTTCAAAAATAAAATGTTAACCCCACAGTAGTAGAAATAAAACATTGCTAAATGAAGAGCAAACTGAGGAAATAGGTAGGGTACAGTACTTGGTGGATCCTTGCAAATAAACATTTCTTCATCAGTATCACCTGTTCAGCTCTGTGTCTTCTTGCCTTTTCTTGCCTTCTCTTCCCCACTCTCCATTTCCCTTTTCCTCCCACTACTGGAATCTGTAGACCACCACCCCAGGAGATTTCTTCTCCTTGTCTCATTTGCAAATAATAGATCATCCAGAAACAAATATGTAAATCCCTCATAAACTGGTTAGATAATGAGATATTTTTTAGAAAAAACCTGTATTTTCTGGTACTGCTGATTATACTTGCAAGAACATGCACTGGTTAATTGTTTCTCAATATCAGCATTCCAGGGTTTGCAAACTACACGATTGTTGTGAGAACCAGTGGCAGGCATTCATTTTCATTAATATGGGTCTAGCTGATATGTTGTAACTTGAATTTGGCTAAAATTGTAGACATGGGAGACACTGGATCTATCATGGCTAACATGGTATGATGATATGATACTGGAGCCGAGATATTCTTTGTCAACTCCCTAAATTCTGAATATAAAAAAACAATGGAGAGAGAGAGAGAGAGAGAGAGAGAGAGAGAGAGAGAGAGAGAGAGGAGAGAGGAGAGAGGAGAGAGGAGAGAGGAGAGAGGAGAGAGGAGAGAGGAGAGAGGAGAGAGGAGAGAGGAGAGAGGAGAGAGGAGAGAGGGAGAGAGGAGAGAGGAGAGAGGAGAGAGGAGAGAGGAGAGAGGAGAGAGGAGAGAGGAGAGAGGAGAGAGGAGAGAGGAGAGAGGAGAGAGGAGAGAGGAGAGAGGAGAGAGGAGAGAGGAGAGAGGAGAGAGGAGAGAGGAGAGAGGAGAGAGGAGAGAGGAGAGAGGAGAGAGGAGAGAGGAGAGAGGAGAGGAGAGGAGAGAGGAGAGAGGAGACAGGGAGAGAGGGAGAGAGGGAGAGAGGGAGAGAGGGAGAGAGGGGAGAGGGGAGAGGGGAGAGGGGAGAGGGGAGAGAGAGAAGAGGATGAGAAGAGAAAGAGGAAGGAGGGGAGAAGAAAGGGAAGGAGAAGGATAAGGTGAAGATGAAGAAGGAGGAAGAGGAGGAGAAGGAAAAAGAAGGAGAAGGAGAAGGAGGAGGAGGAGAAGAAGAAGATGAAGAAGAAGAAGGAGGAGGAGGAAGAGGATGAGGAGAAGGAAGGAGAAGGAGAAGGAGGAGGAGAAGGAGAAGAACGAAGAGGAGGAGGAGAAGGAGGAGGAGGAGGAGAAGAAGGAAGAGGAGGAGGAGAAGGAGGAGGGGGAGGAGGATGAGGAGGAGGAGGAGGAGGAGGAGGGAGAGATAGACTGTCACTATAATTAGCTAGTTAGTGCTTTTTTAAACTGAGTTTTACACATTTGTTTCACCTCTACCTTACTGTAATACTTGCCTTGATGAACAAGTTTCTGTGAGGTTTACCTGAAAGTCAAACTTATAGGTCTAAACAAGCATCTCTCAGACTCTACAACTTTCACTAATTTTGCAAAACCTCAATTATATTACCTGAACCAAGATGAACATCTGAAGATACAAAGGCTTCTAGAACTCAAACAAGAAGTCTTGGAATGTACACAGTTGTACAGAGAAAGAATGTAGATGATCTGCAGAAGGTTAACATCAAGAATTCATCAGTGAACCAGTTGGTGAATGTCTGCCAAAAATATTACTAAAGGATGAAGAAATAAATATCAGAGAGAAATAGAGAAATGAGTATCGAGAAATAACAAAGAAGGGAGAATGTAGATTGTCTCCACCAGTTTTATTTTTACTTTCTAATCATTATGCCTTCTATTTTCCAATAAAAATTATTATGGGTGAATTATATTTCAATTCTGTCATTTTTTCTGTAAAGGGTCTTTTTCTGTGAGTTTGTATTAAAATTATTAAGTATTCATGATCTGCTGACTTCTTTGCCATTATTACTTGTCTTTGCATCTACTATTATTATTTAAATATATATTGTAAAACATTAATATAATTCTTCTAATTCTCTTATAATTATTTCTTGCAGCATCTGTATTTTCCAATCTTTATTAGCAAACTACTTATGTCTTTAAATTACAAGTATGACTATTTTAGATAGTATACAGTTAATTCGTGATTTTCTAATGCAGTCTAATAATCTCTGCTTTTTGATTGGAGTATTTAGATCAATCACATTTAATATATAACATTTTCATGGTTGGATTTGTATTTCACATTTTGCTGTTATTTTCTAGGTATCCTCTATTATTTTCATTCCTTTTTTTCTCCATGCCTGCCTTATTTTGTGTTAAGTAATTGATTTTAGTTATTCCCTTACACATTTTGTCTGTAGATTTTAGTTTTTGTTTTAGAAGTTGCTCTAGGTATTATTGTGTTTGTGTATGTGTGTATGTGTGTGTGTGTGTGTGTGTGTGTGTGTGTGTTTGTACATATATGTATTTGTATCTATTTTTATGAATAAATACTGGATTATAGTTGATACACTTTCACTATAATTTAAAGTGTACAATGTGAAAAGCTTTAACATAATCATCTAATCATAAATCATCACCACAATAAAGATCATACTCACTGCCCTAAATGGTTCCTAATATCTCGGTAATTCCTCACTTTGGCTTTTTTAATGCACGTCCCCAATTGCTCATACACTTTCAGTCACAGTAGATTTGTTTATACTTTTCAGTGTTTTATATATAGGTTTAATACTTTTACATGTATTATTCTGTTTTTCTGTGTTTTGATAGAGAACATAGTTTGTATGGTAGTTAAGGTACTTGGAACTATTTTTAGTTATGTGAATATTGTGTCATTTTCATTATCTATTCATTGATGGATACCTAGGTTGGTTCCATAATTTGTGAATTGTGCTGCTGTAACTATGGATATAATGTATATAACTATTGTGTTATGACTAATTCTTTTGGAAAGCTATCAAAGAGTGGTATCACTCTATCATATGATGGTTACCTTCCCAGTCTTTTAAGAAACCTCCATACTGATCTACATAGTTTTTGCACCAATTTACATTCCCACCTACAATACTGTTTCTTCATTCCAAAAACAGGAATAATGCTTGCTTACTACCAAATGATTTCACTACAAATTTCAAAATACCTTATACTTCAAGTATTTTAGCAATATGAAAAATTGCTTATATATCTATATTTAAGAAAAATTTATCACATATTATTCAAAAAATGAGAAGCTTATATATGCTTAAGCAAAATTTAATATCTTACTGAAAAAGTAAAGATATATATATATATATATATATATATATATATTACATAATTGAAATCTATGAAATTGGCTGATTAAAATTTTAATTCAGTTTTTTTTGTGAAAAACACATACATTAAATAATGACTGCAAATGGTGTATTATTTTGCCAATGATTTGAGATCTTATGGCTTAACTGATTTTCATACTATCTTATGTTAGCATTTTATAACATAACCTACCTACTGTAATAATGTCGGTAACAATTGCATCTCAGTGGCTTCTTTTATAATGCTTTCACATGGCTAGTTTTTTATATTTCTTGCTGAGCCTTTTTCCTGTCATTTCAAATTTCTCATTGCTTTTATTTAATATTACTGAAGCATATAAGAAAAATAACAGTTCCTTTGAAGATAGCTTTTGCAGCCTGGTAAAATTTCCAAATCTCTCTCATTTTGGGAAGAAAAAAACTTAAAACCGAGTATTATTAGCATAAATCTACTAAAATTCTTGTTTATGAGTATACAGAAATTTGAAAGACTATCCAGAGTTTTATGAAACTAAGCTCTGAGTAGGCATTACCTTACATCATAGATAAAATGTGACTGCAAGGAGCAGAATAGGGTGTTTTAGGATATTTGCTCAGCAATGCAATAAACAGTATAGATTTCAACACCATCCAATTGAAAACTCAGCCTTGGGAATTTATATATTCATATTCTTCTTAAATCAGACAAGATGCTATCTATAAGAACAAATATAAAAGGCCATACATCTTCTTGAAGACTTCCCTTTCAAAAGAACAATTTATTTTATAACTGTCTTCCAACTCTGGAGATCTTCCCTAAAAGCTATTTGGTGACATTCCTGGAAAATCATCAAGCATATACAACAACAGTGTTCTTTAAATGTTGCATTCAAACACTAGCAATGTGCAAACATTCTAGTTTTATAATAGTTTCACTGAGCTATAATTAACATAAATTTCCCCTTTTTAAAGTATAGAATTGAGTGTTTTTAGTATAGAGTTGAGAGTTAATCATCACTAAGATCATTTAATGATGTCAAAATAATCCCATGCCCATAGCTGTCACAAACATTCCCCTGACCCAGCTACTGAAAAAAACTAATATACTTTATGTATCTATTCATATTTTATTCCAGACATTTCATATAAAGGATATCTTACACTTTTTAATCTATTAAGTCTAACTTTCTACTTTCAAACTGCCTTTATAAACCAAAAATTCTACCCTCAAAATATATCTTCAGTATATCTATGCATGTCCAATACAACTACTATAGTTCTCTTTAAAACCATCATTTCCTATACAATGTACTATATTAACCTAACATATTATTGTGTTTACTATTTCCTTTACTACAATCTCTGATGATTCTCAGTTGAACAATATAAAATAAAGAGGAAAGGAAAGAAAAAGAAAGAGGAATAGAAAGAGAACAACAAATGCCTATTTTACCTTGTTTAAATTCAAGATAAATTTATTTCCAGACTCTTAATAATTAGGACTGTCTGTTGATAATTAGGACTAATGAAGATGATGTCAATGAGGGTCAAAATGATGATGCTTTTTTTTCTGAGAACTTTACTCTGTGTGAATTTTTAAGAAAAATATTTGGCATAGCCCATTTAATCCCACCAAACCTGAATCAATTTTATTTCTCCTTATTTTTATATGAGAAGACAACTACCTAAGACTATGTATAAAGTAATCATTGTTAGAGTTAAGGCCAGCCAGATCTCAAAGTTTATGGACTTTACTATGACATACTTTTGAAACTTTCTATTGAAAAATCTTCCAGGGTCTTAGACCTCATTTCTAGACAAGTGTGAATATTGGGAACAATATATAGCTTTCTCAGTATAATTATCTGCTGAGAATATAATAATATGACTCATTCAAGGCTGATATTACTACTTTCATTTTTTCTCCTTTAAGAGGGTTATTATACTAACATGATTATTGTACCTTTTTATTTACTATAGAAAGTAAGCAATATTATTCACTTCCAATGCCACAGTCATGCGTCCCAATTTACAGTCATGTTGTATCTGAAATGAATAAATAATAATTGAGTAATCTGAAAAAAAAGAGTAGCAAATAACAGTTCTGCGTAATTTTAATGCCTATATAAAATGGTAACAACGGACATTGTTTCATGAGTATTCTACAGAAGGATCAACTGCATTTTTCTTTTTTAGTTTTGTTTTATGACAACTTTTCAAAGATGGTTGTATGGTCATTGAGGTGGCACATGCTTGTAATCCCAATACTGGAAGACTGAGACAAGAGGATCCAAATTCAAGGTCAGTCTCAGCAAGTAGTGATACTCATTGTTTAGTGAGACTGTTTCCAATTAAAAAAAAAAATAGGGCTGGTTGTATAGCTCAGAGTTAGAATGTCCCTGTGTTCAACACCCAGAACAGATGAAAAATAAAAATGAAAAGGTGGTTATATTATAAACATTTTTTCTATTTTTTTCTTATGTACTGAAGAACTTTTAAACTTAATACATTTGTACATATAGAAGCAATTTTATTTATTACAGGACAGTTTATTATTAATTACAGGACAGTTCTCCAGGTGGCCTGGATAAACCTGGTACTATTCTCTTCCCTTGGCTCCTTTGCTTGGAGTTCAAAAAAAAATGTATCTGGTGCAGTAGTACACACCTATAATATTCCCAGTACTTTGAAGCTGATATAGGAGGACCACAGCTTTGAAGCTATCCTCAGCAACTTAGCAACACTCTCAGCAACTTAGTGAGACCCTGTTTCAAAATGAAAATTAAAAAGGGCTGGAGGTATTTCTCAGAGTTAGAATGGCCCTAGTCCAATCCTTAGTACCAAAAGAAAATTAAATAAAAAAATAAAAGAAGGAAGGTAAAAAGGAAGAAAGAATAAATTTACAATAAATTTAATTATATATATATATATATATATATATATATATTTGTAACAGGCTAAACCTCATTATGATGCATAATTGTAATATACAATACACAAATAAAAATAATTCACGTAGAACATTTTGGAAAATGCCGAATCCTGAAATAAAGGAACAGCCTGGACTGATATGGAAGTTACTGTTAGCAATGATGTGACTGGAAAGTTAAGCAGAGGAATTTAACTCTTAATTCTGATGTTTTACTCCATGGGTAGAGTTATGAATGTGGATATTTACATTATTATCATCTCTACTAAAAACAATATAGTGTGAATTAACAATAGCATAATTTTAGTAGCATAAAATTTTTGCCAGAAAATCACTTGCCTTCCTTTTACACTATTATTGTCTTGCAAATTATAACTTTATTCATTAAAAGGCAATCAATACAGTTTTCATACTTTTTACTGTATACAATCATCTTATAAAGAAGAAGAGTAACATTACAAACAAAAATGTTCAGACCATTTTTGTCAGTTACTTCTTTAGTTACCTTCACTAGTGCTCTTTTGGTGTCGATTTTAGATTTAGTTGCTTTTTTTTTTTTTTTTTTTTTTTTTCTTACAGTACTGGGATTGGAACCCAGGGACAATCTTTACCTCCGAGCTACATCCCTAGCCCTATGTTTATTTTTTATTTATTTTGAAACAAGTTCTCACTAAGTCACAGAAGTCCTCACTAAGTACTGAGGCTGTCCTCAAACTTTCTAATCTTCCTGTCTCGGCCTCCCAAATGCTGAGATTGCAAGCATTTGCCAGGAAGCCTGAAAAAACAGGGTCCACTGAGTTGCAAAAGGCCTCATTAAGTAGCTGAGGGTAGTGGAAAACTACGATCCTCCTGTTTCAGCCTCCAAGTCCTGGGATTACAAACATGTGCCACCACTACAGTTGCTTTTTAAGGAATTTCATTCCTCCTAAAACTTTATTACTTTTGGAAGGAAATTTCTGCTAGCGATAATTTATCTCAGTTGTTGTTGATATGAGAATAGCTGATTTTTCCTTCATATTTGCACCTAAGTTTTGCTGGAGATAGTATTCCTGGTTGACAGTCTTCATCACTTTGATTCCCTTCTAACAGCCTTGACCCTTCATTACTTCTGAAAATGAGTCAGCAGTTAATCTTGTGAAGATTCTTTCTTGTTATGAGTCACTTTTCTCTTGCTGCTTTCAATAGTCACCCCTTGTCTGAGGTTTTCAGTCAGAATTATGTTTGATTTCACTCTTATAATTTTATTTAGGTAAAATTATTTCTGTAAAATTAGTCAATTAAACACTGTTGTGCTGTGCATTTGGGTGGGGAGCGACATTTATAAAATGTTGGAGGCAGCACCTCTAAGAAGCATTTTCTCCATAAAATCAAAGACAACACTGGCCAAAAAAAAAAAAAAAAAGTCAAAATCAGCTCTTTTCCAGTTATCTGGTAACTATCCAAAAGCTTGAAAGAGTCAAGAGTATATTCACGAAAAATTTTCTTTAGTAAGAAATGTGTACTTTGTGGCATTTTAGCTTATCCTGTTCTTATACTTATTCTATTCGCTCTGTGACAGTATAGAAAACCAGAAGCCTTGCAGGTAAAGTGTGTGTGATGATGAGAACCTATACTATCCTATAGAAGAGTACTCTAAATGGTAAGTCAGTTTAAAGATAATGTTCAGCCCAGCGTGGTGGTGCACACCTGTAATCCCTGCGCTTGGGAGGCGGAGACAGGAGGATCGCGCAGGTTCGAAGCCAGCTGTGCTGGCTTAAGAGACCCTGTTTCCAAATAAAATTATAAAATAGGTCTGGGAGTGTAGCCAGGAGGTAGAAGGGTTTCCAGGAAACCCGGCACCAGCAAAATAAATAAATAAGTAAATAAATAAATAAATAAATAAATAAATAAATATAATGTTCACCATTGGACATGTTGGTTAGTTACATTAAAAACCACATCTTCTGGCATTGTTTTCACTTGATTTGCCTCAGAAATTACTCTATGTGAAGAGTCCTATCCTTAGTATATTTGTTAAGAGCAGCTATTGGTAATTGTTTATCACCACTATTGATAACAGTGGTAACACACGTTCACACTAACAATAGTCTGACCAAATGTCTTTAAATAAATAACTATAAAAGAGATTGCAATATGTATGTAGCTTGGCAGACCTTACATATTTTGGAGATATAAGGATCACATGTGACTGCTGGGCTATGTACATGTCCAAATAAGATCCAAGAAGAACCTAAATTTTTACCTATGGTTGACCATTAAAACATTATCAAGAAGAAAATACAGCTCAGAATGGTCAATTCCCTCTTGGTACAGGGAAATTAGTAACTAGTAAATGCATATAGAGATCTCAGGCAAAGATTAGGCAATTTACTGATTAAAAAACTAAATTCTTATCTAATCATCAAATGACCTCTGAGCGAACCAGAGACTTTGGTGGTTGAATTTGACAAAGAACACATACTATACAGAATGGTCCAGAAGAGGCTCTCAATAAACAAATGTCAACAACAACTCTGCCAACAAGAAGTAGCCACAACAATTGCAAACCCAAACAAATTGAACAAAAATCAAAATATAATATCCAGAACTGAGGTATTCTACTAATTAAAATGTACACATTTCACCAAATTATATGTGATAAATGTAAAACCATGAAGTATGATCTACATACAAGAAAATAAAAACAAAAAGTACAACAAAAATGTTTTTTAATAAATCCAAATGTAGGACTGAATATAAAAAAATTTTAAATTAACTAGTATAAATATGTTCAAACACTCTAAAGATAAACTTATCTAGAAAGTAATGGGAAGTATGATAATAATGTCTTACAAATAGATAATAGTAAAACATAAAGTTAAAAGAGAAAAATAGAATTTCTAAAATTGGAAACTGACTAGAGAAATCAATAGCAAGTTTGAAATGGGAGAAGAAAAACTCAGCTAATGTGAAGACGGATTGAGATCATCTAACTGAACAGAATAAAAAAATAAGGAAAACGAACAATATCTTAGAGACACGAGGGATATTATCATACTAACAAAAAATTCATTGTGAGTATTAGAGGAAAAACAAGAGAGAGAGAGAGGGAGGCAGGAAGTATATTCAAATCAATTATAGCAAATAAAGTCCAAAATTTGCTATATATAATTAATTTTTATGTTCGTGAAATACAATAAAAGGTTAGTGAAATCACCTAAGAAACATGCACCTAGATATGTGAATGTTGGTCAGATTCTGATGCTTGTTGTTTATACTTTTTTGGTGCATTGTAATTATATATGTGTTACATATATAATTATATACATACATATATATATTTGCATCATCGGGAGGTTTAGAGTGATAGCAGTATACATGGATATAACACTTGGTGTGTTTCCCTCCACATCCAACTCTACTCCTTCCTCTTCCCCATACATGTGATTAAGACTGGTATCATTTTATATACGTTCATAGAATTATTTCAACTGTTACCTTTATTATGTCTCTGTCCTCCTCCTCCTTCTCTTGAAGTCCCTCCATTATTCCACTGGCGTAGTGATTCCTTTATCTGAGGTCTCTATTGTTACCCAATTTCTTTGTATCTTCCACATATGAGAGAAAACATACAACTGTTTACTTGCCGACACTAGCTGGTCTCACTTAGCATAATATTCTCTAGTTCTACCCATTTTCTTGCAAATTATATATTTTTGTTCTCTATGGCTGAGTAAAATTCTATTGTGTGTATATACCACAGTTTTATAATACATTCATTTTTATTTTCAGTTTTAAAATTAGTTAGTGAATGTATATGTGTGCATGTGAAGGAAAGATTGATAAAAGCACAGAGAAAGAGGGGGCAGAGGGACAGACAGAGAACTAAAGAGGGAGGGAAAGAGAGCTATTTGCTAGGCTTTAGGCTTTGTGCAAGATGAAGAAAAAAAAGGAAAATTAAAATTAATATCCTCCATTATTTTATTGCCTTGAACCCTTCAGACAATGATGAGATGTGTTTTATAAGAACTCATTTTGGTAATGTTTGTATTGATCCATACACTATCTGCTAGTCTAAAATAAATACACAATGGTGTGATTTTCTGTGGTCTCCCAACAGCCAGTGGTACTGTAGCATTTCAGTCACTTACTATAAGCGACAATCAGCTGAAAACCCAGAATAACCAGATGAGATGATGTTCTTACATTGGTCTGAACAGCGTAATTATGATTATTTGATTATTTTACTAAAAGTACAGATGATGCTTTACAGGACACTTCTGGAAATATATTTTTCTTCCGTTGCATATTTTAGTGACCTTGCACCTGGAGATGTGATTCAAAAAGCTTAGGATTCTATTGGAAAAGGAAGAGAGAAAATGAGACAGGGAAACAGGCAGAGAAAAGCAGGTTTATGCCAGCAGTCCTGAGCCTCTTCAGGGAAAGATGTCTCCTTTCATTTTCTACATAACTGTGACTTTCATTTTATCGAATGTGTGATTTAATTTGTCTGTTGATTCCTGCTCAAATTCAATCTGTGATTAAACTACCATTGAGATAAGAAGTGGAAGGGTACTAGATAAATCATAGGCTGCAATAAGTTATAAATATTTAATCTGAGAATTTTCAGAGGATTTCAATTTTCTTGTTTTTAGAAAAGGTATGGTTTATATGCTAACTTTGATATTTAGAAAATAATATGTTTTGCCTACTTTTTAATACCGTGCACTAGATAAATGCTACATATTTGAATAATTATATTATGTCTTCCTTACTGTTCCATTAGTAACTTTGATTATTTTATATTTATCATTATATTACCTTAAGTTAAAATATATATTTGTGAACATGTAAACAAATAGATTTACAAACTTTGGTTTTCAATGCCTTTGATGTGAGAATCCTACTAGTACTTTTATTCCTCAATTAAGTCCGATTCATTTTAATGTACATTATTGGTAAATTGCAATTATACATCATAGTGAGGTTCAGTGTGTTATGAACATACACACATCCACACAGCACTTAGTGTGATTCCCTCTGGAGCTTACCCTGTTCCCAGCCCCTTCCTATACATATTAGTGACATTGAAAATGATACCTTTATATATTGACACATTATTAGAATGACACTCTTAGCAATAATGGCTATGCTAAAAATTGAAAAGGGAAATCCAAACGTATTATATTTCTTGTTTCAGCCAATTACATATAAATAATGTTAAAATAAATAATAGAAAATACCAAATAATAATAATCATATTTGCCTCACTGGGCATGGTGGCATTTGGTTGTAATCCCAGTACTTGGGATGATAAAACAGGAGGATTGCAGATTCGTGGCCAGCCTCAGCTACTTATGAGGACTCTGCAACTTAGTGAGACCCTGTTTCAAAATATAAAATGAAAAATAGGGCTGGGGATGTTGCTCAGAGGAAGAATGTCCCTGAGTTCAACCCGCAGTAACACACACACACACACACACACACACACACACACATTTGTGATAGGTAACTTCACTTCTACTTACTTGCTTCACATTCCTGGTCTTCTTTGATTTTACTTGAATTCATGATGTAGCTATTATTAATCTAAAATATTGGCCAATGCTATTCAAATAAAATTTTAATAATAATAACTTATAATTATTAAACATATTAAATTGACTGAGAAAAACATTGCTTCAAACAAGAACTTGGATAAATAGCTCACCTCAATTTTCTATGACTTATTTCATGATACAGCTCTTGACTTTGCATGCAAACACATATAATGTGTCTAGTATTTGCTAAGAAATATTGCCTTCAAGTCAGTACAAGTTGCTCTTGCCTTCTGAGTTCACTACTATAATTTTTGGATCCGCACTCTAAGTGGGATAGTTCCTTTTGTAATAAGTATATGTGTTTTGTAAATATGAAAAATACTATAACTTTGTCTCTGAGGTTAGTCCTTCATGACCTTCAAATGACTGAAGTAGACCCATCCAATTATCTAGGGCCAGATTCTTTATTCGAAGTCAGCCGGTAACACACAACCACATGTTATACACGATTACAAACTGCCAACACAACAGCACCTAGAAGAATGTTGTACTAACATAAGAATGTTTTATTATGGGAACCATAGTATAGCCATGAAGTCATAAAACTACAATAGATACCTACTGATGGATGTGGCAAATCAAGGTAATAACTGTTTTAGGAATTGTGTGTGTGTGTGTGTGTGTGTGTGTGTGTGTGTGTGTGTGTTTCCAATCTTATTACATCCATCAGATGCTCAAGATTTTTGGAAAAATCAAATACATGAAAGAGGTGATACATAGATGAACAATTAATGAGTGTGCACCTGATTTTTGAGATACCATAACATACTTTACACAAAGTATAATGTTCAAAAGATTTGGATCAGACACATTCAAAGGTTAGTTCTGTCCCATAATAGGAATAAGATTGTGAACAGTTTGCATAGTTTCTCTGAACTCTGTATATTTTTCTGGTAAAGAGATTATAATACATCTGGTATATAATATTTTCAACATTTGGTAAACACTCCCTTATCTTAAGTTCCCAAAGTCAGTGATGTTGCCCCCTGCCTGGGATGGACTCTAGAATATTCCATTTGGTTGTAGTAGCCTTCAGTGCAACTGGGGGCATTAAATGACAAAAAGGGAGGTTGGGAAGCACCCAGAGGGATACTGAGCTTTTTTTCTTTCTTTCTTTCTGAAACAGGGTCAGTGGGCCAGTAAGTTTGCAAAAGTAATTTATTTTGTTACTTATAACCCATGTGTCTTTATTACTAACCCTCCACACTGCCCTTTGTAAGTAGGATTAATTTTGATCATTATAACTTTATGTTTTCTAAGCACAGATTCATTCTTGACACAAAGATCATTCACATTCTTAAAGAATATTAATTGATGACTTTGTAAGAGCCAAGACTGAACTTAATAAATTTAAATTTAGAATAAAGACATATACAGGGGCCCAGAAAAAAAAAGTTTAAGGAAAGTAAAAAGAGTAGGAGCAAGAGAGGGAAGGTAGTTTGGGGAAATTGGCTGAGGAGTCAAAGGAGAGAAAAGAAAAAAAATCACTTTAGATGGGAATGCTTCAGGGCAATTATAATCATTATCCAGTATCTTTCTTCTTCCTTGAAAGTCTTAGTAAAATCATGTTTCTTACTTTATCTTCTAGAATATATTTTATTTTAGAAGAATGGAAATACATGCCTCGTTCTGCTCCACACTTGGTACTAGATAATAAGAGCTGCTCTGAACAAAGGGTCCAGTAGCATTCTGATGGCAACTCTTTGATCCTGGGACTAGAAAAGCGACAGGAAACAATAAAAGGAAAATGACAATATGCCCCAAATTAACCTGAATATGTCTATGGACATAGTATACATGAAAAGTGGCATTTCAAATGAGTGAGGGAAAGCTGAGTTTGTTAAATAATGTCAAATAGAATGGTGAATTCTTTGGCAAAGTATTAGACCCAATCATTTCAAAACTGATTATGATTTAAATATTTCCTCAATGCCATAATTATACTAGGATATAATTCAAGACCAATAAAAGTAGCTTTTGTCCATCACATTTATTGATATTCCCCTTGTTCATAGAAAAATTGAAGGCATGTGATAGGTGCTTAGCAAATATTTATTAAAGTAAGAATATACAGTGAAAAATACCTTAGAAAATACTCTTCTTTTAGTGTGTCAGATTGTCAGGTTTCTGGTTTATTTTTGTTTCTTTTTTTAATGCCCCAAAGTAGATTGCCATTCTTAGTAAATATTTATCTTACACCAATTTTCTTCCAGTAAAGTTGGGACACTGTAAGTGGTCTTTGCCTAAAATCATTTCAAAAGATAGGACATCCTTCTACCCTACATACCCAGAAATAAAGTTTCTGTAATTTCACTATCATTCTCTCTAAATAGATATTGCAAAGGTTTAAATCTTAGTGTCTCCCATAAGCCCATGCACAAAAAGTGTGGTTGCTACCCTGTGGTGCGACTGGGAGATGGTGCTACATTTAAGCAGTGGGACTTGTTACATACCGTTAGGTTATTTAGACATGCCCTTGGGTATGATATTGAGACCCTAGCCTTTCTTCTATCTCTTTGTTCTCTGGCAGCCTTGAGCTGAGAAAATCTACTTCAGCATAGACTCCCTGCCATGATGTTTTTTGGACTCTATTGTCCCAAAAGCAACATAGTCAACTAACCATGGACTGAAACCTCTGAAATCAAGGACCAAAATAAGACTCTCATTTCTAATATGCTGATTTCCTCAGATATTTTATCACAGCAATTAAAATATGACTAACACAGTCTGGAAAAAGCAGAAAAATTTTCAGGAAATATTTAATGATTTATGGAGTGCGGAGAGAAAGTGTTGGTATCTCGTAAATAACCTAGATATTTAATTAATATTATAACCAATTGCCAAATAATTAGTCTAGCATCTAGTATAAAGTTAATAAATATGTTTAAAATAAAAAGTAAAACATTTTATTTTTATAAAAGGTAGAATGTTTGAGAGTGGTTGGAATTTTCTGTGATTATATTTCATAAAAACAGTAGTTGATGGCATCAAAGAAAATGAGACTAACATTAATAGAGAACAGAGAATGGATATTTTCAACTGGAAGCGGAATGAGAAGTGTATTATTAAAGATAGTTATAATTAGAATTTTATGAGTTGGTTTGCTCATCTCTGTGTGTATGTATGAAAACTGCTTTTTATTAATTGCATAAAATATCTACATTATTCATAAATTAATTAACTTTATAATTGTAACTATATTTTATTATAAGTTAATTTATAGAAGATGTTTCAGGCTTAGAATTGTGTAAAAATTTTGTGCATAATACATAAGTCCAAAAGCAGCAATTATATTTGCTGTGGTAGTAATTTCTGGAAGTGTTATTTATGGGTAAGGAATTCATCTCTACCACTCTAGAACAAGAGAAGCTACTGGCACACTGCAAAAGATAAAACCAATACTATTATCCACATGACTTCATAAAAATCTATGTTTAAGTTTTATGTATAATTTTAAAAAAATGAATATTTATCATAAAATATCTTAAAATCACATAATTATAAAACATAAAAAATTCAAATTTATATTGCTTTCTGGAGCCAATAGAAATATTATCATACCTTTTACAATTTAAAAAGTGTGTAAATATATAGGTGAAATATGTTGTGTAAATATATAGGTGTGTGTGTGTGTGTGTGTGTGTGTGTGTGTGTGTGTGTATTTGTGGGTAGATACATTGTATGAACATGATGAACATGACTTTTGTTTTGCAGTACTGGGGATGAAACCAAGGGGCATTGTACCTCCAAGATATACAACCAGCTCTATATTTTAGTCACTGAGTTGCAAAGAGCCTCACTAAATAGCTGGGGCTGTCCATGAACCACAATCATTTGGTCTCTGCCTCCTGAAGGCTCAGATTACAAGAGTGTAACACCTTGCCCAGCCTTCATACATGGCTTTAATTCTTTTTTTTTTTTTTTTTTTTTTTTTTGCAGGTCTGAGGATGGAACCCAGGGGCACTTGGCCTCCAAGCTACATCTCCTGCCCTATTTTTTTATTCTGTATTTTGAAACAGGGTCTCACTAAGTTACAGAGGGCCTCACTAAGTAGCTGAGGCTGTCCGTGAACCGCGATCCTCCGGTCTCAGTCTCCCAAATGCTGTGATAATAAAGCATGCACCACCACCCCCGGTTCATACGTGATTTTTAAAACAAAATTTCTTTGACTACTCTTGCAGGAAGCCATAACTCATAATTGTGACAACATCCCTAAAAAAAATGAGAAGGGGAGGAGCAGAGACAGAAAAATACTACATTCTCATCTCTATTTTATTTTTATTCTGAAACAGATTCTCCCCAGGTTGAGAGTCACACCATTTGCTGAGATTGTCCTCAACCTACAATTCTCCTGTCTTAATTTCCCAAGTACTGGTATTAAAGTGTGCCTCCACACCTGGCTTTTAAGATATATGTTTATCTTAAAGGACACTGGCTTTCTCTTACACACTCTAGGACCTAGAGTAAGTTAGTATTTTCTGCAGAAAGCTACTTTCATGCATGTATGCCAGGGCCAGCCAGTTTCTCCTTGGGTTTTTGGTCATGCACACCAACTAAGCAAATGGATACTGGAGATAGCAATGCTTCTGTAGCCTACCACAGAAAAGCACTATCTTGAGTGTGGACAGGCATGGGAGGGACTAGGGCACAGCACAGATGATACATGTGCAGCTCATCCAGCCCAAAGACACTGAACAGAACACCGTGAAGAAGAAGCACTACTGCTTGGCAAAGCCCCTTGGGGACAGAAGTGCTGCCAGTTCAGTCTGCCATCCCTGAACTGTGCATGGAACAGTCACTGGTCTGTCATAGGATTTTCATAGTAAGTCTTATAGCTCACACACTGTCTCTAGGTACTTTCTTTAGCCTTTCTGCAACCTAGCCCCTAGCCCTGGGACATCTGGGTTATTGACATGTCATTTGTCTTCTATTTCTGGAGAAAACCCCATAGCACTAATTTATTTTATTGTCTTTCAATATTAGTTAGATTTCTTTTGTAAAAGCTAAACATGAGCCAGGCGTGGTGGCGCATGCTTGTAATCCCAGTATTTGGGAGGCTGAGACAAAAGGATTGCAGTTCACATCCAGACTCAGCTACTTCGTGAGGCCCTCTGAAACTTAGTGAGAGCTTGTTTCAAAATAAAAATAAAATAAATTAGGGCTGGGGATGTAACTCAGAAGTAAAATGCCCCTGGTTTCTGTATGGCAACAAAAAAAAAGTTAAATGTGTCCTTCATGTCCTTCTAGGGCTTATATATAACTTAAACTTCACTTTATATAATTATATTAAGTCCAATATTTAAGAACTAAGTAAAGCAATGTTAAAATCAAATATACTTCCTTTTCCTGAGAAATTAGACTCTACCATGCTCTCATGCTGCTTCTAATGATATCTGGCCAGAGGAATTGAGTATCAGAATGTTAGGTTTTATCTACTTTCAGGCAAAAATACTAGATGCAATTTATTTTAGTATTCATTTAATAGATTCGCTGTCAATTTTCAATTTTCTCTGTTCTACAGTCTCAGTAATTTTGCAAAGATAGAAATGAAGACAACCGGGATTCAAGATTCTGAAGATTTTTAAAGTGTAGATTTCTTAATATATTAAATGATGACAAAATTCTTCATTCTAAGATACAGTTGAATTGCCTGTATGATAACAATTATAGTAATCAGAATAAGAAAGATTTCTATATTCCTAATCTTTGCCCTGATAAATTAAATTGAGAGTTTCTTCTCCTATGAGTTTCAATTGTCTAGATACTCCCCAAATAATAATGCTAAACTAGAAAAGATAAGTACAGTCTGATGGTATTTTCTAATCTCTTCCTCTGCCTATAAAATTGTTAAAAAGTGCATTAAAAGGGCTGAGCTCAAGTAGCTTCTAACAAAAGAAGTGAAATGGACTGTGATTATATGTATTAAAGGCAATAGGAACATATAACCTGAATATTTATTTTTATGAAATATTGGAATCATACCTATCAATTACAACACAGCCACATCTGTTTTCTTATAAAAATCAATTCAAAAATAGGTGGTCCTGTGAATTCTGCACTTTTTAAATCAGGACATAGTTGGCAAAAACATTTATCAACTCTGTGTTCTCTGAAATACCAAGTCAAGAATTGTAAACATAAATCATAAAATTAAAATATTTTCCCCAAGTAGTCTATAATGTGTCACAGTATACATGAATAAATAAAATTTGGATTTTGAAGTTAAATATGGGTGAGAACATAAAAAACCATCAATAACAATCTCTCTTTGTTTTAAGATATTCTCCACGAATTCAAAATTCTGGTTATAATATAATGCATTTTTATTAATATATTACTATTTTATGTCATTATAAGTTAAAAGTACCTAATTGGATAATATAAAAATATTAATAACATAATAATAGATACAATGACAAAATTTTTTGATTAACAATTTTATTTCTACTCATTATTAATATAAATGGTTTATGGATTGGTGTGCTGCTTAGTGGTAAATCATATGACCTGAATATTATTTACAGAGTGCCTTGGATTATATTTCTAACCTAAAATAATAATTAATAATAATAAATAATGTTTTAAATAATCTAACTGAACCTATATATAGTACATAATAAAGAATGAGTACAAATAATGTGATGCCGATCTAATAAACAATGCAATTTAGGTCTGAAAACATCTTCAATTTTATGGTTCACTTTTACAAACTAAAAATTAAAGACAGAATAAATATTAGATGTAGGAATAAGATTAACAACATAAAATAAAATTAAAGTGTCCCAGTGGTTTTCTCTATCCAACAAATATTTTCCCAAAATCAAATGGATGATAAAATTTAAAAAATATTGAGAGGTTAAAGAAATTACAGAAATGAGAAGAACAAATAAATGTAGACAAGCTTTGTATGTTTGCTTTAAAATGAAGAAACTGACTTTAAGTTCCAGTTCTGACATGGTAAGAACCTGGAAGTTATCAATTTGCCCTTACCAGTAAGAAAATACATACAAGATTCACCATCTACTTGGGGGGTTGATACCCAGGCTTGTGTCGATATTGTACAGCATCATCCTTGGTCTCTCAGTGGACGGGCTTCCCTCATCCTCTGAGCTCCTGTTTTGGGTCTTCACAACACTCCTTCACTGGCTTCCTTGATCTCTGTGAAATATTTGCAGGAAGTGTATTTTGGGATGATGAATAACCAGCACTAGACTAAGGTGGAGGCATGGGTGGCTTCCTTGAGGAAGAGTGAGGGGGCACGGTAAGTGGAATGGAGCAGACAAGGGAAGAGGAGGCTTGTTAGTTCAAGTCAGAGATGGAATGGCACAAGTCTGAAAGTCTGGCACTAGAACTTGCAGGCTTGTGGATATTAGAAGGCCTGGAAGAACCTATCCTAGTGTTCAGAGCTGAGTCGTGGCACGTTCTGAGCAACTGTGAAAGGATTGCTCAGACTGCTGATGGTGGAGAATGAGATGGAAACAGACCAGTAGACTAGTTAGGAAGCAATTCTGATAATCCAGGCTAATAGTGAAAAGACTTAGACCAGAACAGACCATGGGGAATGGTTAAGAAAAAAAAATTAGATCGTGAGTATATTTTGAAGGCAGACTAACAAAGATTTCCTGATGGATAGTCTATGAAACATGAAAGAAGAAAAACTTCAGGATTTTTAATTTGGGCAACTGATAAAACAGTTTCTCTCTATTAAGGACTATCTCTTTCCACCATTAAAACCACTCCACATCTGTCTCCTTCTTTGCTTGTTTCATGTCTTATAATCATCTTTCATCTATATGACCTACAATATCCATTCCTGTATTCTCATTTCTTACTATTCCTATTTTTTAATTTATCAAGATTCTGAAATTGATTTTTATGCTGCCTTCTTGAACTAGAAACCATTTAATTTAAAATGTACTTGATTATATTGGTGGACAGACAAATACATACAAAGCTCATAAAATATACTCAGAGTAGAGAGTAGATGTGTTTTAGTAGTAAATATTTTTTCCATTAAGCTAATTAAAATAATCAGGTTAAATGGGTAAAACGCTTAGTAAGAGAATTACTAGAACACCCTTTTGATAGTTAATTATACAATAGTAGTGACTTGGATTGAAACTAAGTTTAAAACAATTCAGGTGGTAGATATTCATTCCCAACTTCTCAAAAAGGCCAGAGTGATGGGCAGAGCAGAGCTCTCTCCTTTCTCTCAGAATTTGTATGCTTCTTTCAGTCCCCCAGAGCGGACTGATAGTGTGGATGCCACATGGTCACTAATTCTTCACAATGTTCAGTTCCCCTCGGCTCCCACGGCCCTGCAGCTAGAACTCAGCTGGGAAAATGAAGAGAAGTGAACCAGCATTTTTATTAAAGGGACCCAACACAGCATAAAGTACTCTACTTCAAAGAGGTACTTCAAGTTTCTTATGAAGAAACTTACCCTTATTAAGGTTTTCTACAACATAGAAAAACTGGGCCTGGTGACATACACTTTTAATCCCAGTACTTCCGAGGCTGAGACAGGAGGATCGCAGGTTCGTGGCCAGCCTTAGCTACTTTTGCCACAACTTAGTGAGATGCTATTTTGAAATAAAAAATAAAAAATATGGCTAAGGGTGGAGTGTAGTGGTAGAATGCCCCTGGTTCCAATCCATAGTACTGCAAAAAAAAAGTTTGTTTCATAATTTAAACTGTTTTAATAAAATTGCCAATTTTTCTATTTATTTATTTATTTATTTATTTATTTATTTGGTACTAGAGACTGAACCTAAGAGTTTTCTACCTCCAGCCTAGGTGCCCAGACCTTTTCATTTTTTGTTTTGAAACAGAGTGCATTAGATTGCTGAGAGTCTTCTTATGTTGCTGAGGCTGTTCTCAAAACTGAGATCCTCTTGTCTCAGTCTCCAAAGGACTGGGATCACCACCATGCTTGACCAAAATTTTCTCTTAAAGTTGTAATAGAACACATTTTTCCATTTTTTCTGATAACAGAAACCTTTCCAGTGTGTAATGTTCTATATTATTTGATTGGAGTTTGTGTTTTTACTCACAAAGAAAGGTGTTTGACTCACACCTGGCCAGATACAGTACAGCACCTAACAGCCACTTTTTCCAGCAATTTGAAGATATTAGACCTAAGAAAATAAAAAAATGAACCAAGAAAATAATATCTTATTTGTTATATTGTTTAAACACTTCAAAACATCCGTAGCTTTTATCCTCCAGAACTTCTCAGCTAAGCTGCTAATAAATCATTACCTTTTAAATCAGTTTGAGTTGAATTTCTTCCAATTACTAACAAGAAGCAGCATGATAGATACAAATGATTCCTTTGTCAAATAACTGTGAAGACTGCATTTAGTGTCATTGTTTGGAACAATTGGAGTAAGACCTTACCTTTGAAACCTATGCAAGCAATTCACCTTCATTTTGTGTTATCCAAACATATTTGACAAAAAAATGACTCTACCTTTCTTCCATCAAAATGCCTATTGATATCCTGCTGAGAGTTGTACATGACATTGCTTCATAAATGTCATGTTAGGTTTAAAATGGTATTTTTAAATTCACATATTGGCCAAAACATAATATAATAAAATTGAAAGAACATACTACCTTTTTAATAGTCAATCATTGATAGAGTAGAATAAAAATGAGGGATTTATACCATTTATAAAATTATGATTGGTATTTATAGCAAAACTATTGAAGACCACATATTCAAGAAAAAATTAATAATACCAGTAACCCAGGATTCTGCCAGTACATGAAAGATTAAAGAATTTATAGAACGTCCATTAACACTACCCAAAATAACCTGGAAACAACTTAATGAAGATATAACAGAACTGGAGACAGTATCCTACTATTTTGTTTAGAATTTTCGTGTCATTGTTCATGAAGGATATTGATTTATAGTATCCTCTTTTTGTGATGTCTTTGTCTGGTTTTAACAATGGCTTTATAAATAAGTTTTCAAATGTTTCCTTTTCTAGTTTTCATGTTGGTCAGCTCACTACCATGACAACAAAATAAATACCTGATATATTTTATAAATGAATACACAGTTTATAAAAAGGGAAAGTTTAAGCTGGGTGTGGTGGCGTACACCTGCAATCCCAGTACTTGGGAGGCAAAGACAGATGGATTGTAACTCCAAAGCCAACCACAGAACTTCAGTAGCACAGTGAGACCCTGTTTCCAAATAGAAATGAAAAGGGCTAGAAGTATAGGTTGAAGATAGAATGCCCTGGATTTAATCTCTAGCACAAAATAATATAAATAAATAAATAAATAAATAAATAAATAAATAAATAAATAAATAAATAAATACAGTAAAAAGATTTATTATGGTTCATGGTTCTGGAAGTTCTAATTGGTGATCAGTTGGTTCCATTGCTTTGAGCCTGCAGCAAAGTAGCCTGTTATGGTGGAAGCACATGGCAGAATGAAACTGCTTATACCCTACTCCTTGAAGAAAGGAAGAAAGACACAGAGGCGAAGTTCCAATGATCCCCTTCAAGGAGATATCCCATTTGCCTAAAGATCCTCCAGTGGTCTCTACCTCTGAATTTCCACCATCTTCTAATAATTCCATTCTGGTGAAGAAGCCTTTAACACACTACCTTGTGGTGAACATTCACTATCCACACTAAAGCATTGTTCATCTCCATTTTTTATTTATTATTGTTAACTTTTTAATTTTTAAAATGCTTGCAGGATGGATGACAATATACATCTATAATTGACCAAAGTATACCTTCAAATAATATAATGATTCACATTCAGTGTACTTTTTTTTTTTTTTTTGGTGGTATTGGGGGTGGCACCCAGGGGCTTTCCACCTCCGGGCTATACTCCCAGACCTATTTTTATATTTTATTTGGAAACAGGGTCTCACTAATTTGCTGAGAGCCTCACTAAGTAGCTGAGGCTGGCTTCAAACCTGTGTGATCCTCGTGTCTCAGCCTCCCAAGCACTGGGATTACAAGCATGCGCCAACAAGCCCGGCTCAAAGTACTTTCTTAAAGCAGCATATTTCTGCACCAGGCACGGTGGTGCACGCTTGTAATCCCCGTGCTTGGGAGGTGGACACAGGAGGATCATGCAGGTTCGAAGCCAGCCAAGCCACACTGGCTTAAGAGACCCTGTTTCCAAATAAAAATATAAATCAGGTCTGGGAATGTAGCCCGTAGGTAAAAGGGTTTCCAGTACAACCATAAAAGAAAAAAAAGAAAAAAAAAACAGAATATTTCTGATTTCTTTCTCCTGTTGTGTTTACTATTGTTGCTATTAATTTTAATTTTAACTTTACTGAAAACACATACTGCACTGTTGCTATTTTAAACTGTTATTTTTTAGAAAAAATGAATAAGAAGGTAAATTTGATTTTTTATTTGTTTAACTTCCAATGTTTGTCATCTCTCTGTGTATGTGTGTGGATTAAAGTTTGTTGACTAGAAAGTCTATCTTGCAGCTTCATTTTTAAAGTCATAGTTTCACTGTATAAAGAATTCTGAGTTGACAGAATTTTAATTGCTCCAAGCACATTAATGGATTATTCTGATGTCATATTTGTGTGGTTTTTGAGAGCACAATTATATTTCTTATATTATATTTCTCCACAGTGTGTAAATATATATAAAAGATTCAAGTTTTTATATTATATTTATAACAATCATAATTATGTATATGTTATAGATTATAAATATAAATCATATATATCATATATTGTTTTATATATATACAACAATACACATATATGCATATATATAATTAAAATATATATGATTGAAATGAAGGCATTCACCTTTGAGCTAAAACCAGCCCTTTTTATTTAGAAACAGGATCTTCCTAAGTTTACAGATGTTCTCACTAAATTTCAGGAATTGATCTCAAATATACAGTTCTTTTACTTCAGCCTCCCAAGTACTATAATTAACATATATAATATATATTATATATGCATTACCGTCTCACATCATAATGTAGATCATGTTGACAATGGCATACATTCACACAGTACTCGTTGCCCCCCACCTCCTCATTTTTCTCCCTCCCTGTACCAAGCATCCAGATTGACAATGGTATATTCACATGTATACACATAGTCGTAAGTGGTATTTCCATTAATGAACCTCAGTCTTCCTTCTCCCCTACCTTTCCTCTCGGGGTGCACTGAAGATCTCCTCCATTATCTGGAGTTCCTCTGGTATCCCGAATACTTCCTGCCTATTAGAGAAAACAAATGTACCTTCTATTTCTGTTCTTGGCTAATCTCACTTAACATAATATTCACCATGTCCTTCTATCTTTTTACGAGTGACAAAATTATTCTTTATTGTTGAGTAGAATTCCATTGTGTGTATTTTACATAATTTTGCGATCCATTCATCTATTGACGGACACCTAAGTTAGTTCTATAGTTTTGATATTGTGAATTGTGCTGCTGTAAACATGGATATGCATTTTTCCTGTAGTTTTCTGGTTTCAGTACCTTTGGAAAAATACTCAGAAATGGCATAGTTGGATTATGTGTTAGATCCACGTAATCCAGCTATGGATCCACTCTCATTATTCTAAGAAATCTCACATTGATCTCCATAGTGGCTAAACTAGTTTGTTCTCCCACCAACAGTGTAGAAGAGTTTATTTCCCCACATCCTCACCAAGAGTTATTATAATTTGACTTTTTATGCTTGCCATTCTGATTGGGATTAGATGGAATCTCAGTGTAGTTTTGATTTGCATCCCCCTAATTGCTAATGATGTTGAACATTTTTCCATGTATCTATTGGCCAGTTATCTCTCCACTTTTGTGAAGTATCTATTTAATTCAGCTACCCATTTCAATAAACCAAAAGCCAACATCATACTTAATGTAAAAAACTTCAAGGATTCCCTCTAAAATCAGAAACAAGACAAGGATGCCCACTATCACCACCCCTTTTCATTATAGTCCCTCAGACTCTTGCCACAGCAGTAAGATGAGAAAGATATCAAAGAAATGCAAATAGGAAAAGAAAAATTATTTTTTTTCGCAGACAACATGATTCTATATCTAGAAAAGCCAAGAAGCATAAACCAAAAAACCAGAGGAGCTGAGCAATTTGTTCAGAAAAGTAGCAGGATACAAAATCAACCTAAACTTTGCTGAGATTTCCCTTCCCTTATATGTGTAAAAGAATGAATATAGCATGGTTACCCTGGACACTCATTGTTGGGAGGGGTGGAAGGGAAAATAGGGTGGGGGGAAAGGGCACCAAGCACAATTTAAATGTATACCATTTATTTTCAATTAAAAAATAAAATGAAATATATAAAAAAGAAACAAAATCAACCTAACGAAAGCAGTAGCTTTTCTATATGCGAATTCTGAACCCACACACACACACAAAAGAAAAACAGAAAACATTTCCACTTAAAATAACCTCAAAACCAATAAAATATCTAGGAGTAAACCTAACCAAAGACATGATAGACCTCTACAATAAAAATTATAAAGCATTAAAGAAAGAAATTGAAGACTTTGGAAGATGGAAAGATCTCTATTGCTAATGGGTAGGCAGAATAAATATCAAAATGGCCATTCTGCCAAAAGTGAATCAATGCAATCTCTATCAAAATACCAATAACATTCTTCTTGACCTAGAAAAATCAGTCATGGATTTCATATGAATGAACAAAAGACCCAGAATGGCCAAAGCAATTCTCAACAATAAGAACCATGCAGGAGGCATCACAATTTTTTACTTAAATTATACCATAGAGCAACTGTAATTAAAACAACATGATATTGGCACAAAAACAGGCATAAAGACCAATGAAACAAAATAGAATAAACAGAAACAAACCCACACATTTATATTCAGTTTACTTTGACAAAGGGGCCAAATTCACACGTGGGAGAAAAGACAGCCTTTTCAACAAATGGTGCTGGGAGAACTGCTATTTGTAGAAAAATTAAATTAAGTCCTTACCTCTCACCCTGCACAAGAATCAACTGGAGATGGATCAAAGACTTGGAAATCAGACCAGAGACTGTGAAGCTATTAGAGGAGAGCATAGGTTCAACACTCCAACATACAGGCACAAGTAGTAATCTTCTCAACAAGACCTCCAAAGCACAGGAGATTAAGACAAGAATAAACAAGTGGAATGGCATCAAACTAAAGAGTTTCTGCTCATCAAAGGAAATCATCAAGATTCTAAAGAGAAAGCCTAGAGAATGAGAGATTTTATCAGCTATGCCTCTGATAGAGGGTTAATACACAGAATTACAAATAACTTAAAAAAAACTTTATACTAGCTAAACAAAGTATATCTTTTTAACCTCTACCTTTAGGATATTTCTTCTTTTGTTTTTAGTCATTTAATTTTTTTAAAAAAGCTATGCCTAGGGGCATGTGCCTATGTGTTTATCTTGCTTAATGATCCCTGAGCTTTGTGCTTCTGTAGTTTGGTGTCTGTTATTATACAGTTCAACCATTTGCTTCTTCAAATATTCCTTCTTCTCTGCTCTCTTTTTATTTCTTTTTGAGATTATAACCATTCACAAAATAGACCATTTGCATTTTTCTTCTATGTCTAGTAAATTCTGTTCTGTTTTTTACTCTCTCTTGTTGAAATTTTATCTAAACACATCTAAGTTCTTTGGTTTATTTTTAGTTCACTATTTCTCTCCTAATCTATGCTGAGTCTACTTAAGCAGGTGTTATATTCAAAGCATTTTTATCTGTGTTACTGTAATTTTTATAATTTTAATTATTTTCATTAGGTTATTTCTTCTAGTCTCTCTCTGCTCAATATCTCATTTGATCTTGTACATTCGCTTTAAAACTTTTTTTTTTTTTTGGTGGTACTGGGGTTCCTGGAAGCCCTTCTATCTTCGGGCTACACTCCCAGACCTATTTTTACATTTTTATTTGGAAACAGGGTCTCCTAAGCCAGCACGCGCGGCTGGCTTCGAACCTGCGCGATCCTCCTGTCTCTGCCTCCCAAGCGCGGGGATTACAAGCGTGCGCCACCACGCCCGGCACTTTAAAACTTTTAACACATTAAAGTTTTTTGTTTGTCTAAAATCTATGACATACATACATATAAAATATAATTTTAATTATATTATATATTTCATTGTACATTTTGTATGTTATATTTTCTGTTATGTATAAATCTGATCATAATGATTAATGGGTTGTCTAATAGCATGTTTTATTCCTGCCTTTTGCATTAAGAAGTGGACAACTTTTTTATAATGATAGTAAAAAGTAAAAAGTTACTAGACCTAAAAAGGGATGCCCTTTGTCTCTGCCAAGCTTTTAATGTGGGGAGTTGGAATTTAGTCTAACATTGTAGTGTTTACTTGTAAGGCAGGAAATAGTTTGCAGAGAAATTTTCTTAAGATATATTCCACCCTAAATTTTAAGTATTCACTTTGTATTTCAGCTCAGAGAGGATTTATAAACTCATCCTTGCAACCTTTATGAAAATATTATTTTATTATCACCAACACTAGCTAGCATTTTGGTGAGGAGAGGGAAAACATTGTTTTTCTGCTGGAAAGTCAATCCCCTGATCCCTTGGGCTTGGAAGAATCGCTTTCCTAACACTTCTGCTACATTCATGCCTGTAATAATGTGCCCTGCCCTTCCCCAGAGATAGAATTCTTTATTCAGTTCTCTTCCCTGAGCAGTGGATTTCTACCAGTTTCTAAAGTGTGCCAGTATTTATCTCTCTTTCCTTTAGTTTCATAGTTAGGATAAGGCCCTGAATGCCTGGTGGAGTATCAAGCTCATTTCCCTAGAGCCACTGCTTTCTTCTACCAGGCTTACATTATGAGGAATAGTTTCTCAAGTCTCATTAGGGTGTGTGTGTGTGTGTGTGTGTGTGTGTGTGTGTGTGTGTGTGTGAGAGAGAGAGAGAGAGAGAGAGAGAGAGAGAGAGAGAGAGAGAGAAAGAGAGAAAGAGAGAATGAATATAAGCATATAAGCACACCTGGGCACCCGGTGGTGTATGCACAGGAATGTCTGATACACTATGCAGATTAAGATATACCTGTCAGGCCTTCCATTTCCCTTTCCTATGTCACAATTAACCTCCACTAATTTGTTACTATTGCAGCTAAATTTTTATTAATGCCCAGCTGTGTCTTCCTTCCTAAGTGGTCATATTCTACCCCTCCCTGCAAGTGATTAACTCTGCTTATATTTTGAGCCACCTGGTTGTTACACATTCTCTATTCTCAAAAATATATAATAATTTGTATTTTATAATGTGGAAGGCTCTAAATTAAAGTAAAATGGGTTACTATCTCATAAAGGAGGTTACTAATAGAATTTCCTGGCACCTGTTGTGATTACTAATTGTAGGGATATGCCACTACTTCAATTTTTAACAAACAAGTCATTAGTTTAATATACATTCTTGAATAGACAGAGGAAGGTGCATATAATTGCATGTTAATTGGTAAATCAATATATAAAATTATGCTTTCATATTCACCATTCACTCTTCATATAAAGGCATGGTGGGGTTTTTTTCCCCTAGGTTTTTCTTCTTTCTACCATATGATTGCTTTGTGCATTTTTCTCTATTCTAACTGGTAATTATAGTCCCCTTTAAGGGGATATTAGGCTGTCCCCTTAGACCTCACAGAGACATGAAAGTCATGTTGGAGTCAGGGCTTGATTGCTGAGGAGGGGTCCCTGGGGGTGAGGCATTGGGATTCTATATGGCCCCTCCTCCCTTTGCTTTCTTTCTTGCTTCTATGCAGTAGCTCATTTCTGTTAAATGTACACTATCAGTTAATTTTTTTTCAGTATGCCTCAGGTTGAGATCAATAACAAAGTTTTGAGAGCAATAAGAAATAGCATAGAGCTGGGCATGGATGCACATGCTTGTAATCCCAGCATTCCGGAGGCTGAGACCGGAGGATCACAGTTATCAGACAGCCTAAGCTACTTAGTGAGGCCCTCCATAACTTAGTGAGTCCCTGTTTCAAAAATAAAAGATAAAAAATAGGGCAGAGGGTGTAGCTCAGAGGTCGAATGCCCCTGGGTTACAGACCGCAAAAAAAAAAAGAGAAAGAGGAGAGAGAGAGAGAGAGAGAGAGAGAGAGAGAGAGAGAGAGAGAGAGAGGGAGGGAGAGAGAGAAGAAGAAGAAGAAGAAGAAGAAGAAGAAGAAGGAGAAGGAGAAGGAGAAGGAGAAGGAGAAGGAGAAGGAGAAGGAGAAGGAGAAGGAGAAGGAGAAGGAGAAGGAGAAGAAGGAGAAGAAGGAGAAGAAGGAGAAGAAGGAGAAGAAGGAGAAGAAGAAAGAAGAAAGAAAGAAAGAAAGAAAGAAAGAAAGAAAGAAAGAAAGAGAAAGAAAGAAAGGAAGGAAGAGCATAGATATTATTAAGTTTGAAGGAAGAGGGATTGCAAATTAGTGCAACCTCTTTGGAAAACTGTACTGAGGAAAACTACGGGATATATACAAAATGAAATTTTACTCAGCCATAAAAAAACAAAATTAAGTCATTTGTGGGAAAATGGATGGAACTAGAGAACATTATACTAAGATTAGCCAGTCACAAAAAGTGAAAAGTCAAATGTTTTCCCTAATATGTGGAAGCTAGGGAGAAAATGTGACAAAGAAGGGAATTTAGAAAAAGAAGAAGCCTTCTAGTTGAGGGAGAAGGGAGGGAGAAAGAGGGATGCACCATAAAATGCATGATGTACATTCACATACATATCAAAGTCAGTCCTTAAGAAGGAAGAACTGGGGAAGGAATATGGTGGAACTTGGGGAAGGACTCAAAGTATGATGTGGATGTATGCGTTTCCCATTCTGTACCTCATAATTATGTATGATTATAATGCATCAATAAATTTTAAAAACACACAAAAATTAATCATAATCATCAAAAAGAAGGTGTCCAGAAGTTCAGCATTCTTTTCAGATGCATAAACAATTCACTATCATTTTTAAATAAAATTATGGATAGTTGAGGGAAGCTGCCACCACATAAAACACAGGATCATTTCTTTTAAAATGTCAGAAATATTCACAAGTAAAATAAATTTTCAGATAGTGTTAAAAATATTCAAGGCTTCATTGAATTTTTACATAAATAAAGCAACTGGACTTGATGTCAAATCATGCATCTTTCTTTAAGTGAAATGAATCAGATACAGAGAACTTTGATTTATGATATCAAAAATAACATAATATTTACTCTAGATTTTCTCTAAGAAAATCATCACTTCATTATATATTCGAGAGACACCTTGATGGGTTCTGAGCGGCTCCAGAATAGTGGTCTCAAGAAGTAAGACTTTCAGGTGTGAAGTTAGAGCTTAACAGAATGAGTATATAAAAAATTGTCTAATGACTCAAGATATGTCATGAATGAGAATGTAAGAGACTACTGAGTTGATATGTCCAAGCAGACAATGCCGTGGGTCTGGAGAAGCATGTATTTCTCAATATAAGAAGTCAACGTAAGTTTCAAGGACAAATAAGAGATATCTTAAAGAAAAGAGATGTTCTGTTTCAGGGTGCCTTGGCAAAAACACATCATTTGTGAATATTGCATTTAGTTTTTCTTAAAGTAAAACATATATAAACATTTGTAAGCTATTAAATTTCTTTGAAAATTAAATGGGGTTATACAAATTAATCATGTGTAAAGTTTGATTCTAAATAAAGAACTTTAACAATATAACTTCAATATTACAACTAATGGGTTACATTATAAGAAATAATTAGGAGAGAATGCAACTTAACTTACACTAGTTTTCTTGTTTTAAAAGAAATGTGATTTCTGCATATATGGTATGCAACTTGGCAGTTATTGCCAGTCTTCAAATTCCATAATTGCCCATAAATTTTCACTGATTACTGTTAGTCTATTATTAAACTTGTGACACTTCCAGCTCTCATATTAACTGATTTTGCTACATTAATTTACTGTCTAGAACTATACAAATTCCCAAATTGAAAATGGTACAGAAAGATTGTTGCAGGCATTGTGTATGTAAATGAACATAATTTTTATTGTACTAATAGTAAAATTAATTTTTATTTCCTAAAGTGTGCTCATTTCAGAACTTCAAAATTGATGTTATAGCATTTTATTAAATTTTATTTTTCACTTATTTTTATGACTTATCTGTTATTACTTTGTTTACCTTTCAGAATATATACAAACACAGCAGTGAGGAATTCAATAAATGTACTCTTTTATACATTTTAACTGTAAAAATAAGATATGAAAGATGATGATTTAATATTCTCATTCTCCTTCCCTATTAGTTGTAGATGTACTCAGCAAATAAAATAAAAGTAGAAGTGGTTAAAACTTTCTTCTGGGGGTGGGTCTAAGGAGAGAAAGATTCTAGATGAGCTTGAATACTTAGAATTAAAAGTTTTTCTGTGTTTTTAAAATATTTCCCATTTGCATGTGTTAACATTGGTAAATTAAATATAAAAATTATAGCCGGGCGTGGTGGCGCATGCTTGTAATCCCCGCGCTTGGGAGGCAGAGACAGGAGGATCATGCAGGTTCGAAGCCAGCCGCGTGCACTGGCTTAGGAGACCCTGTTTCCAAATAAAAATGTAAAAATAGGTCTGGGAGTGTAGCCCGGAGGTAGAAGGGCTTCCAGGAATCCCAGTACCACAAAAAAAATTATAAAGTAACATAAAAATAAAATATATAATTTTTTTCTATTGGAAAAAATGACTCCGATACTTGAAATATTATGATAGAAAGTATCAGAATTCTAAGACATGTGTTGTTATGGGAGGGAGAGAAGACAATTTTGTTTTAGACTTCTATTTGCCAAAAGAAAAATATATGACACTTCATTGCTTGATCTTATATATATATATATTTTTTTCTTCACATTCACCTCGTTTATTGGCTGAAATATTTTAGAGCAACCCCTGACATCCTGTAAGCACATATACATATATATTTTTATCTTTATACTACTAGTCAGAAAAAAGTGAAGGTAAAATGAAATAAGGAATAGTTGAATTCTATTAAACAAAAATTTATTCATCATCTACTATATGTTGTGTGTTGTGTGTTAGACTGCAAAGATAAAAATGTATGCTACATGTCCCTTAGGAACTTAATAGAGAAAATATGAAAAGCTATTCAAGTTGCCATCATATTCTCTATTTACCTGTTATCTACAGAATCATAGAGAACGAATATAAAAAGGGGGAAGTTCAATAAGTGATATGGTCACTGAAAGTAGAGAACTTACATTAGGGGACTGATTATACTTAAAAAATAAGAAAGGGAGGGACATGTGAAGAACTAAGAGAAATAGTGAAAACAAGGCCACAGGGCCACAATTCAGTAAAAATATGAACATATTAAGTAAACCAACATAGCAAGTGAGGAATCAAATGGGAGCAGATTGCAAGATCTGAGAGGTAGGCAAGGCCTGGCTTTTCAGGAGATTGGCAAAGTCCATGAAAAGGAGTTTGGACATTATTCTAGGTACGAGAAACAGACAATGGAAGAAAACAGGTTAATGCTGAGCATTCTTCAAAAAGAATTCTAGAGAAGGGCCATGGTGTTACATGCCAGTAATTCCAGCTCCTGGGCAGCTGAGAAAGGAGGATCACAGGTTCAAGGCCAGCCTCAGCAAATTAGCCAGACCCTCTCTCAGAAAATAAATAAATAAATAAATAAATAAATAAATAAATAAATAAATAAATCAGTAAATCAATAAACAGGGCTGAAGTACATTATTTTTAGGTTCAATCCCCCAGCCAAAAAAAAAAAAAAAAAAAAGCACAGCCTTGTATGGCAAGAGTAGTGAATTTTGGGAGAAGTGTGAAAACACATCCATTGCTATCATGTTTCCTTTGCTCTGCTGTACTGGTCACGACAGAACAGCTTATCCTGTTGTAAGAAACATCGCTGACACCTCTGACCGCCAACAACAAAGGTTGATTTTTCAATCACACATCACTTTTCTTGTGGGTTGGCCAAGGTCTCTGCTGTGTGTTGACACCATCCCCAGGCTAAAATCAAGACTGATGAAGCATTTTCTTTATCTGAAACAGTGTCACTGACTATCAGAGACAGAAAAAAACCTGAGTGAAGTACAGTCACCTCTAAAGTTTCTTCTAGGAAGTGGGAGGTCTTAGCTCTATCCACATTTTATTCGCTAAAGCTGCCATATGGACAAACTGGACTTCAGTGGGGCAGAAACTTTCAAATGTCCCATACTTAAGTAAAGGACATGAACCTTGGTGAATAGGAGAACTGTCTACTGCACAAACCCAGAAGTCGTGAGGGGTGGCTTTGATGAAGGCGATGGCAGAGTATTAGACATGTTTGTACCATATACCTGTGGTTAGAATTAAGATTTGATGAACTGAATGGTAGTATAGAACCTATGAGCAGACTCCAGGGTGAGATTTGTGGCTTGAATATCTTATATAAATGGTAGAGTCCACTACTGAGATGAGGAAGATTGAGGAAAGACAAGGTAAGGAAGAGCTAAAATGTTGAGTTAGATTCCAGGAATGTTCACAAAACACATAACCAGAAATACTATATAGAAAGTATGATGTAAGTGGAGAGCTAAGAATGAGATCAGGACTTAAGATATATAGATGTAGGAATGGATATAACTAAAAAAGATATTGTTAGAATATAAGATTTATGGCTCCAATCCTAGATGAGATCTAAAGAAGATAGCTCATATAGACCAGAGAAGAGGGCTCAGAAAAAAAATCCCAAAGAATCTATAACAGCAGGTAAGATATAACAGGAAGAGCTGTCAAAGAAAAGTAAGCTGAAGCCATCAGTTTAAAAGGATGAAAGCCCAGCAGAAAACCAAAAGAAAATTGTGTCAAATATTTTTCTCCCACTAAGCGAAAAAGCTACAGCAAGACCCAGAAAAAGGAGAATTGAAAATAATTGAAAATGGCCATTTGGCAATGTAGATGTTGTAGAACTCAGAAGCAGTGATTCAACAAAAGTGATTTCAGTGGCTTGAAGGGAAAGTTTTTCTCTGGATATTGTGGATATAATAGATACTAGAAGATTTAAAAAATGCATGTGAGGTTTGAATCCATGGAATTGTATTAACTCATAAAAATATTTAGGGAGAGTGAGGCAGATAGAACAAATTTTAGAAGGCAAATAAATTAATGTTAAAAAGGAAAGAATAGAATGATATTCATGCAGAAATCACAAATATGGCTTATGGTATATGAATACATAAAAATATACATATAAGCCAGGTGTGGTGGTGCATGTTTTGTAATTCCAGTACTTTGGAGTCTATGACAGCCTCAGCACTTAGTGAGACTCTTGTCGACATGGAAAGACCCTGTTTCAAAATAAAAATAAAATAAGGCTTAGAGTATAGCTCAGAGGTATGATGCACCAGGTCTCAATTCCTAGTACCACAAAAAACTATTATAAAATAAATAATTAAATATTTTGTATTTATCAAGATCTATGTGTTATTGTTTTTATATCTTGACTTCTGTGAATAATCCTGCAATGAGCATGAGGGTGAAAATATCTCTAAGATGTTGATTTAATTTTCTTTGGCTGTATGCCCACATGTGAGATTGCTTGATCATATAGAACTTTCATTTTAATATTTGAGGAGCCTCCATAGTATTTTTCATAATGGCTGGACCAGTTGATATTCCTACCAAAAATTCACAAGGCTTTCCTTTTCTCTACACTCCTGCCAAAACTTTATATCCATTGTCCCACCTAAGGCATGAGAGGACACATCTATCTCAGTGGTTTTGATTTGCATTACCTTGATGAATATTTGTTGTTGAACACCTTTTCAAATATTTGTTGGCTATTGTCCTGACTAGAGTTAGATCATGGAAAACCACCAAAACCAGGTTTCAATCATTTCTTGAGGATTTGTTTCAAAGACAATATTCTTTGTTTGGCCAAGACAGGTTTTTGTTAACACTCCAAATGAACTTCATATAATTTATGATATTTTAGAGGAGGGAGGGAGGGAAAGAGAAGAAGAAGAAGAAGAAGAAGAAGAAGAAGAAGAAGAAGGAGGAGGAGGAGGAGGAGGAGGAGGAGGAGGAGGAGGAGGAGGAGGAGGAGGAGGAGGAGGAGGGGAGGGAGGGAGGAGAAGGAGGAGAAGGAGAAGAAGGAGGGGGAGAGAGGAGAGGAGAGGAGAGGAGAGGAGAGGAGAGGAGAGGAGAGGAGAGGAGAGGAGAGGAGAGGAGAGGAAAGAAGGTTGGGTAGTCCATTTATGTCACTTACCATGGAGATAAGCTGGCTGTGTCAGGATCTCGGGACCAGGTTAGTTGTGAGTTTGTTCTGGGTCTTCAGACCTATCATTAACCAATGTTCATTCAGAACTAAAGGTGAGGAACTATTCTGTTGCTACCACCACAGTTGGCCAGGTCAGCATTCAACGTCATTTTCTGTCGCTGGAATGGCAAAATGGCAACATTTCTTAGGAGAAGAAACTATTAGTGTTTGGTCTTAGATGCTGGCAATTATAGTCCTCCTGTTGCTAGGGACTCTATGTAGTGGCCAAGGCATTACAGCTGAGTGACAGGCATTGCACTGCCCTGTTGCCTATCATGTCTGGGACTGGGCTTGCACCTGTGCTAGTCCCCACATATTCCCCTGATTCATCAGGTGTGCTGTGCCATACCTGTGTGTGCCATAGCAGAAGAGTTACACTTATCCACTCCTTAAAATGTGAGCCACATCCAGGTATGTTTAATAGAGCCCTTTTTAAAAAAATATGTTTTCCCTAAATCTATTTATATGACTTCATAAAAAATAAATATTTTCAGGTCCTTCACTCATTTTTAAAGTAGTTTATTTGGATTTTTTGTTTGTTTTTGCTGAGATTTTTTTTTTCCTGCTGTTGATTTTTACCAGTACCTTACATATTTTGGACTTAACTTCTTGTAAGATATATGGTTTAAAAATGTTCCCCATTACACAGGGTTGATAAATGGAAAAATATATGCAAAAGGCACAAACATTAATTTTAAGTGGAGTAAGTTCCATGGAGCTAGTGGACAGTGTAGTTTTCATCATGAATAATAAGATATTATGTACTTGAAATTTGCTATGAAAGGACTTAGTGTTCTTACTAAAAAAAATAAATAAAAAGGAAATAAAAATACAAAGTAACTATGCGAGGTGATAGCTATGTTAATTATCTTAATTATGTAAAGTTGTTTCCCAATGTGCATCAAATTATCACACTGTGCCAGTTGTAGTCGCACACACTTGTACTCCCAGCATTTAGGAGGCTGAGATAGGAGGACCACAGTTCATGTACAGCCTCAGCTACTTAGTGAGGCCCTTTGAAACTCAGTGAGACCCTGTTTCAAAATAAAGAATAAAAAAAAAATAGGTCTAGTGGTGTAGCTTGGAGGTAAAATGCCCCTGGATTCCTTCCCCAGTAACACAAAAATAATCATCACATTGTATACCTTAAATATATATATATAATTTTTATTTGTTAATTATACTTACATAAAGCTTCAAATAAATTTTTAAAGTTTCTAAAAATGTAGAGTTTACTGGCAAGGAATTATTTTCTGGACATAAAACACAATGTAAACAGTAAACTGATTTTGTTACTGTTGTCCTTTCTGTGATTGTTCTTAATACTACATTCCATGTGATACAATTTTCTTACCAGAATAAAATGAATCTAGTTCCCCCAAAATATAAATGCATTCAACTAACTTCTTTTGTTATATATTACTTTCTGTTATTGAAAGTACTTTTAGTGATAAAAGCATATGATCCAACATTCTTTTACAGTAGAAAACATGGAATTATACTAAACTGACAACTCTCTTGTTGGAAGAACTTATGGAAATTACTTTACATGGTTATTTGTAAAAAGTCAAAGATCAGGGAATGGAGCAAAAACATGAGTTTTGTGGGATTTAACACACTACTTTCAAGAATAAATAATAACAAAAATTTAAATGAAAACCACTGATTATTTCAATATTTAGGAATAAATAACAAAAAATCAAATAAAAATCACTGACTTAATGTTTTGTTTATATCAAATTTAAACTCAACCAATCAATTTTTTTTATTTGAACCTCATGTATGAGACCAAGGAAGTGGAGAAAAGCCATGTTTGCTAAACAATAATAGAATGCAAATTATTCATTTAAAATTTTCTTCTTACTCTTTAGCAGACAGTGAACAATATTTAGTAACTGGTTAATGCTTTGCGTTGAAGTGTTTTATTCTTTCAGAGTGTGCATGTATATATGTATGTGTATGGAATATTTATAGTACTCCCAATTCGATAAAGAAGTTGGAGGAAATTACTTTTACTGCTAAATTTGATCAAGTTTATATTTTAGAATCTGTTAAGTACTTGACACAAGAAACTTCTTTTGTACAGTTTTGGTTTTGTTGAAGTGGGACTTTACCTTTTGCAGATAGAAATAGAGTAAACAGGGTAAGTCTAAGAACACTTGTCTGATTGCTGTTTAGTTTTTTAGCTGATGGGCTTAATCTAAACAGGACCTTTAGCCTTCACTACTTTAGTGTCTTTATAATGCTTAAATAGCTAAAAGTGCAGAACATGCACTAGGAATAATGCAACATTTGTAATAGCATTTTGTTGAGACCGTGACTTGGGTGAATAGGCTCCAGCTTTCCAAATGAATCAGTTTCCTACAGTTTAACATTTCTGACATCTTATCTCCCAGTGTGGTTCCCAGTGGTTCAAATGACGCTATTTCAAAGAAACAATGAGTATATCATCTGCACAGATTCTCATTTTCAAAGCAAGCAAACATCATCTAGGTAAAACTTATCCCTTAATTTACCAGAAGCCACCAGAGGATACAAATAAAAAAGGATGGAAAGGATGATTTGATATCTTGACATCCTACTTTACTCAAGTTCTGAGATGACTGAAGACCTGACAAGAAATAAAATGATTTTGAAAAGTTGGATAAGTTGACAAAATCGAATCAGATGATAACATTTATAAAAAGTCACAACTTCTGTGAATGACCATTTATCAGAATGGACTGACTAAGTTTAGTAATCATGTCCAGAATATGAAGCAATAAAATAGTACTGAATAGATAGAAAGTATATTTTTATTTAAATGTGGACTCATTTTTGAAAATATTTTAATGCACTATTTTTACAGCATTTGGGGAAAGATATGTATCAGAAGTAAAAACATCAATTTAACTATTTTTTTTCTTTTAACAATTTTTTATTGAACATAAATAGTATACATGTAAACTATATTTGGTGCCCTCTCCCCCCGCGTCCATTTTCCCTTCCCCCCTCCCACCAATGGTTGTCCAGGTTAACCATGTCTTATTCATAATTTTACTCATGTTCAGGTGTAGACCCTCATTTATCAAGATCGGCCTTCCTCCTCTCCTATCTTACCATTCAAACTTAGCTAGTATTTCCCCTCCAATATCTGGAGTCCCACTGGTATCCTTTGTGTTTCCTAGTTTGGGCATATTAGAGGAAACATATGTATCTTCTCCTTTCAATTTAACTATTTAAAAACAGTGATATGATCTTTCTTTTATTTCATAGAGCACAATCAGCAGGTCTTGGAATACATATTTTATTTATATATCTTATGGTACTAGGGATTAAATCCAAGGCCATTTTACATCTAAGCTACATCTTTAGCAAATTATTACTTTGAATGCACATATGTAGGGCAATATTGTGACAATTTCATACATGTAAAAATATATATAATTGTCAAATCAGGGTAGTTAGCATTTATATTCCCTTAAATATTTTTTCTTCAAACTTTTATTAACATATAATAAATGTGCATATTAAGCCAGGTGATGTGGCATACACTTGTTATGCCTGTACTTGAGAGGCTGAGACAGGAGGATAACAAGTTCTCAACAACTTAGTGAGACCCTGTTTCCAAATAAAATTTAAAATAGGTCTAGGAGTTTATCCTGGAGGTAGAGGGCCCCTGTGTTCAATCCCCAGTACCACAAAATAAGTACATATTTATATACATAAGAATATTAGTGAGGTCTAATGTGATCTTTCAATACATGTGTATAATGCAAGTTGGTCCAATCAGGCTAATATTTCTATCTCCTTATCATGAGTTAGTTCTTGAAGCCTCAAATTTTTTCCTAGTTAAATTGTGTAATAGCTTAATGTGAACTATAGTCACCCCATTCACTATAGCCACTAGAACTTACAAGAAGATGCAAGAAGATATTTTTGTACTAAATGAAGCATTTAAATTACTAAAGGGAGTGGAGGAAAAGTAGTGACTGTGTAATGCAGCACATCTCAGTAGCTGTAACAAACAAAAGTCAACTACTGAGAAGGCAACACCATGACAAAAAACAGTGGAAAATATTTACAAACAAAAGCACAAATAAAAGGGAACCAGGGCTGAAGGAAACTCAATACTCTAAACACAAGAGCTAAAACAAAGAACCTGAGCACATGACTGGCCTGGTGTGGTGGCTGTCACCATCTTGCAGTACCTGCCTGAACCAAAGCTGCTGGTTATACGACCCCAAGAAATTCCAACAAGTAATCCAAGGACTTTAAGTGCAGAAAGAAGTGGCACAGCTCCAACATGATAAGAGACCAGCACCACACTTCAGGGATGGAGACAAGGATCCAAAAGCCCATGTACTAAGCAGAAGCTGGCTTTTGCAGCAACACTCTTTGTCTTCCAGAGATCCAACCCACAGGACATTAAGGAAGCCACTTCCCTCATTGGAAGACCACCCAGAGCAGTCACAGGGACCCTGGTGGGCTAAATGCCCATAGTGCCCTGGGTACAGTACTGACACTGTGTCACAGGGTTGCGCTCTGAGACTACACTGGACACCCTCCATAAGTACGGGTAGGGAGGCACAAGAGAAGGGAGAGAAGACACAAGCCCAGGGCTGGAAGCACAGAGCCAAGGGCCAGAAGCCACAGAGCCATAGTTGGAAGGTGCAGAGCTCAGACCGGAAAGCACAGAGCCCACAACCAAACGGTGCATAGCTAAGGGCATGAAAACTCTGAGGCCTGAAAAACTCCAGGCCTGAAAAACACAAAGCTGAGAGTCTGATAGCACAAAACACAGGGCCTGGGATCATAGAGCCCAGGGCAGCAAGTACAGAGCCCAGGGCCAGAGAGTAAGGAGCAAGGGCCAGAGGAACTGAGGCCAGGGCTGGAAAGTGTGGAGCCCAGGACTAGAGGACATGGAGCCCAGGGCCCAAAGGCGCAGAGCTCACGGCCTGAGATTGCATATCCCAAGGTGGAAAGAACATATCCAGGGCCATAGGGCATGGAGCACAGGAGGCATCACAATCCCTGAATTCATATTATACTACAGAACAATAGTAGTTAAAACCTCATGGTATTGGCACAACAACAGGCATGCTGAACAATGGATCAGAAGATAAAGAAACAAATACACACACTTATAGTCAATTGATCTTTGATTTGGATTCTTGAAAGCTTGTTTAATTTTTTTACTCTTTGAAGGTCTTTTGAGAAAGTTACTCTCTGTGCCTGTATGTTGGAGTGTTGAGCCTATGCCCTTCTCTAATAGCTTCACAGTCTCTAATCTAAATTCCAAGTCTTTGATCCATTTTGAGTTTATTCCTGTGCATGGTGAGAAGTAAGGATTTAGTTGCATCTTTTACAAATGGATAGCCAGTTCACCCAGCACCATTTGATAAAAAGTTTGGCCCTGTTTGATTTTCTTTCTTTTGGGTAGATACCCAGAAGTTGTATTGCTGAATCAAATGGTAAATTCATTCCCATTCTTCTGAGAATCCTCCATACTGTTTCCCAAAGTGGTTGCACTAATTTGCAATCCCACCAACAATGTATTAGAATTTCCACTTCTCCACATCCTTGCCAGAATTTGTTGTTTGTGTTTTAAATTATTGCCATTCTAGTTGGAGTTAGGTGAAATCTCAGGGTAGTTTTGGTTTGCATCTCTCTGATTGCCAGTGATGATGAGCATTTTTTTCATGCATTTAATGGCTATTTGAATTTCTTCTTTCATAAAGTGTCTAATTCATTGCCCATTTTTTTATTGGGTTATTTGTTTTCTTAGTGCTGAGTTTCTTGAGTTCTCTGTATATTCTAGATATTAGTACTCTATCAGAGGAGTAATTGGCAAAAATATTCTCACATTCTGTTGGCTCTGGGTTGAGGTTTCATGCAATCCCACGTACTGATTCACCTTCTAGTTTCTTGTGCCTTTGGGGTCTTGACGAAAAAATTTTATCTGTGCCTATGTGTTACAGTGTTGGACCTATGCCCTCTTCAAGGAGCCTCATGGTGTCTGGTCTAATTTCCAAGTCTTTGTTTCATCTTGAATAGACTCTTGTGCACATACTACAGCCAATTAATTTTTTACAAAGGGGCAAAAAACATACACTGGGGAAAGAAGAGCCTGTTCAACAAATAGTGTTGGCAAAACTTATTAACCATATGCAGAAGAATGGAAATAAATCCCAATTTCTCACCCTGTACAAAAAATATTTATTTGCTCACAGTTTTTGGAAATCTAGAGGCTCAGTCCATGTGAGGCCAGGTCTACATTGTTCAGGGCATGGCATTGGGTACCAAAGAGAGAGAGAGCACAGGAGATTTTCTCCCACATCACTGAGACTGGAAGCAGAATGAGAACAGAGAGAAAGAGCGCTTATATCATCCTCAAGGCCACACCCCCAGAAAGTCCTCCTTAGCAACCAAACCCCACATCCAACATTGCTACTTCGTTTTCATGAGGGTTAGGGGAAATTGTAAATTCAAGCCATTACAAATCTCAAACACTCTGCCAGCTGGGGTCAGCCTACCCAATAACTCCATTGTCTAATGAAGAAGAAATTATAAAAGCAGCCTGGGATCAGGGTTCTCAAGAGGCATAACAAATAAGTTAACACCTTCCACTGCCATTTTCTATAGTTAATCAATCTAAGGGATTTTTTTATTGTAGATTATTTTCTTAGCATTGGGCAATATGCCCTGGGTGAAACCAGGCCTTCTTAATTTATCCCTGTCTCACCCTGAAATGTGCAAAGGAATTAGAACTTTTTTGTTTCATTTGTAAAAGCACAAATTCTGAAGCTTCAGAATGTAGTGGCTCACTCACTGTGTAGCTAGAGACTCAGAACCATGAACAAGTAGCAGAGTTTCATGACATATAATTTACTGGCCATTCAGGTAATAAGGATTGTAATGATCAGTTCCAGAAAGAAAGGAAAAAAAGAAAAGGACAAGAGAAAGAGAAAGAAGAGGTGAAGGAGGAGAAGAGGCAGAAGGAAGATTAGGAGGAGAAAGAAGGGAGGGAAGGTTTGAGTTTTTAGAGAAAACCAGTTGCAAGTATGTCACAGCTTTGTATATATGGGGAAGATGTAATGATCTCCTTAGCTAACAAAGAAAACTCAAATTAGGGCTCAGGGTGAAATCTTTGTTCTCCATGCTATTAATACAACTATTCCTTATGATTTTCCAAATAGGAAGTTGTGTGATGAGTGTAAAAAATAGCTACAGTATAATAGCTTCTGAGTATGAGAACTGAAAACTTAGAGGTCAACAAGTTTAACCTCACTTAGATGATACACACCTATCAGAGATTAATCTTTCATCTTAGTTATTGAAATAAAAAGGCCTGTGATTTATTAATATTAATTAATTCCTTAATCACAAATACAAAACTGATTAAACAAAAAAAGACATCTCTCTCATGAGAGTCTCAAATTTTATGAATTAAAAATACCATGGTAAAATGTGAAATATTTTATCAAGTTCAGTCTCTGCCTCTAGATTCAGAACCGCATTTGCCCTTCATTACTTTGATTTTTTATGACTTATCTTCATGGGAAATTTATATATTGCAACTTCAATCTAACTGATTATTAAATAGAATCTCCAACTCATTATAACATGTGAATTAGCAGTGCTTTGGCAAGGACATTGCTCATTAGCCTGGATATGTACTTCTGCAATGTGGACTAATAAAGAGTAGGAGGAAGAACAAATTATGCAGCAGTGATGCACAAAATACACCACCAATATCGGGTAGAACTTAGCTTAAAGAAACTATATTTGACGAGGCACAGTGGTGCATACCTGGAATCCCTGTACTTGGGTAGCCAGGGTTGAGGCCAACCTAGATAACTAAGCAATCCCTGTTTTAAAATAAAAAATGAAAAGAGCTGGAGGTGTAGGTCAGTGGTATGCACCTGGCTTAAATTCCCAGGACAGAAAGAAAGGAAAAAAATTGCATTTGGTGGAAATATTTGGGGGATAACTTATTTATTTCCTTAGACTCTTAGTGTCTACACTTGATCAGAAAAGTAGAAAGTTAGATGTTACGTCTCTGCATTGTTTGTTTAACCCCAACCTGCAATATACCATCGTTATTATACCCTTGCCACACCACATATGTACATTGACACACGGATGCTACATGCACTGAATCTTTTTATGTAATCATACTGATTATGCTTGGGTGTGAAGACAAAACCTTATGTTGAAGGTTGTAATAAATATCAAAGTTTTTTAAAAGCCTTTGAAGTTGAACTAAGCATTACAGTACATTTTTTTAAGTTCCTTGAGAAAACACCTTAATGATTTTAGTATCAAAAATAGTTGTTCCTTGACAATGCATTAGTTTTGTTTTTCTCTCTGGGGCCCTGTACATTTGATATAGAAGAGAGCTTAAGTTGTATTAATGGTCTACTGTTAGCAAATAGAATATCATCATGAATGTAAGATGAGCCTTCATCCTGGTTCCATGTAGTATCTCAACATTTGTTCCTCCCTAGTCCTTTTCTCTAGTTTTGATGTCTTAGATCTTGATTTTTGTTATGTACATTTTATTCATATAAAATACCTTTAAGTTAATTTTTATAAAAATGTTTTAAACTGAAATAAGAGATGGAAAGAATGCAATTTTTATTAAAAACAAAATTTGGTTTTATTCTTTCCTAATTTTTGTTGGTACAATGTAATTATACATCATAGCTTGATTCAAAGAAATACAAACATATATTTAAACAGCAATAAGTTTATTCCCACCATGTACCACCCCCCTTTCTTTTTCCCCATACATGTTAGTGAGATTGGTAGTGAACCTTTCTTGCATTGTCATAAACTTATTTGAACTGTTCAATTCCTCAGTCTTCACTTTTTTCCTCACTACCTCCTTCCCCCATCCCCTATGCACTAGTTGACTAGTTTCTCTCATCATTTGACTAAAGTCCATTTTGCTCTTTATTTTCATTCTAGCCGACGCAAAGGAGAAAAAACATACTGCCTTGACATTCTGGGACTGGCTAATCTCACTTAGCATATTGTTCTCTCGTTCCTTCCATGTTCATAAATATGATATAATTTTACTCTTTTATGGCTGAGTTAAATTTCATGATGTGTATATACCACATTTTCTTTATGCATTCATCTGTTGATGGCCATCTGGGTTGGTTCTGTAACTTAGCTATTGTAAGTTATTCTGCTATAAACATGAGTATTCATGTATCACTATAGTATTTTAGTTTCAAATCTTCGGGAAAGATAATAAGGAATGGTACGGCTGGATCATATGGTGATTCCATACCTAGTTTTTGGAGGAACCTCTATACTAATCTCCATAGCATCACCAACAGCATATAAGAGTTCTTATTTCCCTTGGCAGCATTTGTTATTGTTTGTTTACTTGATTATTGCCATTCTAATTGGAGTTAAAAGTAAACACATGGTAGTTTTGATTTACATTTCTCTCATTGCTAATGATATTGAACATTTTTAATATATTTTTGACCCTTTGAATTTCTTCCTATGTGAGATGTTTATTCATTTAAATAACCAATTTTTAACGTGGGTCATATATTATTTTTGTGCTAAGTCTCTTGAGTTCTTGGGAACTCTTTCACAACAAATATAGAGTACAGGAAGAAGCCGGGCACAGTAAGATGCTGGGTCCCGAGCGGGGGTTGCGCGGGGCACACAAGCCAGGGCCCAGGTTGCGGGACTCTGGGCCTCGGGCCGGAACGTGAGTAGCATGCCAGACCCCTGGAGAAGCTGGGCACAGTAAGACGCTGGGTCCCAAGCGGGGCTTGCGCGGGGTACACAAGCTAGGGCCCGGGTCGCAGGACTCTGGGCCCCGGGCCAGAACTATAAAATCTGGGTCATAAAACCTCACAACATTGAAATTGGCAGTGATTTCTTGGATATGATTTTAATGGCACAGGCAACAGAAGCATAAACAAACTCCCTAATAAATAAAAAAAATATTGTATATCCAAAGACAATGTAAACAGAGTTAAAAGTTACTGATAGAATGGGATAAAATATTTCCAAATGCTATTTCTGAAGGTATATTAATATTCCAAGTAGAAATCCTAAAAATTAGCAACAATAAAAGCAAACAATACAATTTAGAGATAGGTAAAAGACTAGCATAAATAATGAATCTCCACAGATAACCAGTCTTAGTTGTCTGTTGGATGGAAAATCTTGTTTCTCTGGTTCTGGTGTGTGTTACCTATTTCTTCTTTGTAGTTAATCTCTTTGAGTATTTTCTCTAGCGCTGGTTTTGAAGACATAAATTCCTTCAGTTTCTGTTTGTCATGGAAGCTTCTTATTTCCCCATCTAATTTGATAGAAAGTTTTGCTGGGTAGGAAATTTTTGGCTGGAAGTTGTTTTCTTTCAGAGTTTGAAATATGTTACTCCAAGACCTTCTGGCTCTTATGACTTGGTTTGGGAAGTCTGGAGTGATTCTAATTGGTTTGCCTCTGAATGTCACTTGGCCCTTTGTTTTTGTTGCCTTTAAGATTCTCTGCTTGGCTTCCACATTGGTCATTTTGACAATTATGTGGCATGGGGATCCTCTTCTCTGATCCTGTCTAAAGGGAGTTCTATAAGTTTCCTGGACCTGTGTATCGACCTCTTGCTCTGTTTGGAAAATATTCTGCTATTACTTCCTTGAAGAGATTGTTGATCCCTTTGGTTTCACCTTCTTTTCCCTCCTCTATTCCGATTATTCTTAGGTTAGCTCTCTTAAAATGGACCCATATTTCTTCAATGTCAGATTCCTGCTGTCGGATTTTTTTTTCTAAATTATTAACTATGCGTTCATTTTTGGAGTGATCATCTTCTAAGAACGAGATTCTATTCTCCATGTGGTCTAATCGGTTGTTTGTACTTTGAATTGAGGCCTTTACTTCATTAATTGCATCCTTTATCTCTTTTTGGCTCTCTCTGAATTCTTTTTGAAACACCTCTATTATTTCTACAGTTATTTTCTTGATTTGATCTTCTAGAAATCTCTGAATTTCTGTTTTATCGGGTTCTGATGTTGTGGGGTTGTGGGCAGTCATTGCTCCATTGTTATTGCTCTTTTCCATGATTTCGGAAGTTTGTGCCTTCTCTGGATTCTTCCCTGGGTCACTACGACTTCACTTAAGGTGCTATGGATCTCGAGTCTGTGGTATCTCAGTACCCACTACTCCTTTACTGGATTGTATCGCAGCGTCTCCAACACTGGGAGTCAATCGAGGCTGCTTTAGACCATGGGAGGTGCCAGGTTGGGCGTTCTCCCATGGTGTGATATCTCTGCCACCGCCACTCCCCCACTGGGTCAAGTCCCTGGGAGTACAGTACTGGGATTTCTCCTCTAGGGGCCGCAATTTGACTCACTGTTGTTGAGTTACGTAGATGGAGCTGAATTTACTCGGTGAATTCGCTGCTGCTGCTGCCGGTGGCAATATGGTGCCGTTGCTGTGCCCTCGGCCATGAGGCTGGCATATTTCTTTTTTGGTTTTGAGCTCTGCTCTGGGTCCCTGCAGGGTGTGCTGAGCCCAGCCACTGGGAGCTTTAGATGCTCCATGTGCCGAAAAATCTGCCGATTTTCTCCCAGCTGATCCGCAGCGGCTCACCTCGGCTCGCTGTCCACCGCTCCTCTCTGGAGCCTGGTGGGCTATAGAGTGCATTGGTCTGGTGCCGTCCGGTGAGCTCGCCGCTGCCGCCAGCAGTAAGGCGCTGCTGCCGCGTCCTCGGGCGTGAGGCCAGCTTATCTCCTCTCTGGTTCTGAGCTCCGTTATCCCATGTACAATTATGTCTTAAAAATACATCAGATCTAAAATATTTTTATTATTCTTGCATGGCAACTAAGACTTTCTAAAATTATTTTCTCAAACTTTAAATACCAGAACATAAAATTTGGGAGCAATTGATTGTGACCATTATTTCAAAGCAAGGAAGCAACAAACTTGTACTCTAAAACCAACACTGAAACACATTTTTTATATTAAGAAATCTAGCCAGGAATGGGGGCACATGCCTGTAATCCCAGTACTTGTGAGGCTGAGATAGGAGAATTACAGGTTCCAGACCAGCCACAAAAACTTATTGACTTTTTCCTAATTGCTAATGATATTGAACATTTTTTCATGTATCTAGTGGCCATTTGTCTCTCTTTTTTTGTGAAGTGTCTATTCAATGCAGTTGCTCATCCTTGATTTTGTTATTTTTCTAGAATAATGTCTTTTAAGTTTTTTGTATATTCTAGATATTAATCTTCTCTAGCAGAGAGATAACTAACTCTGACAGAGATCTTCTCCCATTCTGTAAATCACAACAAAATGCAAGTAGAAATCAACAACAGAAAAACCAAAATAAATTATATAAATACATGAAGATTGATACACTCTTGAATGAGAAATGGATTGAAACAGAAATAAGAGGAGAAATTTAAAAATTTCTGGAATTAAATGAAAATAGAGACATGGTATACTAATTTCATAGCATTAAGTGCCTACATAAGAGCAACATAAAGTTGGCAAAAAAAAAAAATACTTATGACATACCTCCAGAACCTAGAAAAAATAAACAGCATAATGCCAAAGCCAAGAGAAGGCTGGAAAAAATTAAAATCAAAGCAAAAATAAATGGAATAGAGAATATAAATAAAAACAATGCAAATGATCAACAAATAAAAAGCTGGCTCCTTGAAATAATTAACAAGATTGACAAACCCATAGCCAACCTAACCAAAACCAGAATCAACCCGTAAAGACTACAGCACATTCCTTATGTACTCTGTGTGCATATTTTATCCAACATCTCTGACATCATTTTGTTCACAAATGTAAAAATTAGAGTCTGATGAGTATGATAAAATAGGCTCATATACTAGGTATCCAGAATCACAAAGTAGTATTAAGGATGTTAGATCTGAAGAAATAAAATCCTAAGATCTCCAAGACTATGTGCATTAAAGCAGAAGGAGAGGAGATTTACACTGACGTTCAAATTCTAGCAGAATGAGAATTTTATGTAGTTTTACAAACCTTTGCAGGTATGACAGTTCAATCCTATATACTTTACTGAGTCGTTTTAATCCAGATATTATTTTTTTCTACAAGATTTACTTTAAAAAGTGAGTATCATTAAATAAGTAGTGAATAGAAGCATGGAATGAGCCTACATTTTTAATAAAAGCATTTAAGATGATAACAGACCCTATAAACATGTACATCTTAGCATATGACCATCTTTAAAGACAATAAAATTAGGTCAGTGAAACCTGTATCTCAAATTTATTAGCTGAATAATCCCTGGACTTCATTAAACTGGGTGTGATGTCACAGAGTATATTAGCACATTTTCTAGTACTTTAGGCTGTTTCTTCATCCAGCCATAGAGAATATGTTTGGCTAAGAAAAGAACTGCTAATTATCTGCAAACTCACAGTGATCTTTAAAATTTCAAAGTAAATCTTTCTTTGGGGGATGCTTGTCCTTCTAGCAAAAGATGCTCCAAACACTGAAAGGAGTCATGCTATTCCTCACAAATATGGTAAGTTGAGGTGTCTATCAGCTGAGGATAGACCTCACTAGGAATGTTCTCCTCTCTAGTTGACACTTATAAAATACTTATAAGTATTTATAAGTATTTTACTTTTATAATACTTATTTATAAGTATTTTACATTTTATAATACTTATAAAATGACCCAGTTATAAAATACTTAGAATAACACAACTCTTCTTTCTCCTAAGAAGGTTAAATTGCGATTTCTTCCCCCAAATACACTAAGTTCATTTCCCACCAGCAGCCCAGTGTAAGATTCTTGACAAATATTTGAAAAATAATACAGTGACTGTAAAAATGAATATACTGCTCCCATAATAATCTTAAAGTCAGCAGTTGGCATGCATTGAATGTGGATGTCCCCCAAAGCTTTGACACCCAATGCAGCCATGTCCAGAGGTGAGGCCTTGGGAAGTCACTGAATTCTGACCTCATCAGGGGATTCATCCACTGACTGATGAGTGAACATTTGGGAAGGGGTGGAAATAGTAGGTGGTGGGGCAAGGTTGGAGAAAGCAGATTCCTGACAGCATGGCCCGGGAAAGTATTTCTTGGACCTGTGGTCGGTCTGTCTGTCTGTCTGTCTGTCTGTCTGTCTGTCTGTCTGTCTCTCTCTCTACACACACACACACACACACACACACACACACACACACACACACACCATACCCTGTCTCTTAGCCTTTCCGGCTACTATGAGCTGAGCTGACCAGCTTCCCTCTACCACACCCTTCCGTCATGATGTGCTGACTCCTCTCAGGCCCAGGGTAATGGAGGCAGTAGACTGTGGACTGAAATCTCTGCAAACAAGAGTCAAAATGAATCTTTCCTTCTCTAAATTATTCATGTCAGGTGTTTGGGTTACAGAGACAAAACCCTACTAACAATAATTTAACAATAAACAATTGTAAAATATCTTTTATACACTAGGCATTGTACTAGTTCCTAAAGAGCTGCATAAAAGTTTTATTAACACATTTTAGAACAAAAACTGTTATAATAAATATTCATAATATTTTATAATAACTAACAACTTATAGTAAGTAGATATTGCACATGCCTACTTTCAGTGTAAGTTCAATATATTTCTACCTATCTCTACAAAGTACAGTTGAGAAATGACTCCTTCTAAGAGATGTAATGCCAATGTCAGTATTAAGTGTTGATTAAGAATAAGTCTCTGTCCCAGCATTCAGGAGGCAGAGACAGGAGGATAGCTGTTCTCAGACAGCCTCAGCTACTTAGCGAGGCCCTTTGCAACTAACTCAGTGAGAACCGGTTTCAAAAATAAGAAGACTAAAAATAAAAGGTTTGGGGCTGTAGCTCAGATGTAGAATGCCCCTGGGTTCCATTCCCAGGACCTCAAAAAAAAAAAAAAAAAGAGTAAGCCTCTGCATTGAGATCCTGGATCCTTGGCTGGTGTGGCTTTGATGTGGTTTCAAACTTCTTAGCATTTAGAAACCACAATTTCTACTCTGTGAAGTAGGGAAATGATGATAGTGTGTGTCTCACAGGGTCATAGTGACAATGAATTGTGATAATCTACATCTGGAACACATTAGCACTTAATAAAGCTACAGATTGCCATTTAGAGGTATTAACTGCACTGCGAGTTTAAATGTGATCTCTGCGATTGTTGTGCAGCATAGAAGTGTCTCTTGTGAGGTGGTTTCACTGGCACAATACCCTTCCTCTTGCTGTACAGTTGTAAAATTATCATTTTGCAGCTGCGTCTCCCACATGCATAATTTATATACTTTATATATGTATATGCATAAGTATGTAGGTATGTACAAATGGGCATATATGTATCTAGTTATGTATATATGTTTGTGTGCATATATATGTATATATGTATGCATGTGTGTATGTATGCATGCATGTCTTAGTCTGATTTCTGCTACTCTAGTAGAATACCATAGACTGGGTAAATTGCAAATAATTTATTTGGTGAATGGTCTTATAGTCTGGGAAATCCAGCATCGAGGGGGTTCATCTGGGGAGGGCTTTCTTGCTGTGTCAAAAAATGGCAGAGGGGCAAATAAATAAGTAGGTAAGAGACAGAGGAAGGATGGTGGCAGAATTTCTCCTTTTTAGGCGCCCACTCTGTGAAAACTAACCTACTTTCATGTTAATACCATGAATTCACTCATGAGGGTGGTGCTTTATGGCTTAATTATCTCTTAAAGATATCACCTTTTAATATGGTTATCACAGCAGCTAAGCTTCAAGGAGTTTTGGAGGGTACATTCACACATTTATGTGGATATATCTACATATGTCAGGAGACTTTTTTTTTTTTTTGTCAGCATTGCCTTCTCATTAGTTTCTGAGCCCTATGACTCAGGCGATGAATTACTGAGAATTGCCAATTTTGCCATCATCATCAAGTGGTGTGCCCTGAGTTCCTAGACCACTGTAAAGTCACTGTACATTTCTGGGGACACATTTGTGCTGTGGGATCCTGGCTCTGAAGTGACAGGATCTGAACACAACTAGAGCAGCGTCTGTAAATCTCTGCATTCTGTCTTTCCACATCACCTATGAATCTTGTTAGTATTATGCTTGAATACACACCATTAGAGCAGTGACACTGCTGCTGCCTTTCTCTGTTATCTAGGGCTCCTGTTCAGACAGGGGGACTCAGAAAAAACACTCCTCTGACCTCTCCATGTTATCACCCAGAGACAAAAACTTAAAAGAAAACATACAGCCAATTATTTGAAATTCCCCCAACTCTCATAGGATGGAGCCAGTTGCCCTTACAGAGTCAGAAAAACAGCTGAAGTAAGGAAGAAAGGAACGGTTATGACTGATCAAAAGTAACATTCAGACAGGAAGGACCAATTAGGATGACAGAAGGAAGGAAATACAAGCTTCAAGAAAAGTAGGCCTCTTAGATTATCTTTCCTTTATCATTGGAATCTGAGAAAATTATAGGTAAAAATTCCATTATTAGCAACAATTTCATAAAAGTTCTTAAAATATAATTTTAAACAAATTACTCCTATATCATTTGGGGCAACAAAGCAGAGATTATGCCCAATACATATGCAATGAATTGAATTGTGATAAGATTTCTGTTAACATCAAAACAGAAATATTTTTCATTAATTCAAATAATTTTTTGCTCATAAGGGTTTTTAGCTAATTTAGACCTAACTCATATATCAGATGAATTTTGAAATTTGATAAAGGTTAATTTGAATGTGTGAAGTTGGGCTAGGAAGGACTTTCCACAAGTAAAGGCTTTGACTGGCCACAAAGTATATACAAGTTTCCAAGCCTGATAATATTTGGAAATCATCTGTGACCACCAAAAACAGTTTGGTCTACTCTGAAACTTCCTACTAAGATGCTATGGGGGTTGCTTGAATATCTGGATGTTTTTAAAAATAAATTAACTTTTAACTGATATACAAGAAGATCCAAATGTATATATAATTAGGCATCATGTGTTGTTTCAACACATGTAGACATTAGATATTGTTTAAATCATCTTAAACATACCTACCGATTCAAACCAGTAGGTTTATCATTTCTTTATGGAGAAAAAATTAAAAATTCTTTCTGAAACCTAAAAAATAATTCTACAATAAAATTTTAGAAGTCTTGCTGAAAATGTGCCATCCATGCAATCCATACATATATATGCATATATATGTACGTATAATATATATATATATATATATGTGTGTGTGTGTGTGTGTGTGTGTACACACACACACACACACACACACACACATACTCACAGACAAGATGGTTGGATAATGTAAGTTTGAAGTGTTTCTTGATCTGAAAGGAAAAAATAATTTTTGAACAAAGGATTGTCACAAAGAGATCAACAAGTCTCTTTTAGAAACAGCTATCAATCATTGCCAATCTTATAATGATGAACATTTTAATAAACTGGACCTTCAATACATAGAAGTTGAATGCTTTGAACCATCATTCCAAATTATACCTATTAAATTTCATATGCATTAAGATATTGATGGTTGTATGGTGATTAATGGTGCTATGCTGCTATAAGAGAAAAAATCTGAAATAAAATTAGCACTCACCATAAATTATAAGGTGCACCCCAATTTTAAACAAATTAAAAATGAAAAATAAATAGTGAGGCCTAGGGCTGGTAGAAACTGCAATGATGGCTTTGGAGGTTATAATCAGAGTAAATAATCACTTTCCTAGCATTGAGAAAATAGGTTGAGGAATATTGAGCATAAAGCCAAAAGTCATTATGTTTGTCTCTCAGACTGTGAAGTTTCAGAGGAGCGTACTGATGGCTATCCAAAGTTAGTGGGACTTGTATGACAGTAGTTAGTGAAATGGCAGTCAGGTAAGCCTCGAGAATATGATGATTTCTCTGATTATCTTTTGTAAAAAGATACAAGTAATGAGATTTTTCTTCTTGAAGATATAAGTAAATGATTTGAACTCTATATCTCTCTGCTTTCCCCCAAGTAATAGAGTATCGTATTTTGAGGTAGCACTTCTTGAACCCCATCCAGGGGCAAGATCATCTTTACATCAATTGTACCCACGTCTGGCCATGAGTGTGGTTACCTTTACCTGAGACCAAAGGTCCCATAGGAAAGGAGTGGAAACATGAACATAATCATAGTACCATTAGAAAGGTCGATAAGAGGCTGGGCGTGGTGGCTCACGCTTGTAATCCCAGCATTCGGGAGGCTGAGACCAGAGGATCTCGGTTCGCGGACACCCTCAGCTAATAGTGAGGCCCTCTGCAACTCAGTGAGACCTGGCTTCAAAATAAAGAATAAAAAATAGTGCAGGGGGTATAGCTCGGAGGTGAACGCCCCTGGGTTCCATCCCTAGACCCGCAAAAAAAAAAAAAAAAAAGGTTGATAAGGGAATGGAAATTTAGCATTAAAAAAAAGGTCCACCACAAGAAACCTTTTCAACATCAGGGCTTGTAATAAGTAAAAATTGTTAACAACTAACATGCTATCAGAGGAAGATTTTTCAAAGTGTATCTATATAGGATAATTCTCAACAGTAGCATAAAAATTGGCTACAAAGTACTAGACAAAAGGCAAAAATATTTCTTGGTTTTAAATGTAAATATGAATATGTAAGTCTATGCATATATTAAAATTATTGTGTATGATATACTTTCACATGTAAAAAGAGATATATTGGTACTTAGGGGTGCATCAATAAATATTATTTCTAATATAAGTATTTTGAACATACTTTGAGAGAAAAATCTCCAAGATTACTTTGTGATTTATATAAAATAATTCAATTTAATTAAATATTTCATATTAAAAATAAAAATTAAAATATCGCATTAATTTTATAATAATTATATAAATTAATTGTTAATATATTTTAAATAGCTAAGCAGAAAACATAGTGTGGCTGATAATATGAATGTAACAAAAGCAGATAACTTCAGAAAAAATTGGCACTTTCAAGTCAAAAAATGTATTTGAAATATTTAAATAATAATTCAAGCTTAAAAATAGATCTTAGTTATAACTGTATTTATATTCAAATTTTCATGTTTATATGAAAGTGATATTATTAGACAAAATAATTACAGTTTCTCTCATGACTATGTAATAAATAGTTAATACAATTTAGGATATGGGTTTGTTGTTTTTCACAAAGTTCTTCTGAGAAGTTTTTAGCATCTTTTGACATTTTACAATGATATTTAGTTTGACCTTGTTTTTAGTTAAGTGCTTATGTTTAAACTTCCCCATCTTACTTAGAATACATGGTAGTACCTTTATGATATAAGTGTATATATTTATGCAAACACGTGTATATATGTGTTCATATGCATACTCGTATATGCATATATTTATCTACATATATATTTACATTTATATATGCATGAATATGTATGTATATGCAATGAAAGTAAAAAGAAGGAGAAAAAAGGGAAAGAGAAAATAAATTCTGGAACGCTTTTTAACAGTAAATATCTCTACAGGGCGTTGATTCTAAATAATGCATATATTTCTTATTATCATTATTAACATATATTTATGTTTCAAGAATTTTATGTTTAAGCCAGACGTGGTGGCGCACGCTTGTAATCCCCACGCTTGGGAGGCTGAGACAGGAAGATCGCACGGGTTCAAAGCCAGCCTCAGCTACTTAGTGAGGCTTTTAGCAACTTATTGAGACCCTGTTTCCAAATAAAATATAAAAAAAGGTCTGGGAGTATAGCCCGGAGGTAGAAAGCCTCTGGGTTCCACCCCCAGTACCACCAAAAAAAAAAAATAATAATAATTTTACGTTTAATATTTTTTACATCTCTATTGAGTAAAATTTCAATGAAGACATACCATAGGAGAATTCGATTGTAGAAGGCAAAGGCTAAATTCTTCTTAGGGATCTGATTAGGGTATGTTCACACTGGAGCAATCATCCAATTAAGACCAAGTAAGGTTAAAATCCCATTAGGGCAATTATTCAGTTAATTGCTCTGATGTGAGCATAGCTTTAGTTTAAGAAACATGGAACACCAGCCTGTATCTAAGGAGGAAGAAGGTCAGGGCATATCCCCAGCAAACCAATTTAGAAGACTCTAAGTGGGCTGTTCCATAAGCCAAGAAAAAAATCACTTTTTGAGAAATTAGCACTTAAAAGGAGAGCATGCTCAATTAGTACTGGACACAAACCCCAGAACAGACAGCACCACCGAGAAATGTCAAGTGGAGAACTTTACAGTAGGATGGCCACAGAGCAGTCCCTTGTCCTCATCACATCAAGTACCAGCTACTTATTTGTCAAACCATCTATTTTTTTTCCCATTTCATTATACATTAGTAAGTATTTATTGCATGCAGAATAGTGAAAACAGTTTACCTACAGTTAGTTGTCTGTGTTATATCCTGCTTGTCAGTGCTGGTCAGGAACTTGGGAAGGGTCAGAGAATTCAAAGATGGAATGGGAACTTCCGGCAGAAATGTGATTTTTAACAGACCCTAAATGACATTTGGAGTCCTGTATTCACTCGAATCTTGAGTAATGAACCATAATCACTACCTTTACTCAGAGGACTTTTGTTTCAGTATTTCTGTCTTCCCAGCTATTAAATGACAGTGGTGGGATTCCTGTTTCTAGTATTTATGTTCAAAAACAAACCAATGCTAAGTCATTTAGTACTCCAAAATGGGTTATAAAGTCAAGCTCCAGGAACACTTGCTCTGTGTCTGTAATGATTTTAAAATTCAAAACAAATCAAAGATACTACTGTTGTGTTGCACTAATTTTCCTTCCTTCTCCCCATCACTTTTAGTCTGCCACTGGATTTTCAAGGATAAGCAAAAGTGGCCATTTTTTCATATTGCATTTTCCTCATCGCTGAAAATTGCATAGAACTAAATGATTTATTTCCCCAAATGGGAAAAATTAAAACTCTTTTTTTAGCCTTTGCAATTCTAAAGCTGTGGTAGGCATGGGCTCCTATAGATTGTATCTTCCATTTAAAGAAAGCTTTGGATGTATTTTAGCTTCTAGGATAAGAACAAGAGGAGAAAGATGTGTCTTAAGTAATTTTCTAGATATAGTTCAACTTCTTGGGATGAGAACAGGAAAAGAAACATGTTTTGTGTCAACTTATTTAAGGTTGCTTCAAATTTAAGCCACTGTAATTCAGTTAATAGATGAAAATTAACTTTATTTTCAAAATGATAGAATGAAATTTATAAAAGTACATTGTAATAGCAATAGCTTTAAGTTTTAATTTTGCTGCTTTTAGTGAAAATATTATTACATTCTAATTTTACAATTGCCTTACTTACTTAAGAATTGGAAGCAGCTTAAGTGATATCTTCCCTGGGTCTGAAAAAGAAGTGATATCTTCCCTGGGTCTGAAAAAGGTCATTATTAGTAGACTGGCAGGTTCCTTTTTGATCTATTTAGGTCCATGACTCTGAATCTCAGAGGGTATTTAATCTGTTCTACTATTTGGCACCTGCCAGAGTTCTGGAAACAATCTTAAAGCCCTTCCATCAGCAATCTGCAAACTCAGAATTAAGTCAGAATTGCTTCTCCCATTCTGAAATTTTAACATCATTATGGTAAATGGTTTCCTACTTCGTTTACCTGTGTTAAAAGGACTCATTTAAATGGCATTTCCAATAATGTCCTATCTCCCTTGTCTCCCTTTAGCTAAATAGAGTAGAATATTATATATGCAATTACTACACGCAGTTTTCATTAAGTATGTGATTTTTAAAGGTAGTTTTTTTTGCATACAAACTTTTTATATGCATGGCACATATAATGTAAATACTGTGCACTGTCCCCTATTATTTATTTATAGATGCAGATTGATATTTATAATACAGTCATATAAGTCAGGATGTCATATAAAGTATTATCCAGTCAATATTGACTAAATCATTTTTCCTTGTGTGCTGAATATAAAACATAACTCCCCTAACCTTTATCTTTGTATTAATACTATTGCTGCTATAAAAAGTTATTATGAACTTAATGGTGTAAAATAATACAATTGCTGTTTTCCATTTCTGTCAGAATTTTGATACAACTAAATAAAAGTCGTCAGAGCTGCATTCCTTTCTCTGCAATCTGGGTGAGATTAATTTCCTTGTCTTTTACAGGTTAGTCAAGTGTTATATACTAAAGTATTAAATTGCATTATTTTGTTTCCAACCAGAACATAGGTTCTCTATGAGTAAGAATCCTGTTTCTATCTCTTTCCTATTAGCCCTATAATGTCTACTATGTATATTATCATAAAGATGCTTAACAAATACTTTAATGATTTTATGACTGAGTAGATGGCCTCTCTTGTACCCATAAAATTCCCAATTCACTTAAAGTTCATTATATTCATATGGAATTGGCACAACATATCAAATTTAGTTGGCACAAGTATGTGCTCCTTCTTTTCAAACAATTTTCAAACCTAATTTAGTGACAATAAAAATTCCACATTTAAAATAGAATATGTTTTTAGCATTCAAATGATTTTTGCAATTATTTTACCCCATTGTTTTCTTACGGGTTGCTCCCTATCTCTCAATCACGTTGTCTTCCCTGCCTATCTGTATAGATAAGATGTGTTTAGTGTTCAATTATTAGGAAATTATCAAGATCTATAATTCAAAAGCTATAATGAAAAATTTGATAGAAAGTATTACACACCTGTCCGCGGAGCTGGAATTCTTTATATTGCTGGAACTGACTCCTTGGAGAGTAACTGTATTCAAGTAGAAAGAGTGGAATACAAGTGAGAGTTCATCTTACCTTCCTTAAAGAGTTCTAAGCCTCCATATAAGTATAACTTTTTTATTTCAATGGCTTAAAAATCAGAGCTTTCCCTCTGCTGTGTCATGTAACAGTTGACAATATGCAAAGAACAGCAGAGACAGAGGGATGTGTTCTGTCTATGCTGTTCTGTGTATTGTTGACTGTTACGTAACACAACAGAGGTAAGATGAACTCTCACTGATATTCCGCTCTTTCTTCCTTTTTATCATATTTATACCCATCTTTTCTACTATCCTGCATTCCATTACTCCTTCTCTTTGGCATAGATAGGTTACCATCACCTAACTACTTGTGTTGTAATGCAACTTCCTGTTTACTTATGATATTTAGAAGGTAACCCTGTGCTTGGTTAGGTTCAGTGGGTACTTGAACAGTTTCCAGTTTCCCAAAGCCTGGTAGTTCTAAAATCCTGATATCCATCTTACATTTCTTCATTCATGACTCTTGCCTTTTACTTCCTTTTCTGGTTGGGTTCTTATCATGCCTTTATTCCAGTTCATATTTTATCCTAAACATCTAAAATCATCCATATCTGTCTCAGAAACATCTGAGAAGCACAGCTCCATGGATTCTGACATTAGTAGTTAATGGCAAATCTGACATTTATGTAGTCAACCTAATGTTTCCCTAGTTTATAGATGAAAAAGTGACAACATTTTTTTTTCTGTTTCCAAAGTTCAAAAACATTGTTTGCAATGTTATCTGGACATGGGACTCTTTTGAAATTTGACATACCACACTAAAATGGACCATAAAAAGATTCAGAAAAATATGCATTTTCAGTAAGCCAACACAAGTATAAAAATCATGATCCACAAAATATTATGGCATGGCATTATAATCACAGTTTGTATTAAATTAAAACATCAGTATATAAATAAAGTGATAGTTGATGTTAAAGCTAGGATAAAATAACTATAAAACAACCTTCGTAAAAATTTGATTGATTTAGACAGAAAACACCGAACAATTAAATGACAATTAAAACTAACTTACAAGATAAAGAATCCCTCCAGTTGGACTTGAAATCACTGATATAACATTCCCAGAATTCTTAGAGAAGTAATCTGTGTAATAAGATGATGATAAGGCTTATAATAAAGGATATGAAAAGTTATATTTTTTAATTTAATGATGGGGCTATAGATGGTTTTACTTACTTGTGAAAATAAGAGGATGGTTGAAAATAAGACCTAAAGTTTTATCCATACTGACTAGAAATCTGTTTTGCTGATTCAGGCTGTTGGTAAAGACTTTATTATTGGTAGTTGTTTGTTTCAGACTTGGAAGCTGAGTGATACCTCTCCAAATCAATTGCTTCCCTTATGATGAATTATGCTTTCCAGAATCATCTACCTTTAGCTGCCCCTAAATTATGGCCTCAAGAATATTCATTGCTGTGAAAGACTCTCTCAGAATTTAAAATAAATATGTGAAAAGCATAAATAAAGCCACGTGCATGTTTCAAAATAAAGAATAAAAAATAGGGCTTAGGATATATCTCTGAGGTAGAATGCCCCTTGGTTTAATCCCCAGTATTGAAAAAAAATGCTAACATAAAATTAAGACTAATCTATCTCATACTTTTAATTGAAAATCCTAATGAAATTATCCCATCACTAAATACTAAGAAATAGAATAATTTTGAAAAATATAAAGCTTAGTTAGTAGACATCAACAAGTTTACTTCTAGTATAGATGGGGTTGCCACTGAGAGATCACCAACCCATGTGCTTGGATTATTTATGTGACATTACCTCAAATGAATTATTAGAATCTGTTTTGTAATGTAATGTTTATTAAGCAATATTAGAAATATGTTTTTCAATTGAGAGTAGGACAACTGAACATATTGCCTTCAAGTTCTTGCTTTTATTGAATTTTACTATAGTTGTAGAATTCTTAGGGGATGATCTGGTATAGCTCTCATTTTAAGATGGGTCATCTCATAGTGAGGCATAGTGATGTACTCCTTGTAATCCCAATTTAGGAGGTTGAGACAAGAGGATTACAGGTTGGAAGCCAGCCTCAACAATGTATTGAGACTCTAAGCTACCTGTTTTAAAATTAAAAATAAAATGGCTTGGAGTGTAACTCAGAGGTAGAATGCACCAGGTTCAATTCCCAGTACCACAAATAAAGATGGTACCTCATTATGTTACATTATGTTGACAATACGTTCAATATGTTTTATTAATATTTCATTGGATACTTAGTGAAATTTACTATAATATGAATTAGACCTGATTATATAGCTGTAAATTCTTAGGAACTATTTTTCAGGAGACAAGGCACAGACACTGGCAGGGAAAAAATAAGTATACAAGACAGAAGGCAGGAACACAGGGCTATGACAGTTAAGTAATAAATACACCCAGATACTTTATTGTATCTGAACATGCACTTGAAAAATACCTAGTATTTTTATTTTATTTATTTATTTATTTATTTATTTTTTTGGTGGTACTGGGGTTCCTGGAAGCCCTTCTATCTCCGGGCTACACTCCCAGACCTAGACCTATTTTTACATTTTTTTTTAAATTTGGAAACAGGGTCTCCTAAGCCAGCGCGCACGGCTAGCTTCGAACCTGCGCGATCCTCCTGTCTCTGCCTCCCAAGCGCGGGGATTACAAGCGTGCGCCACCACGCCCGGCTTACCTACCTAGTATTTTTAACACACAAAAATCAAGATTAAGTCAACCAGAATATATAACAAAAAGAAAAACACTAAGCCAGCTCAGGGAAAATCAAGTAATGTCATTTTGGTACAGAATACATTAAATGACATTTTATATATCAGAAGAGTTTACCACCAGATTTCTAAGAGCCGTGAATGAGTTTAGATAGCATTTGCTATGAAACAAAGAATTGCTGAAAATTTCTAAAATGGGATTGGGTACATAATTAGAATAGTAATTGAGAAAAATTAATGTAGTAATTTCTTGAATGTTTGAGTAATCAGCAGAATGGACGAAGAAAAGGAACACTGAGCAATGTCCCAAGTGTTGGGAAAAGGGAAGGCTCAACTAGAGTTATGATAACAAGAATCACAAGTCAGACTGATGGAAGCACAGAACCGAATGTGGCATAAACATTAAACAGTAATAAATAAGCCAGGTATGGAGGTGCATGCCTATAATCCCAGTACTTTGGATGCGGAAACAGGAGGATCCTAGGTTTGAGGACAGCCACGTAGCAAACTGAGATCCGGTTTCAAAATGAAAAGAGAAAATGCCAATGGGATCAATCCCCAGGACCAAAAAGGAAAATAATAATAATAATAATAATAATAATAATAATAATAACAATAATAATAATATATGCCAGACCTACAACTAAATGGATTTAAAATTAAATTCTAAGAGTGAAGGAATTATCCACAAATCATGTGAGCTTTCAGGAGCACTTTTAACCTTTAAATTTAGGGCTAAATAAGTAATGTGTGCATGTATGCCTCTATAATCTTGTACCCCATTAATACATACAACTACAATAAAACAAAAAATCAAAAAATAAAAGTGCTACCTATAAAAATAAAAAAGATGAAAAAAGTCACTTCTCAATTGAAATTCTGTACTCAATTATAAAAAAATAGACAGTTTGACAGTTGAAAATGTGATCTTGAGCTTAGCAAGAAGGTTCAGAAAGAATATGCTGACTAAGGATTTTAAAGAGAGGTTAACTAAAGTAATATAGTTAAAATATTAACTAAATTCCCATAGAAAATAAGGAAAGCAATTTTGACAGAGGTAAGAAAGAGTTATTTGGCAGATTAGAAGACAGAAATGGCAAGTATGAAGAGAACTCGCTCTCTGGCATTGGTTCACAAGTGAAGCCCCTTTTATTTTATTTTTTTAAGTTTTAAAAAGTTTTTATTTTTATTTATTTTTTTATTTATTTTTTTATTTTTATGTGGAACATGTTGAAAATGGCATACATTTAGACTTCCCCTTCCCCCCACTTCTCCTTTCCCCCCTCCCAACAATGAGTGTCCAGGGTAAGCATGCTATATTTATATTTTTACACAAATTCCGGTGTAGCTCCTTCATGAATCAACCTCAGACTTCGTCCTCCCTATCCTTCCATTCTAGCTTTGGTGAGTTTTCTCCTTAATTCTCTGGAGTCCCACTGGTATGTCTAATACTCTCTAGTTTAGCATATTAGAGAAAACATAATTAGAGAAACCTAAGTCCCTTCTCTTTCTGTGCTTGGCCGATCTCACTTTACATGTTCTCCAGGTCTTTCCATCTTCTTGCAAATGACATGATTTTGTTCTTTATAGCAGAGTGGAATTCCATTGTGTGTATTTCCCATAAGAGTGCTTTTAAAGGTGACCTGGTGACTAATGAAAAATAAACAAAGGTGAAACTTGAACAAAGGTCATCAGCTTAGCAGCCCCAGTGTGCTGGGGACCATCCAGTTGTGGGTCTCTTATTGCTGTGCTCCCTACTTCAGCCATGCGCTGTCTGCTGATGTCAGTATTTTTCTTGTGCCTTCATCCTTGAACACAAAAGGCTTCAATATTATGAGGCTACATTTTAAAGCAGGCAATAATATGCAAGTGTATACTCTTTTTCTCTGTATATGAGTATATTCCAAATACGTAACATAAGAATTTCCTATTTCACACCCAAGTGGTCTATGCAGGCTTTCTGAACCCAGTGTTCTTATGATAGTGTAAAACCAACACAGACTTCTATAGCAAATAATGAAATACACAATAAAGGGCCACCTGGTAATTGAAAGAGAGATTTCTCGGGATAAGAAAAATAGGTATAGATTTTCCCATAGATGTTAGATTTTAGGAGACTTATTTTTTATTTGGTCTTATTTTCTGCAGGAAGATAATTTCACAAGATATGTATGTAGGGGGGTATTGATTGAAATTCCACAATGTCTTCTTCTGAAAACACCCCACTCCTATTTTTACTATTTATTTTGAAACAATCTCATAAATTTCTGAGGGCCTTGCTAAATTGCTGTCGCTGTCCTTGAACCTACCAATCCTCCTGTCTTGGTCTTCTCAAACACTGGAATTACAAGCATGTGCCACCACATACAGCTTGGAAGATACTTAGCTATAGTCAAATCCACAATGAGCAACAGTACTAGACAATATAGAATATTCTGATATTTTAAGCATTCAAAGGTGCTTCATTTCTTTATTTTTTCCAAAGCCCAATGTTAAATTATATTGTTATACAGTGTTGGTTGTATCTAAATGTGTGTTGGGTGTGTGTGTGTTTGAGAAAGAGAGAGAGAGAGAGAGAGAGAGAGAGAGAGAGAGAGAGAGAGAGAGAGAAAGAGAGAGAAAGATTCTAATCTCTCCATGTACCTGTTTTAAAATGGCATAACTCTAATAATTAGTCCTAGTCCTATAACACAAAGTAGTGATTTCTTTACAAATGATTTGCATTAAAGGGAAAGAAAATCTAGTAACGGGGTAGTTCCCTCAGTATTTTAACAGGGCAAATTATTCATTTGCCGTCATTTCTTTTCTTCACCACACTTTGTAATAAAAAAAGGCAAAGGAGGAGAATGGTGCCTCATACTTTATTTGCCCTCTTGGGTGCCGGCTCCTGACTGCCTTTCATTCCCCACCCTTGCTCTGCCACCCTCCTCTGTTTCCTAGCCTTTGCTGACCCAGTATTCAGACCGTAAACCACTTTTCTTCTGGCTTGTGAAAAGATCATTTATTCATTTATTTAGTCACCACTTTTGTAAGTCATATAATTGGATGACAAACAAAAGTCTGGAGAAGATACTTTGACTAGACTTCTGAATGTAATTATTTATGATTTCTTGATTATGGCTATTTTCCCTATGTGTATCTCTTCTTTTATATTCACCTGATACACAAAAGAAATTAAATTACATTTCAGATAATTGATACCTCTACGTATCTTGGCAAAAGAAGGAGGATGTTTTATTTATCTCATTACAATGCGAAAAAAAAAATGTAGTATGATTGAAGATCTGGAAACTCAGCTTAGCTCTCTGCAACTATTCCTGTGATCTGAAAGCCTATTATTAAGGGCATTCATTTATTCAGAACACACACACACACACACACACACACACACACACACACACACTTATTCTTTCAACCATTTTATGCCCTTATACTACCTGGACATTGTGTCCACAAAATGCCAAAATACATAATTATTACTTAATATAATTTAATTTCTATTGGATAAACAAAGACTTTGGTATGAGATTAAATCAAACCATGTGGTACTCATGGGGTAAATTATAGGGAATCATGAGAAATAAATCCAAGACTAAGATATTGATGCTATAAAGAAATTTAACTGCATTTCTTGTTAACATTAAATTTTTTTTCCTGCACTAACAGCAGCACATTAGGGACCTATTCTTCCATCAGTGTCAAATATTTTCTGGTTATGTCCAAATTTATATATAGGAAGAATGAGATAGTTTGTAAAGGCACATTTGAGATACAGTTTTTTTTTTTCTTTTTGTACTTGGGATTGAACCCAGAGCTATACCTCCAAGTTATGTCCCCACTTTATATTTTTTTTTATTTTCAATTAGGGTCTCACTAAATTGCTGAAGGTATCCTCTCAAACCTGTGATCCTCCTCTGTCAGTTTTCCAACTACTCAGATTACAGGTTTACACTGTATGTCCAGCAGAAATATCAATTTTTAAATGAAGAAAAAATGCAGATTTTTATAATTAAAATTATAAACTTTTCTACAGTTCCTAAAAGTTTTCCATTTTAGATAATTTTCTTAGCATTCAAGCTTTCAATCTTTCTATTTAAATACAGAGTAATAGTATTTAATACTATTTAATACTAGTTAGCCATAGAGAGAAAAATATTGCATAATCTCACTTATATGTAAAAACATATAAACATATTCTCTGAAAAATAAATAAGTAAAATATACAATGAAGCAATGGTTACCAAGAGTGGTAAATGGAGGGTGAGGTAGGGACAGCAATGGAAGAAGTGACACCATTAGTTTAGTCTGCATTGTGGCCTCTATGGCCAGCATTCCAAGGACCAGCTGTTCTGATTTGCACACAAGAGATTAGTTCCTACAATTGACACCTGTCTGCCCTATTTGCCATGTATGTGTGTGAGAGACAGTGTCCTTCATGAAGGTATTTATCTGGACATTCCATTCTAGGCATCTTTTATTGTTCCTTAATTTGGCTAGGTCCTTGGAACCTTGGCTAGGTATATTTCCAGCCAAAAGGGATATTCCAGGGACATGATATTTTACCATCCTCTTTTTGAAAATTCTCTTTCTTTCTTTCTTTCTTTCTTTCTTTCTTTCTTTCTTTCTTTCTTCTTTCTTCTTTCTTTCTTTCCTTCTTTATTTCTTTCTCTGTTTCTTTCTTATTTATTTTATTGGTGCACTATAGTCTTACATAATAATATGGATCATGTTGAAAATGGTATATATTCACAGGGCACTTGGTGTCCCCCACCCCCTTCTTCCTCATTTCACTACCATCCAATAATGAGTGTCCAGGTTAATAGTGTTATATTCACATGTATACACATAGTCCCATGTAGCTTTTCCATTAATTAACCTCATCCTTCTTTCTCCTCTACCTTCCCTTCCTGGCTTCACTGAAGGTTCACCTCCATTATCTGGAGTTACTTTGATATCCCTAATACTCCCTAGCTTGAGCATATTTAAAAAAAATATGTCCCTCTCTTTCTATGATGGGCTAATCTCAATGACATAATGTTCTCCACATCCTTCCATCTTCTTACAAATGACATGGGGTAAGGATTTAACTTCATTTTTCTACAGATGGATATCCAGCTCTACTAGCACCATTTGTTTAAAAGGTTGTCTTTTCCTCAGTTTATGAATTTGGCCCCTTTGTTGAAGATCAATTGACTATACTGTGTAGGTTTGTTTCTGTATCTTCTATTCTGTTTCATTGGTCTGTATGACTGTTCTTGTGCCAATACCATGCTGTTTTAACTACTATTACTCTGTAGTATAATTTGAAGTCAGAAATTGTGATGCCTCCTGCATGGTTCTTATTGCTGAGAATTGCTTTAGCTATTCTGGGTCTTTGTTTCAGCCATATGAAATTCATGACTGATTTTTTTCTAGGTCTATGAAGATGTCATCAGTATTTTGATAGGGATTGCACAGATTCAGTAAATCACTTTGGCAGAATGCCCATTTTGATATTTATTCTGCCTATCCATGAGCAAGAAAGATATTTCCATTTTCCACAGTCTTCTTCAATTTCTTTCATTAATATTTTATAGTTTTCATTGTAGAGGTCGTTTATGTCTTTGGTTAAGTTTATTCCTATGTATTTTATTGATTTTGAGATTATTATGAATGGAATTGTTTTCTTTATTTCTCTCTTTGTGGATTCATTGTTGGCATATGGAAAAACTACTGACCTCTTCTTTAGGTTGATTTTGTATTCCAACACTGTGCTGAATTGTTTAATCAGCTCCAGTAATCTTTTGGCTGAGTTTTTTTGGATCTTCTGACTCATGTCATCTGCACTCTAAGATAATTTTAATTCCTCTTTTCCTATTTGGATTCCTTCGCTATCCTTCTCTTATTGCTCTTGCAAGGGTCTCATGGACTATATTGAAAGTAACAATGATAGTGGTCATCCTTGTCTTATTCCTGATTTTAAAGGAAATACTTAACAGTTTTTCCTCATTCAGTATAATGTTGGCTTTGGTTTTATTTTATATTGCCTTAATGATGTTGATATACATTCCTTCTATTCCAGTTTTCTACAGTGGTTTTCAAAATGGTTTTCAAAATCCAAAACCATTTAGACATGACTGGGTTTTGGATTTTGACAAATGCATTTTCAACATCTATTGATACAATTATATGGTTTTTGTTCTCAGTTCTATTTATGTGGTGTATAATGTTTATTGATTTGAGTATGTTGAAGCAGGCTAGCTTTCCTTGGATAAAACCAGGTTGGTTGTGGTGTACAATTCTCTTGGTATGGTTTTGAATTGTATAGCTAGTATTTTGTTTAGAATTTTTGCATCTATGTTCATTAAATGTATTGTTCTATAATTTTCTTTTTTTGAGGTATCTTTATTTGGTTTGGGTATTAATGTGATAGTGCCCTCATAGAAGGAGTTTGAAAAAATATCATATCCTTTAATTTTTCAGAACAAGTTTTGGAGTACTGGAATTAGTTCTTCTCTGAATATTTTGTAGAATTTAGATGGAATAGGCCCATGGGCCTAAGCTTTTCTTTGATGGCAGAATTTATTGCTGTTTCTATTTCTTTCCTTGCTATTGTTTGGTTTAGGCTTACTATGCCCTCTTGGTTCAATTTAGGTAGGTTATATGTGCTTAGAAATCTGTCAATTTTTTCCATGTTGTCCAGCCTATTGGAATATACATTTTCAAAGATAGTTTCTAATAATCCTTTGAATTTTCCACTATTTGTGATAATGTCTCCATTTTCATTTCTGATTTTAATTATTTTAGTTCTCTCTCTCTCTCTCTCTCTCTCTCTCTCTCTCTCATTACGTTTGCTGGGTGCTTGTCAATCTTATTAATCTTTTCAAAGAACCAGGTTTTTGTTTTGTTGATCCTTTGTATTGTTTTTTTTCTCTATTTCAATTATTTCTGCTCTGATTTTAATTATTTTCTGTCTTTTGCTGTCTTTAGAATTAAACTGTTGCTGTTTTACTAGGTCCTTGAGATGTGTCATTAGGTTGTTTAATTGATGATGACTTATCCACTCCTAATTTAAGAGTGTGTCAATTAGTCTCCATGTATTTAAATAGTTTATGTTGGTCTTCATATCATTGATTTCTACTTTCATCCCATTGTGATCTGAAAAGATGTAGGAAATTGTATCACATCTTTTGAATTTGCTGGTGCTTGCTTTGTGGCCCAGGGTGGGATATATTTTGAATAAAGTTTCATAGACAACAAAAAGAATGTATACTCTGCGGTTCCTGGTTGAAATACTCTGTATATGCCTATTAGGTCCATTTGGTTTATAGTGTTCTTTAGTTCTGAAGAGTCTTTTCTCATCTTTTGTCTTGAAGATCAATCAAGTGTTATGAGTGGTGTGTTGAAATCTCCCAATATTATCATATTTGGCTTTATTTGAGATCAGATGTCCTGAAGGGCTTATTTTATAAATGTGGATATACCCACATTTGAGACACATTTACTATCATTATATCTTTTTCCTGAATGTTTCCCTTTAATAATAGGAAGTGCCCTACTTTGTCTCTTCATATGTGTTTTACCTGAATGTCTGTTTTATTGGATATCAGCATTGTTACCCTTGCTTGTTTTCATTCTCCATTGGCATAAAATATATTTTTACATACTTTCACTTTTAGCCTATGAATATCTTTGACTGTAAGATGAGTTTCTTGTAAGCAGCATATATTTGGATTAAGTTTTATAATCCACATTGCCAGTCTATGACTTTTATTTGGTGAGTTAAGTCCTTGCCTTTCAGTGTCATTATTGAAATATGATTTTTATTTTCTGTCATTTTGTGTTCTAAATTCTGTTTTCTGTTTGATATAATGTCATTTATCCTTTCCTTAGTTAACCCACTGGTTAAATTTATCTCTTCTCTCATTCTGAATTTTGTTTCTTTTTTCTTCTTTATGATATTTTTAAGTATTTTCTCTAGTGCTGGCTTAGTATTCATTATTTTTTTAATTATTCTTATCTTGAAACACTTTTATTTTCCATCATTTTAAAATAATAACCTTGCTGGATATAGCATTTTGGTTAAAAGTGGTTTTCTTCTGAGGTATGGATTACATCAAACCAATCTCTCCTGGCATTCATGACTTGGGTTATAAAGTCCAAAATGATTTTTATTGTTGTGCCCCTGAATGTCACCCATTCTTTTGTTCTCACTGCTTTTAAGATTCTTTTCTTAGGCTCTATATTGGTCATTTTGATTATTACATGGCATGAGGAAGTCCTCCTTTGATCTTTTATTAACAGTTTTCTGTATGTTTCCTGTATGTGGATGTCCAAGTCTCTTTTCATCTTTGGCAGTTCTCTGAAATTATTTCTGTAACGAGATTACAGGTACCCTTGGTTTATGACTCTATCCCTTCTTAAATGCCTTTATCCATAAATTAGGACATTTCATATTGTCTCAGAGTTATTAGATGTTTAGGTTCTGTTGTTGTGATATATTCTGTATACTGTTGACTGTGCTTTAGGTTTTGAATTAACTGTCTTCTAACAGTGATATTGTTCATTTCATCTAATCTTCCAGAATTTTTTTCTATTGCTGTCTTTATTTCATTTATTGACTTTCATTTTATTCCTGGGCTCTTATTTTTTCTTAATGTCTCAATTTCCTCTTTCATTTGCTGTAAACTTATTGTAAGGATGGATTCTTAATGTCTCAATTTCCTCTTTCATTTTCTGTTCACTGACTGTGAGACCTTTCATTATATTGAAGATCAGAATTTGGAATTCTCTTTTGCATTTATTGTAGGTCAGTATTCATGATTTTCCTTATTTCCTCACTGTTCCTCATTCTCATATTTTCAAAAGCTTGGGGTTTGTGTTTTTGTTGTTTTGGAATTTTCTTTCTCTTTGTTTGTGAGTCATGTTGATAGGTGCTGTTCCAGATCACTATTGGGAGAGATGGTTCCAGCTGCCACTCACATTTTAAAATGTGTTATTATTTGTGTTATAGTAAGATATAAAATGTCCCCTAAAAAGTTTACTTAATTTTTGGAACTAAAATAATTGAGTCATGAGAGTTTCAATTCTAGAAGTGTATAAGCCCATTATAATGGATTGACCTGCTCCCAGGTACATGGTAGGGCTTTAGGTTGTGGCTGAAGGTGGGTATTTGGCATTGGGTACCATATAAGGATTCCTCCTCTCCCTCCCATCTCTTGATTCTGGCCTTTGTCATGTGAACACAGCCCATGTGGTCTTCTTCACTCATGCCCTGAAGTCTATGATCCCCATCTACACATGGACTGAGCCTGAAACCAAAGAAAATAAATCTGCTTTTCTCTAAATTCTGTTGTCATATATTTAGATTATGGCCGCAAAAAAGATGATGGACACAATGTGAGACTACAATGAACCAATAGTATAAAATAAATATATAAAAGTATAAATAAAAAGTATAATATATATATTTACATATATATGTACAATATATGCATAGGTGTATGTGTGATATACATGTAGATAAACTGAAAAATAAAATATATCTGTACATGTATATTGTGTACATATACAATATATATGATTGCATGTATAATATATACATAATATATACTAGGATACTATGTATATTTCTTATGCATGATATGTCCACATAGTCATTTATATTTATACAAACATAACATATATATAATGTTAATATATGCACATACATATACACACCAAAAGAAGAAAGGAGAATATTTTATCATTTTCTAGGATTAAAGACAGATGTTAAAGAAAAATAAATTTGTCATTGGCTTATGCATAAAAGTGTCTACCTTAGTAAAGAAAAATAGTACATATATCTTCTTGACTACTACATTGCTAATTTCCCAGACGACTCAAAACCCAATATTTTAGGTCTATTATGATGCATTTACAACTATATCAATTCAAAAATAAATTATGGACACCCTACTGAAAGAAATGTTTGTTGAAATTGTAAAATAAGTCGGGTGTGGTGGCGCACTTTTGTAATTCCCGCACTTGGAGGCAGAGACAGGAGGATCGCGCTGGTTTGGAGCCAGCCTCGCTGGCTTAAGAGACCCTGTTTCAGGTCGGACGTGGTGGCGCATGCTTATAATCCCCGCGCTTGGGAGGCTGAGACAGGAGAATCGCACAGGTTCGAAGCCAGCCTCGGCTACTTAGTGAGGCTCTCAGCAACTTAGTGAGACCCTGTTTCCAAATAAAATATAAAATAGGTTTGGGAATATACCCCAGAGGTAGATGGCCTCTGTATTCCATCTTCAGAAACACACACACACATACACACACACACACACACACACACACACACACACACACAAAAGAGACCCGGTTTCCAAAAAAAAAAATTATATATATATATATATATATATATATATATATATATATATATATATATATATTAGGTCTGGGAGTGTAGCCTGGAGGTAGAAGGGCCAGGAACCCCAGTACCACCAAAAAAAAAAAAAGGCAATTGTAAAATAATAGCCATGTATAACCAGATAAAATTTTAAATATTACCCAGTAAAGCTATTTTCAGCCACAATCTTTTTGCCCACGTGAATATAGAATGATAATACATGGAGCCAACAAGAGACTGCTATGTAAGTTGTTTTATTACACAAATACCCCATATTCCTAAGTTTCTCCAGGGACCTTGTATCACCATGTAGGCTATTTTTTTATGTGCATTTAACAATTCATAAAAATGCATATTTTATATTTCTTCCCATTTCCTAGATTTGGAAAATGTTTTAATTTAAAAATAAAGAGCAGATCACTTACTTAGGAAATGTGCTGAAAACAAATCATACTTTATGACCATTTGCCACTACCCCCAGAGAGCAAATAATCTAAGGCATAAAATGAGCTCAAGATTTACAGTTAAAACTGGTTTCAAATATTACTGACCATAACTTTCAACAAATTAATTAATTCAGACCTTTAAGCCTCAGTATTCAAATTTTACAATTTTTATAAATGGTTTCAGTTTTGCCAGGTTGTTGATAAAATAAAAAACTGACAGTAAGATTTTAACAAATGCTCTTGCCTTTTTATTCCTTCATCATTATGATCTGCTTAATGAAAACTTCCCTTCTATACTGCACAAGTTTTCTTCTAAAACCAGTCCCTTGCCTCTCCAGCATTCATTACACCCCGTTTCTTTATATAGAAGCTTTTCATTGTAGGCATATAGATACCTACCCCAGCCCTCCTTGACACAGTGGGCTAGTTCAGGATGAAATACATTGTGTTGTTTTAATTTAAGCTCTAGACTTTCATGTAATAATCAGAGAAGTAGAGTGACTCTATACTTTTAGATGTTGTTAACATGAGCTAAAACAACCTGAACATACAGCAACAATCTGGAGAACAGTGCAAGAGAAACAGAAAGTGTTTGTCACTTTGTTTTGTGATAATTGGGAGGCTGAGTCAGGAGAAAGTATTTTTAACATGTTATCAGTGAGCACTTCAAATCAATGCATAACACTGAATGGGCACAATAGGCCACATGTCATTTAATAATTTTCTTATTCAGCATCTACATTATTTCCCAATTTTTATTTACAAAGTGGTTGCAAAATTTATATTTTCCTATTTTCTTATTTTTTTTTTTACTTATTGTTTTCTTGAAGTTGTTTCTTGGGAGTAGAATTATTGGGCCAAACAGTATGAGAGTGTTTACAGGATTGTAACATATTTCCACATTGCTTTCCAACACTGCTGTGATCATTTATTTTCCTTCTCTTATTGATTTGTGAGAAAGCTTGTTTCTCTGCATTTTTCCACAGGCAGAAATTATTTTGAAATTATTTTTTTACATTGATCAAAATAAATGTTCCTAACCCATGTATTCATGTTTCTTAAGTGTTGATTAGTTGAAATTATTTAATATACTTAACAATTATGATACTCCTCTTTTTGTTAATAGCCTACTCTAAATTATAGAAATATATTTTTCTATAACAACAAATCAAAGTCAAGATAAAAATATGTATGTCTACTTCCACTTGTCTGTCTCACATTTGACTGAAGAGGAAGAGGATTGGAAAGGAAGGTGAGAAAGAAAGAAAGATTGCAGAAGAGAAAAGTTCAAATAAGGTATCACTACAAACTCACTAACATATATGGATAGGAAAGGATAAGGGTGAGGTACAGGGAGAAATATACCAAGAGCAGTGTGCATGCATTTATGTTTTTAAATATGTTTATAAAATGCATATGCTTATATGGATAAAATGCATATTTTATATGGATATTATATTGAGCAATGACAGTGAACCAATAAATGTTTAAAATGTATAGGCTATACGAGTTTAGCTAAGTAAAAACAGCTAGTCATGGGAAAATACTAGAAAAAAGCACAATAGGGTCTTGTTTTTTCTTCCTTTTAAATGTCTACATATTAAACTTCTTTTTTTGTGTGTGGTACCGGGGATGGAACCCAGGGGCCTTCTACCTCTGGCGGGCTACACTCCCAGACCTATTTTATATATTTTTATTTGGAAATAGCGTCTCTTAAGCCAGCAGGGTTTGGCTTTGAACCTGCACGATCCTCCTGTCTCAGCCTTCCAAGTGCGGGGATTACAAGCGTGCACCACCACGCCAGAAATATTAAACTTCCTTTAACTAACTGCATTCCATTTATGTAAAATTTTAAGTTAAATGAGATTAAATAGAAGTATAAATTAAGTGTTGATGAATATTGAGCTTTATATTTTGTACCTGTCATTTGCAAGCTCCTTTGTAAACCACAAAATATGCTATCAGTGCTTGTTTTTTTCCATCATTATTACTCCTATTATTAATAATATTAATAAAATATTTTGGTGGTAGTCCAACCACTAAACATCAACAACAACACATAGAAGTGAAATTGAAAACTACAGGACAATAAAAGAATGTACACAATGCTAAACTAAAAGAGATATTACCTGAATAGTGCTTAAAAATAAATTCCATTGGCACAAAAATAATACAATTGAGTGGGAGGCTGTGATAGGACAGCCTCAGCAAATAGGGACACTCTTAGAAACTAGCAAGACCTTGTTTAAAGCTAAGAATAAAATAAGGCTGGGGGAGTAAATCAGTAGTAGATTGCCTCGGGTTTAATTCCCAATACCTCACACACACACATCATCATCATCATCGTCATCGTCATCATCATCAAAAGTGAGAAATAACTTATCCTAATAGATAATTTTAAACATGCTTAAGACACACAGAGTGGCCAAAGAGTAGATTTCAAGCTATTTAAAACCATTTAAATACTGAAACATTTAAATCAGTGTTTTTCTCTCTAAAGATGTGCATGAAAATCAGAAATGCTTGTTTAATCAGGTGTTACTACAGAATACCCACTCTTTGGGGTCTACAAGAATAAAATATATTTTTAATAAATTTGGGAGGACCTCAACTATGTTATTTTGAAGGAATATAGTTTTAATCCTTAAATCAGTATTTCTAGATTTTATGAGGCAGTCCCTTTTTCTCCCCTTGTAAAGTTGTTTAAAAGAGAATTTAAATTGTTTAAATTCCTATCTATCAGAAGTTCCACAGCTGAGAGATGGCATTTGTCTGACAGAACAGAAAGATTCTGAGAAGGAAGGGCAGTCGTGTTGTTGTTAGTAGTTGTGTGAGAATTGTTGCTCTCCCAACTGAAGGTGCAGTAATTGTTTCAAGTATATCTGTGTGGATATAGTTTGAAGAGCAGAAAAGATCTAGCTACTAATAGAAATACTGCCATAGACTTTCTGGGAGACCTTAGTTTTCGGTATTCCATTATGCATAAGAATCCCATATGTTCTGACAAGAACATATTGAAAGTGCAAAGAAGATTCAGATTTTCCACATTCCACAACCAAATTGGTTCTAAAGATAGCATTTCCCTTGAGCAAGTTCATGAACTTGAAATGCTCAGAATGAAGTCAGTCCAATTCTAATTAGCAACATAAGTCTTCATTAACTCTTTTTTTAATGGATTGTTTGTTATTTTTATGATGCATCTTCTCTAGGTAACTTTAAGGAAAATCCATAATGAATGGACTATTTTTTTTATATCCTGGTCATTAATTAAATAATACTAACAGTCAGGAGTTCAAACTTACTGTTTTTTTTTTTTTTTAGGGGGGGGTGTTTTTTGTGTGTGTGTGTATGGTACTGGGGTTCCTGGAAGCCCTTCTACCTCCAGGTTACACTCCCAGACCTATTTTTTATATTTTTATTTGGAAACAGGGTCTCTTAAGCCAGCACAGCTGGCTTCGAACCTGCGTTCTTCTGTCTCTGCCTCCCAAGCTCGGGGATTTCAAACGTGCGCTACCATGCCTGGCCTTTACTGATATGTTTACACTGAAAAATAACAGTTGTGCTGCTGAGCTTGGTGGCACACGCTTATAATCCCCACGCTTGGGAGGCGGAGACAGGAGGATCGTGCAGGTTCGAAGCCAGCCTCAGCTGGTTTAAGAGACCCTGTTTCCAAATAAAATATAAAATAGGTCTGGGAGTGTAGCACAGAGGTAGTAGGTCCCTGGATAACATCCCCAGTACCACCAAAATAAATAAATAATAATTATAACAGTTGTGCTTAAGACCCGTTTAATCATATGCAAAAATAGGTGTGACAACAAGCTATGTAAATTCACTTTTTTATATGCACAGCTTAAGTGTAAAAATGAAAAAAAACTCAATAATGGCTAATTAAACTGAATATATCACTACCAAAAAATAGAAAAAATCAATGAATATTTGAAAAATGTCCAACATCATTAGCAATCAGGAAAATGTAAATCAAAACTATACTAAGATTCCATATAACTTCAGTTAGATTGACAATCATAAAAAATTCAAACAATAATGAATGTTGACAAGTAAATAGTTTTATTCACTGTTGGCGGAAATGAAAATTAGTACAATCAATATGGAGATCATTATGGGAATTTCTGAAAAGAATAGGAATGGAACCACCATATGACCCAGCTATATATCACTTCCTAGTATCTTTCTAAAGCATTAAAGTCCAAATACTATATATATACTAGGGATGGAACCCAGGACATTCTACCTCTGTGCAATACCTCCAGTCCTATTTTTTATTTTTTATTTTGAAACAGGGTCTCACTGATTTTGCAAAGGGCCTCACTAAGTGGCTGAGGCTGTCTGTGAACTGCGATCCTCTTGTCTCAGCCTCCCAAATTCTGGTTCAAACACTATATTGAGTCATGCACATCTATGTTTATGGTAAATTATGAAATATCCTTGATGTTCATGAACAAATTATATCAACAGATTATAAAAATGACCTGGGAATGGTGGCGCACGCTTGTAATCCCAGAATTTGGGAGGCTGAGACCAGAGGATCGGGGTTTGAAGACAGCCTCAGCTATGTAGTGAGGTCCTCTGCAACTTAGTGAGACCCTGTTTCAAAAAAATCAATAGGGCAGGGGGTGTAGCCCAGAGGTCGAGTGCCCCTGGATTCCATCTCCAGACCAGCAAAAAAAAAAAAAATTATAAAAATGTGGTACATGCATACAATAGAATTTTACTCAGCCATAAGGGATAACAGAACTATGTCATTTGTAGGACAATGGATGGAACTAGAGAATATTTCACTAAGTAAGCTCAGTCTCAGAAAGTCAATTGTCATATGATTTATGTCTCTTTCATATCTAGAATGTAGAGAGAAAACAGAAAACCAAAAGAACTTTATATTACTGAGGAAAGTGACCAATAAAATAGTGGAAGAGGATAGAGGGAAGGGAAAAGGAAGAAATGTTGACAGAAACAATTGAAATTATGCTGTGCTCATGCATGAAAATATCACTACCAGTCTCACTATTATGTTCAAGGAGGGGTGAGTAGTGATGTGGGACCTGAAGGGAAAACACCCAGGTTTGACCTGGGTACAAGTTTGTTTGTATGACTTTGAACCTTGCTGTGATGTACTGGTGCATTATAAAAGTATAAAATACGAGGAAAGCTAGTTATCATGCAACCAGAATGAATGTGTATCATCATCTGTAAAACAAAAAACTAGTTGCAATAAAAAACTAGCAAGAACAAATATCAAGGAAAATAAACTAGCCCAATAGCAACTGACCAGTTTTGGGTGAGCAACAAATGTTAAAAGTCTAATATTCCACCTACTCCACTCTAAAATGTGAAATATAATCGTTTGCTTTCTAATATTCTTATAACTTTACTCAAAATGTATGAAAACCTTCTCATACATAATTCATTATTATAGGTTATTACATTTGATTTTGTTCCTCTGCAAGCATCTCCTACATTTAACATTGACACTGTTAAAAGTGAATTTTTCCAGTTCAAAACATTGTTAAATCTGTGATAACATCTTTTGCTTATTGTGTAATATATATGTACATATACATGTGTGTATATATATATATATATGTATATATATAAAATCAACTAAACAAAAGAAGAGATGAAGAGAATTGTTATAAAATTTAAATTACTCAACTTAAAAATCATACATTTGTGAATCCATACCCATCCTCTCAGATACTATTTTCTACTTGAGTTTGTCACCTTCTACAGCACTCAAAATCTTGATCAGAATATAATTATAATGAATTACCAATATAAAACATTCTTTAGGAACAGTTTTGATTCTTCAGTTTTAAGTGTACTGTTTGAAATAAAAATCCCTAGCTGACTTATTTGTTAAAGCTACAAATTCACTAGGCTCCATGTCTTGTATTATATGTGACCCGTCTTCATAAGAATAGTAACTAGAAAATATTTTAATGTTGTATTGAATGCAAACATCAAACCACTTAGAATATATATTACTCATTATGTCTTTAATATACTGAATGTTGATATCTAATGCAGATTTGTGTTACTAGGAAATTTCTAAATGACTATATGACCCTTATGTTTTTTCTTTTTTGCCATACTGGGGATTGAACCCAGGGGCATTTTACCTCTTAGCTACACTCCCAGTCCTATTTTATTTATTTGTTTGTTTGTTTGTTTTTGCGGTACTGAGGATGGAACCCAGGGACTTTCTATCTCCAAGCTACACTCCCAGCCATATTTTTAGTCTTTTTTTTTTTTAAACAGAGTCTCACTGAATTGCAAAGGGCCCCATTAAGTAGCTGAGGCTGTTTGTGAACCATGATTCTCCTGTCTCAGCCTCCAGATGCTGGAATTACAAGCATGCACCACCACACCTGCCTACATGACCCCTATTTTAGTCTATTTTTCCATTACAGTGACTAAAATATCTCATATGGACGACATAGAAGAGGACATATTTGTTTGGGTTTATAGTTTCAGAGATACAGTCCATAGTTAACCAACTTCAAGGCAGACATCGTGGTGGCATGGTGAGTGGCAGAGTACAGCAGTTTATATTATGGCAGCCAGAATGCAGAAAAATATGGACAGAAAGTGATCAGGGAAAGAAATATAGTCCCCAGTGGCACACCCCTCAGTGACCTACCTCCTCTAGCCAACCTCCACCTGCTTAAATTGGCACCAGTTAATCCATTCAAATTATTAAGCCTTCAAGGGATTTATTCACTATTAATAGTCGAGCCATAATTCAATTAGTTGACCTCTAAATATTGTTTTGTTGGGGACATGATTTCAACATAAATCATTCAACTGATAATCTTTACCTGAAAGGCACTGCAAAAACAAAATCATCAAATAGACATCACATTTATTAGTATAATGACATCAAGTTTGTTACTTAATACTATCCTTACTATTTTCTTTCTTTTTTTTTGTGGTACTGGGGTTCCTGGAAACCCTTCTACCTCCGGGCTACACTCCCAGACCTATTGTATATATTTTTTTGGAAACAGGGTCTTTTAAGTCAGCAAGGCTGGCTTCGAACTGGAGGGATCCTCCTGTCTCTGCCTCTAAAGCGCGGGAATTACAGGCTTGTGCCACCACGCCCGGCCTACTCTTTTCTTTCTGATATTTGATGGCAATAAAATTATAAATGGATCCAATATATAGTTTATATTTTGGTTGGAGTGGCTGCATTATTCTTAAGTAGATTTCCTGGGCTAGAAATATGACAGCTTTACAATTTAAATATATTAAGGCTCACATCTTAACTAGAGTTAGAAAATAACGACTATGATTGTTTATATAAGATACATCAACCTAAATATTTATAAAAATATTTGTTTTCTAATAGTTGTTTGAAAATGTTTGATAATTTAGAAAATTCAGCAGAATATCTAGAATTTACCAAAACAAATGTGAAAAATACAAATGATTAACCAGGTAAGAAATCAACATTTAAAAATCAATCTTCTGGCGGGGCATGGTGGTGCACACTTGTAATTTGAGAATTTAGGTGGCTGAGACAGGAGGATCGCAGTTCGCAGACCGCCTCAGCTTCTTAGTGAGGTCCTTAGCAACTCAGTGAGACCCTGCTTTAAAATAAAGAATAAAAATATGGTTGGGGATGTAGCTCAGATGTAGAATGCCCCTGGGTCCTACTACCAGTACCACAAAAAATCAATTTTCTGCATATCCAGGAGATAAAAATAGAGCAATATGCTTGTATGAAATAACCTTAAAACAATCAAATTATTGAGAACAAACCCAAGAAATAAAAAGAATTGACAGAAATTTTAAATTTTTGTTCTCACATATTTATAAATACCAAAGGGAAGATTTATGTATATGGAGTGCTAGTCCTTCTTGAACTAAATTATATAATACATAAATTCTAATTAAATACTTAAAGAATATTTCCTAAACATGATAATTAGCTCTAAAGTGCTTTCCAAAACAAGTAACTATGAGAACATCTTCAAAACTAGATTTATAAGGAAACACTAAGCCTGCAAAAGATTATATTGTAAATAAACAGAAATCAGTGTATTATAGCCACAGTATACATGGCAAGACAATAAAATAGAATAAAAGTTTCAGTAGTAGATAAGCTTATCACTGTTTCTGCTCCCAAAGATGTGCATACCCTAAGCTCTGGAATGGACTTATATATTACCTTGCATTGCAAGAGAGACTTTCTAGGTGCAATTAAACTTATGCAAGTTGAGATAGGAAAATCACCCTGGATTATTTAGGTGGGCCCAGTCTAATCGCATGAGTCCTTAGAAGCAGAAATATTGTCTGGATCCGTAGATAAAGAGATGCTGGGATAGAAGGATAAGATTAATCCAACTTTGACAAGGACTTGACCCATGGTTAGTGACACAGAAGATGGAGGGGGCCATGAGTCAAGAAATTCTGGAAGCTAGAAAAGAAAAGAGAAGATGAATGTAACTCTGTAAATACCTTAGTTTTAGCCCAGTGAAAACAATGTTGAACTTTTATTTACAGAATAGTGAGGTAACAAATGCTGATTCAATCCACTAAATGTGTGGCAATTTGTTATAGCTGAAATATGAATACATAGAAAAAATTGCATCTTCATATATCTGAGTATAAAATGTGTTATTTGATAAATGTTGCTGAGATGGTATATTAAATTATTTCAAAATAAGCAAAACTATAAATTTTCACTTTATACCCTACAGTGACAAAGCCCAGATTAAATAAAAATTAAACAAAAATGAACCATCCTAATTAATATAATGTAAAGGCTATTTTTTTCAGAACTGTAGATTAAACCTAGGGGTAATTCTACCTCCACACTACATCCCTGGCCTTATATTTTATTCTTTATTTTGAAACAGGGTCTTAACTAAGTTGCAGAGGGCCTCACTACGTAGCTGAAGCTAAGTGCAGACCTGTGATTCTCCTATCTCAGCCTATCAGATACTGGGATTATGAGCATGCACCACCTGGCTTGTAAAGACTATTTACTCTTAGAATGGACATGTTTATTAATGGACAGAAGCAATTGAAGAAGCAATAAAAGAACAGGGGAATCCATAAGAGTTAAAAATGGCTAGGCATTCAAAAACACTATGAGCAAAGCTACAAGGTAGAATAAAACTATTGGTAATATCTTTAAGTGTGTGTGTGTGTGTGTGTGTGTGTGTGTGTTTCTTGAAAGGAAAAGATCATATATAAATGAATTACATCAATATTTCCAGTTTAGCACGGTCAGTCGACTAGAGATGACATAAGAAGTTATCAGAGACTGGCAGCTCAAACACGGGAAATTTATTTTTAGAATTCAAGAGACTAAAAATCCATTACCAAAGTGTTGACAGAACTGGTTTCGCCATCAACCTCTTTCTTTACATTGTAGAAGACCTCCTTTCTGCTGTGTCAGCAGGTAGCCTTTGCCTTATATGCATGCAGAGAGAAAGAGAAATAGAGAGAGAGAACAATACTGCAACTCTTGTTTTTATAAATCATGTATCAAATTAGAGGCCCACTCCTATAAGCTAACTTTAATTTAATTGAAATGTATTCTGCACCTGTGAACTTACATTGGGTGTTAGAGTTTTGACATTTGAATTTGAGAAGAAATGAATTACTCCATGATAGTGCTGTATATTTAGTATTGTCTAACATTGTTTTATTTATTTTTTTTTAATTAATTTATTTTTTAAATTGGTGCATTGTAGTCATATATCAATCACATTGGAGTACAAGACTTGAGAGGATATACAAGCACACATCATCCAATTAGCCCTCCTCCAGCCACCGTCCCATTCCCTCCCCCTCCCTCCATCCCACACTTCTTTGGTGATTTACTTTGATATATTTGTTTATGTACCTCCTGCATTTTAAAGAGGCTCCGTCCTCCAGTATTACATACCCTCTGATTGATCACATTAGTTGCTTCACTATAGGGCCCTTTCTATAGCTCAACCTCTTCCTGTTGCCCTTTTCCTCCTAGTTATTGCTGATTAAGAGAAGCGTCTGATTTATATTTTCTGCGATATTTCTCTGTGCATGCTGCGTTGCAAGTACCAATCCCACGCTTGATGGTCCCAGTAGTGGCCTGGCTACTCAGTGGACTGATCCAGACCTCGCTGGCTCACGCAGCGGCCTTGCCACATGGGAGGACCCAGTTCTGGTCTCGCTGGCCCCTGAACCGGTCAAACCCCTAAGCTGGCTTTGGTCCCAACCTTGGAGGCCGCAGGAGTGAACTTGCCTCACGCCAGGCTCCGATGCTGGCCATTGGCCCCTGCACCGGTCTAACCCCTTGGCAGGATTCCAATCCCGGCCTCGGAGGCCCCAACACTGGTAATGCCTCACGGCAGGCTCCGATGCCGGCCTCACTGGCCCCAGCACCGGCCTAACCCCTTGACAGGCTCTTAAACTGGCCTCAGAGGCCCCAGTACCGGCCTTGCCTCACGGCAGGCTCCGATGCCGGCCTCACTGGCCCCAGCACCGGCCTAACCCCTTGACAGGCTCTTAAACTGGCCTCAGAGGCCCCAGTACCGGCCTTGCCTCACGGCAGGCTCCGATGCCGGCCTCGCTGGCCCCAGCACCGGCCTAGCCCCTTGGCAGGCTCTTATCCTGGCCTCGGAGGCCCCAGTACCGGCCTTGCCTCACGGCAGGCTCCGATGCCGGCCTCGCTGGCCCCAGCACCGGCCTAACCCCTCGGCATGCTCCGATCCCGGCCTCGGAGGCCCCAGCACTGGTCATGCCTCACGGCAGGCTCCGCTGCCGGCCTCGTTGGCCCCAGCACCGGCCTAACCCCTCGGCAAGCTCTTATCCTGGCCTCGGAGGCCCCAGTACCGGCCTTGCCTCACGGCAGGCTCCGATGCCGGCCTCGCTGGCCCCAGCACCGACCTAACCCCTCGGCAGGCTCTTATCCTGGCCTCGAGGCCCCAGTACCGGCCTTGCCTCAAGGCAGGCTCCGATGCCGGCCTCGCTGGCCCCAGCACCGGCCTAACCCCTTGGCAGGCTCTTATCCTGGCCTCGGAGGCCCCAGTACTGGCCTTGCCTCACTGCAGGCTCCGATGCCGGCCTCGCTGGCCCCAGCACCGGCCTAACCCCTCGGCATGCTCCGATCCCGGCCTCGGAGGCCCCAGCACTGGTCATGCCTCACGGCAGGCTCCGATGCCGGCCTCGTTGGCCCCAGCACCGGCCTAACCCCTCGGCAAGCTCTTATCCTGGCCTCGGAGGCCCCAGTACTGGCCTTGCCTCACGGCAGGCTCCGATGCCGGCCTCGCTGGCCCCAGCACCGGCCTAACCCCTCGGCAGGCTCTTGTCCTGGCCTCGGAGGCCCCAGTACCGGCCTTGCCTCACGGCAGGCTCCGATGCCGGCCTCGCTGGCCCCAGCAGCGGCCTAACCCCTCGGCAGGCTCCGATCCCGGCCTCGGAGGCCCCAGCACTGGTCATGCCTCAAGGCAGGCTCCGATGCCGGCCTCGCTGGCCCCAGCACCGGCCTAACCCCTTGGCAGGCTCTTATCCTGGCCTCGGAGGCCCCAGTACTGGCCTTGCCTCACGGCAGGCTCCGATGCCGGCCTCGCTGGCCCCAGCACCGGCCTAACCCCTCGGCATGCTCCGATCCTGGCCTTGGAGGCCCCAGCACTGGTCATGCCTCATGGCAGGCTCCGCTGCCGGCCTCGTTGGCCCCAGCACCGGCCTAACCCCTCGGCAAGCTCTTATCCTGGCCTCGGAGGCCCCAGTACTGGCCTTGCCTCACGGCAGGCTCCGATGCCGGCCTCGCTGGCCCCAGCACCGGCCTAACCCCTCAGCAGGCTCTTATCCTGGCCTAGAGGCCCCAGTACCGGCCTTGCCTCAAGGCAGGCTCCGATGCCGGCCTCACTGGCCCCAGCACTGGCCTAACCCCTCGGCAGGCTCTTATCCAGGCCTCGGAGGCCCCAGTACCGGCCTTGCCTCACGGCAGGCTTTGATGCCGGCCTCGCTGGCCCCAGCAGCGGCCTAACCCCTCGGCAGGCTCTGATCCCAGCCTCGGATGCCCCAGCACTGGTCATGCCTCAAGGCAGGCTCCGATGCCAGCCTCGCTGGCCCCAGCACCGGCCTAGCCCCTTGGCAGGCTCTTATCCTGGCCTCGGAGGCCCCAGTACCGGCCTTGCCTCACGGCAGGCTCCGATGCCGGCCTCGCTGGCCCCAGCACCGGCCTAACCCCTCGGCATGCTCCGATCCCGGCCTCGGAGGCCCCAGCACTGGTCATGCCTCACGGCAGGCTCCGATGCCGGCCTCGCTGGCCCCAGCACCGGCCTAGCCCCTTGGCAGGCTCTTATCCTGGCCTCGGAGGCCCCAGTACCGGCCTTGCTTCACGGCAGGCTCCGATGCCGGCCTCGCTGGCCCCAGCACCGGCCTAACCCCTCGGCATGCTCCGATCCCGGCCTCGGAGGCCCCAGCACTGGTCATGCCTCACGGCAGGCTCTGCTGCCGGCCTCGTTGGCCCCAGCACCGGCCTAACCCCTCGGCAAGCTCTTATCCTGGCCTCGGAGGCCCCAGTACCGGCCGTGCCTCACGGCAGGCTCCGATGCCGGCCTCGCTGGCCCCAGCACCGGCCTAACCCCTCGGCAGGCTCTTATCCTGGCCTCGAGGCCCCAGTACCGGCCTTGCCTCAAGGCAGGCTCCGATGCCGGCCTCGCTGGCCCCAGCACCGGCCTAACCCCTCAGCAGGCTCTTATCCTGGCCTCGGAGGCCCCAGTACCGGCCTTGCCTCACGGCAGGCTCCGATGCCGGCCTCACTGGCCCCAGCAGCGGCCTAACCCCTCGGCAGGCTCCGATCCCGGCCTCAGAGGCCCCAGTACCGGCCTTGCCTCAAGGCAGGCTCCGATGCCGGCCTCGCTGGCCCCAGCAGCGGCCTAACCCCTCGGCAGGCTCCGATCCCGGCCTCGGAGGCCCCAGCACTGGTCATGCCTCAAGGCAGGCTCCGATGCCGGCCTCGCTGGCCCCAGCACCGGCCTAACCCCTCAGCAGGCTCTTATCCTGGCCTCGGAGGCCCCAGCACCGGCCTAACCCCTCGGCAGGCTCTTATCCTGGCCTCGGAGGCCCAAGTACCGGCCTTGCCTCATGGCAGGCTCTGATGCCAGCCTCGCTGGCCCCAGCACCGGCCTAACCCCTCAGCAGGCTCCGGTCCCATCCTCGGGGGCCCCAACACTGGCCTTGCCTCACGGCAGGCTCCGATGCCGGCCTCGCTGACCCCAGCATATGCCTAACCCCTCAGCATGTTCCGGACCCGACCTCGGAGGCCCTAGCACAAGCCTTGCATCATGGCAGGCTCCAATGCCGGCCTCGCTGGCCCCAGCATCGGTCTAACCCCTCTGCAGGTTACAATCCCGCCACGGAGGCCTCAGTAGTGGCCCTGCCTCACAGCAAGCTCCGATGTCGGCCACTGGCCCCGGCGCCCGCCTAACCCCTCAGCAGGTTCCGATCACTGTCTCTGTGGTTAGTATTTCAAAGGTTCCAGTTGTAATGTATCAGATCTCTGCCTCCCCCGAATATTGGCCACTGGCATTGCCACTGCCTCCACCGTTTCAAATCCTTCCCAGGCTCTTTTTCCACTCTGAATGTTGTCCAGTGTTCCTAAGCATGCGTGATGGTAGCATTCGACATTTGGTGTAATTTCTCCAAAAAAATAAAGTTGGTAAGATCCGGTTTCTGCTTCTCCTGAATACAAGTCTCTACCACCATTGCGAAGAACTCTTTCAACACCGCATTTCTCCTTGGTCTCCGCTAAACTCTCTCCTTATATGTGATGTCTGAGATTCTTAACAATATAGAGAAATAGCAGTCCTCTTTCACGGCGAATTTTTCCATAAGTTCCAGTGCATTTAGATAAGTTTTGTCTGCATCTCCAGTGTCCTGGCATCCATAACGGCTTTCTTACCACCTCTCCGATATTTTTCTTTATCTTTTTCTGTTCTGGGCCCGGTTTCTCCAGGGGTCTGGCGTGCTACTCGCAGTTCGGCCGGGACCCAGAGTCCCGCGATCCGGGCCCCAGCTGGCGTGCCCTGTGCTAGACCCCCGCCCAGAACCCAGCGTCTTACTGGGCCTTGTTTCTCCAGGGGTCTGGCGTGCTACTCGCAGTTCGGCCTGGGGCCCAGAGTCCCGCGACCCGGGCCCCATCTGGCGTGCCCAGCCCGCGACCCCTGCCCAGAACCCAGCGTCTTACTGGGTCTGGTTTCTCCAGGGGTCTGGCGTGCTACGCGCAGTTCGGCAGGGGCCCAGAGTCCCGCGACCCGGGCCCCATTAGGCGTGCCCCGCCCGCGACCCCCGCCCAGAACCCAGCGTCTTACTGGGCCTGGTTTCTCCAGGGGTCTGGCGTGCTACGCGCAGTTCGGCCCGGGGCCCAGGGTCCCGCGACCCAGGCCCCGGCTTTTGTGCGCCGCGCGCGACCCCTGCCCAGAACCCAGCGTCTTACTGGGCCTGGTTTCTCCAGGGATCTGGCGTGCTACGCGCAGTTCGGCAGGGGCCCAGAGTCCCGCGACCCGGGCCCCATTAGGCGTGCCCAGCCCGCGACCCCAGCCCAGAACCCAGCGTCTTACTTGGCCTGGTTTCTCCAGGGGTCTCTCTAACATTGTTTTAAAAACATACATGTGAAGTAAATATACCATATAGGCATATGTTTAATAATTTTAATAATTTAATAATTTAAAAAATAAGTATAAAAATAATACCTAAAATTAATAGTATTTATAAAATTTATGGTTAAATATATAATTATATGTTATATATTTTTATATTTAATTACATGTTGTATTATATTTATATATTTAATTTTATATTGTTTTCTAGACGTCCGTGCTTCCTAAGTTTTTTAAATATTCATATTTTTGGAAGACAGTATTCTACAAGACTTATCCAGTCTTTAGTATGCTTAGAAATCTGCTAAAGTTTTTGTTAATTCCAATAGCACTTTCTGAGTGAGACACTCCTCTGATTCTACCTGTTCCTAGAACAGAAAAGCATACACAATGGTATCTACACTATTTCTTTCATTTAAATATCATGGATAAAAATCTTTGTCTATGGATTGCTATTATTATTTTTTGTTGTGATTTTTGTGGGGTTTTGTAGTACTAGAGATGGAACACAGGGACATTTTATCTCTGAGTCACACTACCAGCCCTATTTTTTATTCTCACTAAATTGCAAAAGGCTTCACTGAGTAGCTGAAGCTGTCCTCGAACCATGATCCTCTTGATTCAGCCTCCTAAATACTGGGATTACAAGCGTGCACCACCACACCCTGCTTGACTGTCATCATTTTTCATTGATGCTTTCAGCCATATTTTTATTTTCAAGCTTTATGAATCACTTTGGCTTATATTTTTTGTGATTCCATTGAACATTGCTTATATATTAATTGGCATATTAAGAGCATATATTTATTAATATTACTAGCATATACATCTTCAAATATAGAATAAATTTTCTATTTTTATTTTATTGGTTGCTTTTATATAATATTAAGAGCCCTTTCCCTTTAAACACCTCTTACTAGTTATATAATCAATTTTTTATTCATCCTGTCTTTTTCTGCCCTTTCATCTCCATTATATTTAATTTAATCAATGGTTTTGTTTTTGTTCACTTTGCTTTTATGTCTTTAAATGTATTTTGATCTCTACAGCTTGGCTTTTTTTTTAATCTCTCTTGCTTGTGATAAAAATGTGTTTTTATCTCTACAACTTGTCTCTACACAGAACACAGTCAGTGAGATTATTCCACTGCCTATTTTCTTCTTACAACGTACATTGTTCTTTGTCCCAAATACATTCTGGCTATTTTTGCTATTTCTGTACTTCCTAGATATAGCATTCTACTTAGTTGTCCTTATATTTACCATTATTCTGTCTTTTATTTACAGTTAAATATATTCTAACATTTTATATAAATTTCCCTTGGTGACTTTTGTTCTGTGTAAAGTTTATTATCTAGTGCCATTTATTAAAGATGAGCACATGAGAACAATTCTCTAGTGAGTTCTAACCAGTACAAAATTCCCTGGTTGTAACCACTACTTTTCTTTTTTTTTTTTTTTCCTGCGGGTCTGGGGATGGAACCCAGGGACATTTGACCTCCGAGCTACACCCCCTGCCCTATTTTTTATTCTTTATTTTGAAACCGGGTCTCACTGAGTTGCAGAGGGCCTCACTAAGTAGCTGAGGCTGTCCGTGAATCACGATCCTCCAGGTCTCAGCCTCCCGAATACTGGGATTACAAGCATGCGCCACCACGCCCGGCTAAACTGTAACCACTCCTTGATATGAAAAATGTGGCTCATTTTCTTTCCTTGAATATATCATAGGTGTTCCCTTCTTTTTTATTTTTATTGGAAGTGTAAAAATAAGTCCTAATATATGATTGTTTATAAGTTCATCGTAAATTGTGTATAAAATTTTTTAATTTTGGAAATTTTATCCCCCAAATAAAAATTATATCTAATTTTTGTAGCTTTTCTAATATATATATATATATATATATATATATATATATATATATCTAATACATAAATATATATAATATATATTTATATATATATATATATTTATATATATATATTTATATATATAAAATCAGCTTATTTCCAAAAAAAATCTTCTCTTGAGAAATTGCTTTATGACATGCTAATAAATTTCAGACAGTAAAAGAACACAGAGGATGATGACTGAAGTAATTTTATTTCCTTCTATTTAGACATTTAACATGAAATATCATCATCAAAACTTTTTTTCAACTATTAAATCTTTATTATAAGGTCCAAATTCTGACAACCTCATGACATGAAATGTTTTTAAATAAAATATAGGTTCAAATAAACAAATACATTCTTTTGGTTACAAAATTTATTCTGTAACAAATATACTCTTTTTGTGCCATCACACATTCCAGTTAAAAATTAAAGTTTTATGTTAGGAACATCTGTTTATGTTGATAAATTGACAGGGATATTGACATCTACCCAAGTGTGTGAAAGAAATCAGGGGTACAATTTGGAAATCACTGGACAAATGCACACATTCTTATTATAAAAACCTTTCCTATTAGAGACATTGATCATTTATATATCAGACTTTCCATATGTAATCAGAATGCAAAATTAAATCATGCCGGTGGCTTTATTTTTGTCTTCTTTCTTCTAAATTGATGTGATTAAATAGTAATCCCTGACTCATAATCTACTTTCTTAAATAAAATCAGGCTTCAGTATTTAACATCTTAATATTATACTGATCTGTTCTTTACCATACTAATTTAGTTTTATTAATATATAAATAGAATTGAATATAGCATCCTATTCAAATGCCAATCTATTATTTGTTTTGTTTTTGCATTTCTAGGAATTTTATTGGTGCAATATAATTGCACATTATATGAGATTCAAAGTGATACACCATCTCATTACCCCCTTCCTCCCTCTTCAGATATACTAGTAAGGTTGTTGATCCTTTCTCCCCCAGTCTCTTTCCACAATTCTACTTGTTTCACTCCTTATTATGATAAAGGTTTTTTCTTTCCTATTTTATCTCTAAATCCCACATATAGAGAAAACATAGGAGCTCCGACTTTCTGAGACTGCCCAACCTTTTTGTTATTGTCGCTTTTATCAGCAGCTACAGCATGTTCTCCAATCTATTCTTTTAAGTGTGCCCTGCATCATTTTTCTTTTAGAGTAGACATCCTGGAAAGATCTTAATAATCATTCATGGGACACAACAAAACACAATTCTGTTTTTGCATATTTTCTATTCTCTATCCCTAAATTAACCTTTAGGATTTCACACCACATCAGTCTTTGCTGTTTAACTGTACATATCTACCTTTTATTTGATAAGATAGACAAACCATCCTTCCTTGAAGATCTTCAAGTCATATTGAAATGGATACTAGCAGATGCTATATTTCTAGAAGAAGTACTAAGCATAGGAGGTATCTATTTTTTCTACTTTTATTGGTAGAATGTAATTATACATCACAAACATACATGCATACATCACATAGTGTAATTCTCTCAATACACCTGTGCCTTTGTCCCTTTTCCTTTGCTCATGTGTGTTAGTAAGACTATATATGAATATAATCTAATTTGAACTATCCCCTTCCAGTGTCTAATATTATTGCTGAGACTTGCATATCATGGTTTAAATTTTAGCAAAAAATGTATAATAAAACTTTCAAATTTCTCTATTTGTAATTCAGTACTATATCAATCAAGTAATCATCACATAGAATTCAAGGGTATTTAAGTGGAGAGATCCACTGTATTTCAGCACTTCAATGAGTTTTTAAGGATACATTTGTTATATCTAGAGATATGAATAGTCGTTAGGCATCCTGAATCATTTCTGCCAACAGCTCAAAATAAATTAGGAATAGATAGATACTGCATCAGAATTTATCTCAAAACAACAGTAAATAACAAAGTCACTGGTGATTTTCTGAAAGTATTTCTGTTAGGTGAGGAAAAGATAAAAATGATACCACTTTATAAAAACATTTTTTTCTGGAACAACAGGCAATAATATATAAACAATAAAGAGAAGAAAGTAATGTTTCCTGTAGGAAATGATAAACACAACTATTTCCAGGTGACAGAATTTTCTGCTGAGAAATCCCAAGATTATTAATAAAATATAATACACATTAAAAATAAATAAACAGAATAAAATAATTGCTCTCTTACTAGTAAAATAGTTTAAATGTAATATGGGTTAAATGTGGTATAATTATAATTTAATGCAACCAAAATAAAATCAGTAAGGAAACAATAAGTATTAAAGTAGAAAAAAAAAACTAAAGGCTTGAGAAATACTCAAAGGTGTCACATTAGTCACTGAAATACCATTATTTTGTTTGGAGAAAAAGAAAAATAATTGTACCCATTGTGAAAATAAGGAGCAAATAAGAAGCCAAATATGTTTGTTATCCAGGTGTGGGGGCGCACACTTGTAATCCCAGCATTTGGGAGGCTGAGACCAGAGGATTGCAGTTGGTCAACAGCCTCAGCTACTTAGTGAAGCACTCCAAAACTTAGTGAGACCCTTTTTCAAAATAAAAAATAGGGCAGGGAATGTAGCTCAGAAATTGAATGCCCCTGGATTCCATACCCAGACCCGCCAAAAAAAAATGTGTTTGTTTAGCGATTAATTCAGCAAGATGCTAATTGCTTTGGGCAATACTTGGGTGCAGGAGGGATGTGGGAAAGTGTGAGAGTGAAGAGACGGGAGTCTTCAAGTGTACTCTGACAGGAGGCTTTTGACATGGGGGAGAAGATACAGGTGGGCTAAGCAGAAGCAGGCTTCATATGTGGAAATAAGGGTTGGGGGTGTAGCTCAGAGGCAGAATGCCCCTGGGTTCCATCCCCAGGTACTGCAGAGGGCCTACCTAAGTAGCTGAGGCTGTCTGCGAACCGCGATCCTCCTGTCTCAGCCTCCTGAATGCTGGGATTACAAGTGTGTGCCACCATGCTCAGCTACAAGTGCTGTTCTTAATATTGAGTATATATTAATGAGAACAATTTGGTTTCCAGTTTGTCTTTTGTGTGTGTGTGTGTGCGCGCATGCGCGCGCAAGCTGAGGACTGTAATGGGAATTCTACCTCCAGACTACTTGCCCAGCCCTATTTCAGTTTTTGGAAACAGTCTCACTAAATTGATGAAAGCCTTGCTAAGTAGCTGAATGTTGCCTATAATCCCAGTATTTGGGAGGCTGAGACATGAGGATATATATATATATATATTACACATTATGTAGTGTCTGTCTCTTACCAGTGGCACAATGATAGGACACACATATACTATCAGCACTTATGTGAGGCAATAACAGTTTAGCAAGACAGTTTATCATTTAACACTAAAGGTCTTAAAACCATACATATGTTTTAATGTAATAATTTCACATCAAAATTATCCTAACAGAATTATTAATTATGTACATATAGAAATACTTACTGTACTCTTGGTTAAGGTAAATAAATTGAGAGAGGAAAGGCCAATATTACAATAAGAGAGATAAGAGGCTTATTGAACAGGTTAAGCTAATCTGTAATTAAAATCCTATTTGTTTACCAAAAATCATGATATGAAATCTTTAATTGGCAAGGCAATTCTTAAAGAATGCCTTTTAGATAATATAAAAATTATCTAAAAACCATGATATACCATGATATGCTATGTCTTTAAACATAACAGATGAAAAAAGAAAACAATTGAGGGAGGAAGAAGGAAGATTAAGATCAATTCTGGAAGCAAAGTTCTGGTTCATGGGGTCTTAACAGCTGAAATAGAGTTTTACTATTTACTGGAGACTCCTCTAAGCATTTTTCCTGTATCAGCTCATTTAATTTTCATCACAACCTTATAAGGAAGGAAGGCCCTTATTTTTCAGATGAGACATCTCAGGTCCAGAGGACTTGAAAACTTGACAAAATTATAGAGCAAGTAAATGGTGGAGTTGGGATTTGAATTTTTGTTGTCCAACTCTAGATTCCAGCACTTAATTTTCTTCTTTATGTTTTTTACTGTTGACCAAGTGTTTGGCAGCTGTTTATTAGTGTCATCCTTCTCCAGAGGATAGTTTTTGTCTGAACATAAAATCTTCTCTCATTTCAAATATATGGTTCTAACACCCCTTCCCTGTATATTTTTAGCAAATAAGAGTCTTTCTATAAATATGTTTTAGATTGTTATAGTGTCTATAAATGATAACAGTAAAAATCTGAGAATTTATAAATGTTACATTTCAGAATTGTGCATATATTTAAAATTAAAGGACCTTATTCTCAGTACACAGTGAGTTCTAAGATTGTAATAAAGTAAAAATAATGATTAGATGATAAATGAATAAATTGCATCTATTAGTCAATAATATAGCTAGCAGACCAATGCTTGTTGGATAGCTATCATTAAAATATACAATATTATTGCCTTTTCCTTTTTTGTCGATGTTCAGAATATAAACTATAGTAATGGCACTTTCCCTTTATAATAAATTTAATTAAATATCAATATTCTATGCAATGATCAAAAGATAGAAATTTAACATTTTCATTTTTATTAATAACAAAAATAACATATTTGAGAAATATTACTACATTATTTTGAGATGTATAAAGTTTCGATAAATGTAGCTTTGAATAAATATTCTCAAAATTAAAAGGCATAAATTTTGAAAAAAGAATGTAATTCACTTTTAAATCTGCTTATAACTATACATTTAATTTTTGTGATCTCAACAGTTTAGTTTAGATTACTAATTTTAATGTGATGCTAATGCACTTATGAACGGGTATTGTTTTGTTTAATATGAAGTATATTTTTCTTTTATTACCCAAGGAAGCTAAAAAGAATAAAATATTTAATTACAAGAGTGTTTAGAGATATTATCTAATGTAAAGAAAATGAAGTAATCTAATGCAACATTAAAAGAGTTCTAATAGAAAACAATATCAAGAATTACCCAGTAGAAGTGAGTAGTTTAAATACAAATAAGAATTACCACCTAATATGTGTATGTATATAAAATTTTCACTGTAGTATCTTTGAACTAAATGAATGATGGTCTCTTACTCTACTTTTCCGTCTCACTCATTACCATAATAATCATAAAAATTGTTATCAATTCATTGGTGTAATTAACATGTTTCTTAAGTGTCCTAATATGTGCCAGGAATGGTGCTGGTTTAATATTATTGGTTATTGTGTGAATAAAATTATACTCCAAAGCAACTATAATCACAAGATAAGGTATCAGTCTATCCAGAAAGAAAACAGCTATATTTTAGAACAATTGTACAACATATGGGTAAAATAAACTATTTAGAGAATTTACCCTCAGGATCTACCCTTTTTGAAAATCTTGCCAGGTACTTAGATCACCATTTTCAAAATTTTGTTTGAAGAAAAGATAGGCAGATAAAATGATTCTGAAAAAAAGAGCGGCGATCCTTAAAAAAATAAGTTGAGAAATACTGTATTATATCCCCATTAAAATGTGCATACTCTGTCAGAATTGTTTCATTAAATAACTATATCTATATGTGTCTTCATAGCATTAAAAATGGCTGCCTTGAAAAATGAGTACAAACATAAAACTAAAATTCTACTGAGTATTAAAATTGAAGTACATCTAAAAATCTCCTATGCAAAAAAGGAAAGAGGAATTCATTCAAATTTACATTATCTAAGATGTTACTCATTTATAACTTATTTCTTTATATTTTATCTTTATTGATGTTATTTATCTTCAGTACAAAGTAAATAAAGCTGATTTTTCCCATAGAAAATAAATTTTACAGCAATTTTGTAATGCTTAAACATAAAATTAATAAAACAATAATTATCATAAAGTGATTTAAATAAAGTCTATCTTTACAAAGATCATAAAATCAAATATGAAATGAAAGATGAACTTTGTGGCCAGTCATTATAGGATTCACTTTCTATTCACAATTAAAAATATTTATGAAGTGTCCTCAAATTCTGCAGTGGTCAGAAGTATATTGGAAAGCAGTAATATTCATTTTTATTTTCCAGATATTCCTTCACATTTTTTTCTTTTAGTCATGTATCACCTAGAAAGGATATGAATATCTTAGTTATTCAATTGGTGCACACACATGTTTACGCACACATACAAACATAATAATTTAGAGGGAGCAAAAGTAAAATGATTTTATATATTTAGGAATAAAATTAACTCCTTCATTACAAGTACAAAAATTCTTACATATTCACATCATCAAATGCATGAAAATTCTTAATCAGTGGGCACTTTTTACCTAATTGCAAGTCAGCAGCCTATTAGCTGCTTTCAATGCCTTGAAATTGAAAGAAAAATAGAAAAATATGGCACTCTATTTCTTTGATAATTTTTAGAATTTTGTTAATGAGGAAAATATATTTGGCAAAGATATTTGTGTCCCACTATTTTCCTCTAGTATATAATGGTGTGTGTGTGTGTGTGTGTGTGTGTGTGTGTGTGTGTGTATCAAGAGGAACAGAATTTATAATGCATCATTTCTACAACCCAAGAATTAGAGTCAATTTCTCTGCCAAGGACTTAAACTTTGGCTAAAGTGTAAATCAACTTTAATAAAAGCAATCAAAACTCAACAGGTGAAGTAATGTTGCAAGACCACTTACCTGTTATAAATAAGTCCCTACTCCCAAGAGGAATATATTTCAAGCCACTGTGGAGCACATAGATTAAGAGATGTCAATTACTTTAAAGAAGTCACACATTTTCATAAGAATAGCATCAGAGAAACACAAGTTCAGTTAAAGATGGATGTTGAAAAAAACAAACCATCAATATTTGGCACTAACAAATGTCATGTGAACTTCAAACCAGTATTCATGAAGAATAAAAATAATTTATTAACTACAAGTAACTCTAGAAGAACCATATTGGTTTTAGTTTTTGTTTGAAAAGAATTTTAGACTAATAGATCATATAGCTATAGTAAAAAAAAGTAATATATCTGAATTTTAGCAAATTATTTCATAGATTCTTTAAATTAATGATAATATTTGATTGAATAATCATTTTAAAAGGGATTGACTAATTCAGTATTTTTAATGAGATGCATTTTTCAAGGGCATACAAGTGCCCAGTTCTTACTCAAAAAGTAAAAGATCATATGCATTTTCTCATATATGAAAGCTAGAGAGAAATTGGGAAAAACAATGGACCAGATAAATGAGGGAAAATAGTAGTAGATTAGTGGAATGGGGTTTGGAGAAGGAATTGTGAAGCAAAGACTGATGAAGGAAGCAATTCAAACCATCATTTGTACATTCCTGAAGCTATCAATACAAATTTCAATATTACCAATGAGGAGGAGGAGATAATGCGGTAGAATCCCGAGTTAAGCGCACCAAGTGCTATGTGCATGTATGGTTCTATCACACTAAACATCGATATGATGTATGGTATCAATGCTCCAATAAACATACATTTCAAAAAATATGTTATAAAGCTATTGATACATTAAGAATTCTATGGGGCCGAGGCTGTGACTCAATGGTAGAGCACTTTCCTTGTGTATATTTTGGTGGTGATAGGTTTGATCACCATCACCACCATAAAATAAAAACGATGGTTCTTCCCCTGTTCTAATATTTCTTCAATTGTTATCTCCATTCTCTATCAATGGCATTCTCTATCAATGTCTTCAATGACAATCTACCCAGAAGCAGAAACAAGCAGGTGAAGAAAACAAGGGAAGGAGTATATAGGATCTTCCCTCCACTCCCCCAAGGCAGACATTGGAATGCTTCTCCATGGAGCTTAACCTTTATTTACAGACATTTGAAAATATATTGATTTTCCTAATATTGAATGGAAGATTAGGCAGACCACAGCCCAACTGAAGTATGGGTAATGAAGTTGAAGATAATAAGACCATAAATAAAATTTATTTAGGAGAATCTATAGTTTAGAAAAGAGAGAGGTATCATGTTTTCTAGGAATGCCACTAACGCAGAAAGGAAATAAGTGGTCAAGAGGAAATTAGGAGCTGAACATAAATTTACAGGGTAGAAAGTATGTAGCTTAAAAGTGCTCAGAAAGAAATATTTGATTTTGAAAGCTATTGGTGAATATCAATAGTTGTTGAGCCCAAGGGCGTGGTTAAGAGAAAATTGCAAAAAGAACTACAATGTCAAGATATCCATAGAATTACATAACCAATTCTAACTAGGGAAAGAATAAAATAATAAATTCATTTGTAACATTTGTTTTAAATGCACTGTGAATGGATCAAGAGGCATATAGCAATGGAGAAGAACCAAATAGTCTGTGGAGAACTCTCTTGTGTCCATTTAGAGTCAAGAATGTGCCAAATAAAGCAAGAATCCCAAGAAAAGGTGGAGTCAATCTCAGTCTCTTAAAACAGACAACAGAGTCATCATGGATGAAGTGTTTGAAGTGTTTTCACTATCCTAAAAATATGACTCTACTTTGAAATTTGATATTTTTATATATTTATTGATGCATTATCATTTCACATCATAATGTAGTTTACAGTGATGGTGACAAACATGCACACAGCACTTGGTGGGAGAGTCCTTGGCTCCCTCCACCCCTTCCCTATACATAATATTGAGATTGGCTTTCGTATTCTCATATATGTGCATAGAATCAATGGAAGTAATTCTTTAAATAATTCTTCCTCTCTTCCTCATCCCTAGACCACCTCCCTCACTGCACTGGAGTTTCTCTTCTATTATCTATAGTCTCTCTTGAATCCCAATTATTCCCTAGCTTCCCCATATGGGAGAAAACATACCTGTGACTGGCTAATCTCACTTAACACAATGTCCTCCAGGTCTATCCCTTTTCCTGCAAATGACATAATTTTGTTCTTCTTTATTGCTGAATAGAACTCTGTTGTGTTTGCATCCAGTGGTAGTGCATTCATCTGCTGATGGGAACCTGGATTGGTTCCATAATTTGACTATTATGAATTTTGCTGATATAAACACGGATATGCATGTATTACTGCAATATTCTGACTTCAGTCACTTTGTAAACATACCCAGGAGTGGAGGAACTGGATGATAAAATGTGCCCATCTCAGTTTTCTGAGGAAACTGCACACTAATATTCATGGAGGTAAAACTAATTTTCAATTCAACAAACACTGAAGATGAATACCTTTTTTTTCACATCCTCACCAGCATTTATTGTTGTTTGACTTATTGATGACTGCTATTCTAGTGGGGTTAAATGGAATCTCCATGAAGTTTTGATTTGCTAATGCTATTGAATAGTTTTCATTTCTTTTTATTGGCCATTTGTATTTCTTCTTTTGTGAAGTTTCTATGAGTATCCATTACTTAACTGGCTTGAAATTTTACATTTTAATGCAATTCAGCAAATTTGAATTTTCTTAGAAGTAAACTAGTTATGCTGTTTCTTTGCCCTAAAGGTTCCTAAGCATGTAGTGCTTATGTTGAAAATTTAACCCATGCCCTTTCCTTTTTTTATTTTTAATAAACCTTTATTGATGCATTGTAGTTTCATATCATAATGTATTTCAGAGTGATAGAGAAATATATTGATATAATAAGTATGAAGTCAACAATTTTATCCAATAAAGAGATAATATATATGTAAACATTGTTAATATATGAGCATATGAATGTATATCATTAAGGAAAATTTCCTAGAATAATAATAGCACTAATCTCAAATGCCCTGAGATAGTAAGAAGCAAATACGTGATATATGCAAAAAGTTATTTAGGGAACACTTCCCAGTTCTAAAAAACATTTAACTATCTCCTATAGATAACACTCATAAATTAGTGGAAAACATGTAGAAACTTATATAGTTATAATAGTGAAATATAGAAATTCATATGATTACTTGATGAATCACAGAACATTTTAAAAATAACTGAGAAATCATGGACCAGAGAAAACATCCTTCACTACACAGCTATTTTAAAATACACTAATATGCAAGTTATTTATACACATTCACCCATACATATCTTTAAGAACTATGCAATATCTTGAAAGCAATCACAAAATCAGTCTTTACCTCAGTCCTCATCTGCATTTTAATGACTTCAAAATATAGCCATATCACAGGGATTGAGGTTGCATATTGCTACATTACTAGTTTCATAGCATTGTGGCTTTCTATCTTGGTAGCAATAAATTCTAGTAAACAGAGCCATTAACAGCATTTTTATAGGGTCAAATGGAGCTCTGGCACTAGAAGTGTGATGCTAAGTAAAATTTGAAGGCTACTATGTTACACTCAACTATTTATTAAGGCATTAAAATCAGGTCTTCTCAGGAATGCATGGATGTTTTCATGATCTTCCCCCACCCCCTTGACAGTTCTAGCTTTTATGTGACAATTTCAAAGAAAATGATTACCTAAGGTTTCACAAAGTTGAAAGCTCTTATTAAAATAAGAGCTTTATTAAAAAAAACAAGCCACACTAAATTAGAGTAATTAAAATGGCTCAGGAACATATTTAAAATTAAAACATTAAATTGTAAATAAAGAAATAAAATCTCAAATAGGCATAACATATAGAACATCTTTAATAAATTTAAATAAAGCTTAGGTTCCCTGGGTCTCCAAGAATGTGTCAAAGATAAGTTCTGTCTTAATAAAATATAACACCATTATAGTAATATATGGTAAAAGCCATTATTTAGTTCTGGAAATTGTTCCTTACTCATCTAGATGTCTGTTTAGGTTGTAAAAGTATATGATAGTAAATTTTATTATGCACATGTAATTTCAATCAATAAACATAAAAAAAATTGTGTAAACAAATTTTCCATCTTGTCTCTTATTTTGGCACATAAAAATTTATTTTTTGAAATAATAAGGCACATAATTGCATCCTAAAAATCCCTCATTGTTATTTAGAGTTTAACATAATTTGGAAAGATGCTAGTGTAGAAAATAAATTCAGTATTGAACAACCAATGATGTACCACTGGTGATATGGAAGATTATTTTATTTTAATAGACAAAAAAATATACAAAGTGTGTTTACTCCAAGTCAAATAAAAATTTGAAACACATGACTTCACAGTTATTATTTAGATTAGAATAAAATAATAATTTAAGTTTTAGAAAGTAATTAGATTTAAAAGTAAAATAAATACATGTTATTTAATTTGGAGCAACAAAGGAAAAGGATCATATTTTAAATCACCTGTGTAGCTTTTAATTTTAAGATGCATTGCTCATTTTACTAATCCATCATAAAATTGTTCCTGTTTTAATTTTGTTATTAAATTAAACATTTTACCAAAGAAAAAATTTAAAACTGTGTTTTCGTTCTTTTACCTGTTTTGTGTTGTATAGTTTATTCCCGACATAAACATTTTAAAAATGGTCAACCTAAATGTCATTTACATGCATTTACTATTTATATATATTTCTTGAGCACAGCGATTGTGGTTGTACTTACATTATCTATGTATATTCTCTCCAAAACTAATGCAAGACAAAATTTCAATAGGTGACTGAGAGCACTTGTCCTGCATATTCTATGAAACATATCCCCAAGGATAAGATCATTTTAAAAGTATTTTGTTCTTTGTATTCTCTTCCAGGGACCTATAATGAGTTATGCTCTCATTAAAGTGTCTTGGAGGATACTGTAGCCTTTTATATAACCATAAATTTTGATCATTCATCTCTAAATAGTAGAACTTAGTAGATTTTTAATGTAAATTAAATGTTCTCTTCTATAAAGTTCATAAAAGTAAAAACATTTACACATATATTTCTGTGCTTATGAGGTTTGTTCTAAGATCATTATTTTCTCATTTTCAGGAAAAAATGCATTCTTCTCTGAATAAGTTATATTTATGTGTGTCAAGAATGTAAAAAAAATTCACAACCTATTAGGTAATTTCCCAAACATTCAAAAAATGCAGTAATATAAGGTTTTTATTAGAAAAAGCTAATAAACAATTGATTCTGATTTTCTTCCTCTTCACAATTTAACCATTTTATATTTGAAATTTTCATAGCAATGAAGAATTTGAGAAATAAAATAAAATTTAGTCATATTCTTTGGTTATTGATTAATATAACATTTAACTAAATGTTCTAAAACTTAAATGAAGAATTTCAATATAAAATTTTCATATAGAGATGATACATAGGCCAACCTATAACATTGCACAATATTTCCAAAAGAATTGAAGATTTTATGCTAAGAAAACAAATATCTCAATCAAGTGATGGGCAATTCAACTAAATGGACAATTCACAAAAGAAGAGAAACAAATGGCCAATAAATACATAAAAAGGTTCAACATCATTAGCCATCAGGGAGATGCAAATCCAAACTTCACTGAGCTTCCATCTAACTCAATTCAGAGTGGTAATCATCAAGAAGACAAAATAAATAATAAATAAATGCTGGTGAGGAAGTGGGGGAATTAGAACTCTTCTACACTGTTGGTGGTTTTACAAACTAGTTCAGCTGCTAGGGGAGATTCCTCAGAAATTGGGAATGGATCCATCACATGAACCAGATATACCATGGCTGGATATCTTTAAAAAGGAACTGAAATCAGAAAAGTACCCCAATAAACATATCCATATTCATAGCAACACAATTCACAATACACAAATTATGGAACCAACTTAAATTATGGAATCATCAACAAATGAATAATTTACAAGATTGTGAGATATACACACAATAAAATTCTACTCAACAATAAAGATAAACAAAATTATAGCCTTTTCAGAAAAATGGATGAACCTGGAGAACATTATGTTAAGTGAGATTAGCCAATCACAGAGAGTGAAGGGTCATATGTTTTCTTTAATATGTAGAAGCCAGGAAGTAATAAAGATACAAGAAGGACATTATATAATGAAGGAGAATATTCAATGGAGCCAAGGAGGTCACCTTGGGAAAAAGGAAATGGGAGAGTGAGGATCAATTAAGAAATTACTTGTATCAACATCATATACATATGTAAAAATACCAATGCTAATATCAATATTTTGTTTGAGGAACAGGGGGAACGAAGAGAAAGCTAGCACAAAGCCATCAAGTGCTGTGTGCATGTATGTCACTATCATTATGGTTTATATTACTATGTGAGACTATAATGCACCAATAAATGGATATAAAAAAGAAATACTACAGTGATGCTTGTATACCCATGTTCATAGCAGCATAGCTCATGATAGCCAAGTTATTGAACCAACCTAGGTGTCTATCAACAGCTGAATGGATATAGAAAATGTGGTATATACATAACATATATTTGAACCACAAAGAACCAATATTTGCCATTTGAAGGAAAAATAGTTGAACATCATTCTGAGATCAGCCAGTCTGAGATGGTCAAGGGTCATATGTTTTCTGTCATACATTATAGATAAAATAAGAAACAACAGGATGTTTAGTCAAATGAAGATACAAGTATAATGGTGTGAGGGAATTTTCAGAGGAAAAATAAAAGAGTAAAACAAGACTTGAAGAAAGAAATAGTTCAGATAAGGTTATATCCATGCATGCAGGTATTAGTACCAATCTCTATTATAAATATAGGCATGGAGCAAGGGAGTCAAGGTAGTATATAAAGGGAAATACAATTAGAGATGTGTTTATGTATTTATATTTACTTTGAAGTTCATTGTTATTTATAATTACAAAAGTGTAAGAAAAAAGAAATGTGGGAATTGGTGCAGTGTCACAAGTGTCCTATTTTGAATATTAATTTCTAGTTTTGACACATTCTAATTTTTTGATAGCAATATGGTCCCACAAATTATATCAACTACTTGGATCTCAGTTTTCTCATTTATTTAAAAATTGTTTTCCTAATTTTAAGTCATAGGTTCACTATGAGAATGGAAATGATATAACATATAGATGTGAACATACATATCAACCTACCCAAAATTAAGCAGAAACTCAATTCATTAGATTACCTAAATAAGATTCAAGTGATAAAACTTTAGAATTAGCAGAATTCACAAAATATAAAAAAATACAGTGCTGCAACAAAAATAATACTCTAATACTACATGGAAACTAATACATTTTTACATGTGCATGGGGAATTGCCCACACTTTAATCAATAGCACCAACTGCATGAACTCAAAGTAAAACACACAAAGAAAATAGAAAGTGGCAGTTCATTAGACTAAAACTAACCTGTAGGATATGAAATTTTATTGCACATAGTCTTGCTCTGTATTGCTGCAGGATCTGACACATAATATATACTAGAACCTTAGCATCCTAAGATCCAATAATTCACTTCAAAAATAAATGATGCTTGATATTTTTATCTGCTCTATGGTAATTTGCACAATATACTAAGTGATATATCATTAAATAAATTAGTTGGACAATAAACTTTTAATATCACTAAATCTGGTCATGTTTATCAGTACCTCCAATTGCAAGGAAATTGATTCAGTCCTACCATGTTTAAAGAGGAAAATGAAGCAGTACCCGAGTTTATTATTATGAACTTTCCACAACCAAACGTTGGCATGCTATTCTAGAGAGGTGAGTGCATTACATAACACGTCATATAGTCCTCCATTGGACCAAATACTATGTGATCTTTTTTTTTAATTTCACATTAAGCAAGTAAAACATTTTACAGATAAAATTATGAAGAGCAAAAACATTGCCAAGGCAAGATTCACATTCTTTTGGATTTTCTTTTTTAAATTTAAATATCATGATAAGTTACCATTGTAATTATGGATTTTCATTATTATCCTAAACTGTACTAACTAAATAAACAGAATATTACTTTTCCTTTCATGTCACATTTCATATACATGGTTATCATAATTTTGTTTATTATTTAAGAACATTTTTGTAATAAAATTTTATCTGTGCATTAATATTATCAAATAATATTAAATGAAAATTGACAAGGTTAAACTGAGCCAATTACTGTTACAACTTCTAGTTTTTCAGGTATATGTAGTAGGCACACTAGGCTAACATGGAGTCTCTCTGATATATGCAATTTTCTTTGAACATTCCCACTGAGATCTCAAATAAACAGTTCAACCTTTTCATGGAAAAGGTTGAACTGTTTATTTGCTACCCCCTAAATACTTATTGTCTCCTAATGTCCTTCACTTACATTTAAACATATATGTATTTTTTACTTCTTTCTTTTTTTTATTATTCTATGCTCAAGCCATTAGTTAATCCTCATGGCCTTTCCATCAAAATGTACCCAAAATATTGTAAATGGCATTAAATCCAAGCTCTCATCATCTCCCACCTAAATATTGCAAAGACTATATGGTAATTTTTATTCTTAATATGGCAAGAGAACACATGAAATAGTCATTATATGTCTAAAATTTTTTTCTTCTGAGTTTTAATCAAAAAGAAAAAATATATTTTACCTAAAAATACGTAAATAAATGCTCAAAATCATTATTGTATATCTATTCCTAAATATAGTTGAGAAGAGGGCTTCACAACCTCTTTATTGTCTGCTTATTGTCAGCAGAGAGAAATACATAGTGGCCTCACATGTGATAGTATTTTCTGAATAATTTGGTCAGATAAAGGCACATATGAACCATCTGCTTTATTTGTAATAAATCAACATAATATGCACATGTGTTGGCAAATGCCACACATTCAGTGGTTCTGTGACCTTTAAAATAGTTCATTAGAGAACTCACGTTCTTTCTTTCCCAAATTCTTTTCTTTATTATTTCACTATAATCTATTCTGAGAAAACACAAATGGTGCCCTTCATGAAATATATACAGAATTTAAACAACAAGCACATATTACTGTGAAAACAAAAATCAGAATCGAAATAAGTGAAGTTTTGCAATCTATTTGTATTCCATTTTGATTTCTAAGTGGTTCTTTTTAGACCCATGCAGACCCATTTAAGCTCTGGTGGTGCAAGACAACATTTATTTTTATGACTGCCCTATCAAATTTAACAATCAGGCAGTAACAGGAGGCTATATATTTTCATGGCATTTTTTCAGGAAATTGTAATATAATAACTTTGAATTCCAACTTTATTTTCAAGGTCAGATATACAGTTCATGAAAACATTATGTTTATGGTTGAATAATAGAATAGTTGATGTTATGCAGAAAACAACTTACTGTAGAACTTTATAAGGAACAATCACTGATGTATTATGTTTAATGAGATCAATGGTTGGACAATTTAAAGAACAACTTATATTGTGTACTAAACAATCTCAACTAAATATTCAATGTTGCCATTTGGGAAACATTAGTCATGATGTTTTCTTTTTCCTAATTACATAAAACTTTTATCAATTTTATTAAGTATTGATTTTAATGTCTTCCAAGGTTAAGATGGCTTTGTATAAGAGTTAATTCACTCTACTCTCATTCTGGACATTTAAAATCATATATTTTATTGCAATGACTAGGTTATATTAAGAATAATTATCATTGATAAATTGACACATTTGAAATCCAAAAAAGAGAGAAATTTTATGTAATTATGAATACTTGAAATGAAAAATAATATGCTGGATTTAATACAATGACTTGTGTTCACCAGATAAATGATAGTACAACCTTTTTTCATTGAGTCTTTTCAATTTAGATGATAGATTATGTACATTTTATTCTAAAGAAATTAATTTAAAAACTATTATGATAACTCTAGTATTTTGGCTTATTGAGTTTCTATAATCAATATATATATATATGTATAGACATATATATAACATTTAATAGTGACTGTTTAAATATAAAACATATATGTATACAAATATATTCCTAATTTCATAGTCTAAACACTACTACATCACTAAAAAGAATATAATATTTGATCATATGATGTCCACATACTTTATTTTGCTCTGCATGGAAATAGATAATAATAACAAGTAATGAATAATCCTTATGTTATCCATATTTTAAATAGCCATCTAAATATATAAATATTTATATTTGGGTCATTAAACGTGTAGTTTCTTTGGATATAAATATCACAGAGAAGTCTAAGGATCTTTAAAGTTTAGGAGTGTATAATCCTGGTTCACAAATAGTTATTATAAAATAACCCACCACATACATTGCAATACCACAAATAAATAATAATAATATGCACAACCACATAAATGCTAAAAATCCTAAAATCGTAAAGACTTATGTATATTCTTCTTGCTAGTAACACCAGTAAACTCATACTACCAAATAAGTCATACTTGAGGTATGGTCACAATTCTCCTTCATTATGTCTCTAATCTTTATAAAACAAACTGAAATAAATCACATTACATTATGTGCATGTACAAATATCTCACGATAAATCTCTCTGCCTTATATGATTATAATAATCAAGAAAAAGTTGGTTGTAATTCATAAGCTTGTTGAAGTGCTAGATTTAAGCAGACTATGCACATGAATGATAATTTTCTTGGATATTAGACTGCTTAACCTATATCCCAATGTAACATAATCTGTAATGAAATAAGAGAAAGATGAAAATGACACAATAGCGGCATTTTAAAATGCTAATACTTTCTTCAATACAATCTCAAAAATGTTACTTAAAATACAGTTTTACCTATTAACAAATATATACACAATTAAATAAAATATTTAGGTGTGTTTTCCTAATTTTGTTTGCTTGTTTTTGTAATACTGGAAATTAAACCTGGGGAAATTATATCTCCAAACTACATGCCCTGCCCTATTTTTTTTTTTTTTAACAGAGTTTCACTAGGTTGGTCTTATTACTTTCTGAAGCTGCAATCTTCCTGTCTCAGTCATCCAAGTACTGGGATTACAGTATGTGCTACTATGCCCAGCCTAACTGGCATTTCTAATTAGGATAAAATAATAATGCATATAATAGAAAACACAAAGAGTTTATCTGAACTCAATTAAAAATAAAAATAATAAATTTAACAGACATTTTCCTGAAATTTACCTTCTGATTCAACACCCTATTCTCTCCAATCTTATTCTTCCTGTTTCTAGGGTGACAGAATAACTGTAAGTTTCAAGATTTTACTAGAAGTAACTGATAGGATACATTAGTAGATTAAGGCTAGAGAAAAAAAAAAGCACTTTGGCCTAAAGCAAATCTTACTGGCTAGTAAGATGAACCCAAAACCAAGCATATGCCTTCCTTACATGTAGAATAATATTTTTAAAGTAGCTTAAACTTAATCCTATGTAAACATTTAAAGCCTAACCTCTGGATATTAGTACTTTCTTAAAGGCATAAGTATCATTAACTATAGTTACCATGTTGTGCAATAGATCTCTTGAACTTATTTCTTCTAAATAAAATCTTCTGTTTTAACTAAAAATCCTCAACACCTCCCACTCCTCAACTCTTGATAACCAGCATTTTACATTTTACTTCCTACTATGATGAATTCAACTACTTTAGATTCCACACGAGTGAGATCATGTATTATTTGTTTTTCTGTGTCTGGAATAATTTAATTTAGCATAAAGATTTTCTATTATTAAAAATACACATCAAACCTTATGCCTAATACAAAAGGATGAAACAAATTTTTAAATCATATCAGAAAGTACCTAGTACCTGTTTTATTAGTAATTTGAAGTTTAAGATTATGTCATGCTAGCTCATATTTGTGAAATTTAAGTGAGTATAAACTTGAAATAGTCAAGTTTATTTATAAAATGTAAAAAAAATCCAGATGTTATAATAATACATGACTAGGAATTAAAGAGTAAAGGTATAGGATACAAAACCATTTATCCAAAAACTCTGATCAAAAAGGGTTGTCAGTGACGAATTTTTTTTTTTTAAAAGAGCAGAAGTAAGTAAATCCATCCAAAAATTACCCTACTCCAAAAAAGTTTCTTCTGAAAAAGTATGTATAAAATTTGGCAGGGAGAGATTTCCTTTGTCTCAAGATACATTAAAATCAAGTTTAATACATTAGTGGAAGAGATTATCTATTGTACTTACTGTATCTCCCTTAAGATACTGAACATTGTGAAAGCTTAAATGCAAATCTGGGATGGGATCCAGGATGGGAGGATAGAAGAAGCAAGATGTAGGACAAGCGCCTTTGTAGGTTAGAATCATGCCAAAATCTTGCAGAACTGTCTCATGGGTTTTCATTGCATCAGGGCCAGTACTCCCAAAGCTGATAAATGTCTCTGTACCTCTAATTGTTATACAATTGTAGACGAATGCTATCACCCAGCTTTGATTTAGCAAAAAAATTCTACACCCCCGCAAAAATAAAAACTCTATATTAAGATTCAGTTTAACTAGCTGCATAGCTCTTGCAACAAACCAAACAAAGACAAACCTTTAAAGTATGCATCTTTAGCCCCTCTGAAACAGAAGATAAGCACCTTCTTCCAAATATAAATAATGTGATATCCTCACAAGGTCATTTTCAATAGAGTCAGAAAATATTTTTTCATTTATTTTTCTCTTATGATGATCAGAACCTGTGACTAAAACTAGTGGAAAATAGTCATTGCCAGTGTTGAAGGCATTCTGACCAGGATGCCTCCTGGATTGTACATTTATAGCACCCTAGGTCATGCAGCACAGATCCTGGTAGAAAAGAGGTCTTTGGTAAATATGTGTTTGCTGATACACTCATATAGTACTAATAAGAATTGATTTTAAACTGCCTTTTTAAAAGTTTAATTATTAAACTTCTACTATAAAAATTGAAAAAGTAGCCCTAATACACCATACCTGATGTCCTCAAGTTTCTTAGTCTTTTTAATATTAAATGATGTCTTAAATGACAATTTCATCAAATACAAGATATATACTTTTTGGAGTTATAAAAATGGGTGTAAAGCAGCCCTTAAGCTCACAAAGCTTTTCATGGAAGAGAAGTAGATTATAACTTAGAATGACAAGGGCTAGTGAAGTTAGTGCAGGGTTAGTCCACCTGTGGAATATGTAAGACTCTCCAGCAAGAGCTATAGAACCCCACGTGCAGTGGCACACAGGGCCACATTTTCTTAATTATTGGTATAAAATGGAAACATGTTATTACTTACAATAATCTTGTTGATTTGTAAACTCCTAAATTTGGAGTTTTCTGTCCTTTCTATGAATATTTTAAAGAAAAGTTTCTAAAAAAAAACTTAGAAACTAAAAGGGCAGAGTTCAGTTAGGAGGTAAATTTTATTTTATTTTATTTTATTTTTTAAATTTATTTTTATTGGTGCATTGTAATCATACATCACATTGGAATACAAGACTTGAGAGGATATACAAGCACACATCATCCAATTAGCCCTCATCCACTCCCCATCCCATTTCCTCCCCCTCCCTCGATCCCATACTTGTTTGATGATTAACTTTGATACATGTGTTTATGTACCTCCTGAGTTTTAAAGAGGCTCCATCCTCCCCTATTCCATACCCTCTGATTGGTCACCTTAAATGCTTCGCTATAGGGCCCTTTCTATAACTCGACCTCTTCCTGTTACCCCTTTCCTCCTAGTTATTGCTGATTAGGGGAAGCATCTGGTCTTTATTTTCTGTGATATTTCTCTGTGCATGCTGCATTGCAAGTACCGATCCCACTCTTGACGGCCCCAGTAGTGGCCTGGCTACCAGGTAGACTGATTCAGACCTCACTGGCTCAAGCAACGGCCTTGCCTCATGGGAGGCCCTGATTCTGGCCTCGCTGGCCCCCGCACCAGCCTAACCCCTCGGCTGGCTTAGACCCTGGATTCGGTGGCCCCAGCACAGGCCTTGCCTCAAGGCAGGCTAAGTCCCAGCCTCGCTGGCCCCGGCACCAGCCTAACCCCTCAGCAGGCTCCAATCCCGACCTCAGAGGCCCCAGCACCAGCCTTACCTCAGGGCAGGCTTCGATTTCGACCTTGCTGACCCTGGCACTGGCCTAACCCTTAGGCAGGCTCCAATCCCAACCTTGGAGGCCCCATCACCAGTCTTGCCTCAAGGCAGGCTTCAATACCAGACACTGGCCCCGGCACCGGCCTACACCTTGGCAGGCTCCGATCCCAGCCTCAGAGGCCCCAGCAGCAGCCTTGCCTCACGGCAGGCTCTGATCCAGGCTTCACTGGCCCTGGCACCGGCCTTACCCCTCGGCAGACTCCAATCCTGGCCTCGGAGGCCTTAGTAGCGGCTGTGCCTCATGGTAGGCTCCAATCCCGGCCTCGCTGGCCCCAGCACCGGCCTAACCCCTCGGCAGGCTCCGATCCCAGCTTCAGAGGCTCCAGCACTGGCCTTGACTCATGGCAGGCTCCAATCCCAGCTTTGCTGTCCCCGTTGCTGGCCTCACCCCTCGGCAGACTCTAATCCTAGCACCCTCTTCGCCCCGTAGGTTGTCCCACGTTCCTGAGGGTGTGTGGTAGTAGCATTCTGCCTCTAGGGTTAATACTTCAAAAGTTCCAGGTGTAATGCATCAGATCTCTGCCTCCCCTGAGTACTGGCCACTACCATTGCCACTGCCTCCACCATTTCAAATCTTTCCCAAGCTCTTTTTCCACTTTGAATGTTGTCCAGTGTTCCTAAGCATGTGTGACGGGAGCATTCGACATTTGGTGTAATTTCTCCAAAAAATAAGGTTGGTAGGATCAGATTTCTGCCTCTCCTGAATACAAGTCTCCACTGCCATCATGGTGACCGCTTCCACCACTGCCTTCCTCCTAGGTCTCCGCTAAAGTCTTTCTCCTTACAGGTGATGTCCAGGATTCTTAAGAATGTAGAGAAGAAGCAGTCCTCCTTCGCGGGGAATTTTTCCAAAAGTTCCAGTTCATTTGGATAAGTTTTGTCTGCATCTCCAGTATCCTGGCATCCACCTCGGCCTTCTAGACCCCTCTCTGATATTTTTCTTTTCTTTCTTTTTCTTTTTCTTTTCCTTTTTCTTTTTTTAATAAGAGAAGACACTATGTGTGGTTTGAGGAGGTTGTGGGATCAGGCAATCAGTAGCATTGCGGCTCGAGCCCGGTTCTTCTGGGGGTCCTGCGTGCCCCACGTGACCCCCACATGAGACCCAGGGTCCTGCGGCCTGGGCCTCCATTCATCCGGGGGTCTGGTGTGCCTCCTGTGACCCTGCCCGCGGCCCAGAGTCCTGCAACCCAGGCCCTGTTTTCTCAGGGGGCCCAGCGTGCCCCGCCTGACCCCTGCCAGGGGCCTAGGGTCCTGCAACCCGTGCCCCAGTTTCTCAGGGGGTCCGGCATGCCCCGCCTTACCCCCGCCCAGGGCCCAGGATCTTGCGACTCGGCCCAGTTTCTACAGGGGTCTTAGGTGCTCCACACCACTCCGACTGGGGGCCAGAGTCCTGTGACCTGGCTCCGGCTCTTCCGGGGGTCTTCCGGCGTGCGCCGCCTCAGGGGGTAAATTTTAAATAAGACATGTCTTCAGGTGTAGAATTTGTCTTTGAACAGGTATGCTTGCGTGGAAATCTTTGTACACTCAGAAGGGAACCAAGGAGGAAGATATTTTTATCTATGGAACTGGGAAGGACAGAAAGAGGAAACTACACAATATGTTTCCAGTTTTTATAGACAAACTTGGAGGATTCGATGCATCATTGAAAGCATTGATAGCCACTGAAAAGCAGTGGCTATCTCTAGCGGGACATCAGAAATTTCTATTAAAAGTAATATTGTTCAAAATAATGTATTCAGATGCTCAGAAATACTTGTAAGATTTCTCTGGTGGCTAAAGTCCTATTGTTGAGATAAATGGGAGGGCAAACCAAAGAGATAATAGCATTAGGGCAAATGCAACCTCAGATGCACCTGCAGGCTAGTGACAGCTGGGGAAATTTAGGATATTTTAGAAAGAATCAAATAAAATTTCATTTCTTTTATCAATTTACCCAGGGATTTAATTAGTTGACTAAAAAATGCTGTTGCATGAAATATTATCTGAAGAGCAAAGGCAGGACAGTGGTCTTATTTTACAAACTCTAGGAAGCTGCCTAGGGAACACTTTCTAGAATTAAATATATTTAAAGGCATGTGTTAAAGTACCTTGGAAGTAAATTTTAGCCTTTTGAAATAAGGTAAACAACAAATAACTTTCTGTAATTTTTTTTCCATTACTGAATCTAGACTTTGCAATTGAGAGTAAAATTATGTCTATCTTTTTTAAATTAAGACTTTAGGTACAACATGTATTGTCTAATCATAGTACAACTTTCTTTTGGTATTTTGATAGAAAATGACGTTACAAACACAAAGAATATTACACAAATTAGGATGATGTGAAAGGCTTCTATTTTCCTCAAGACATTTTTTCACCAACCAGTAAAAAGGCACAAAGTTAAAATACTTGTGTAATTCAATTAGCATATAAATAAAGGAGAATTAAGAAAAATATATTTGTGATCATAAAAATCATTTGTTATTATAAAAACTATCTCGTTTCTGGCCTTCATGAGGTGAGAGCAGATCACTTATCCTCTCCCTCTCTCCCTGACTTCTGCTGCCATGCCCTGAGCTCTGCTGACGTAAATATCCCAACACAGACTGAATCCTGAAGTCTCTAGAACTATGAGCAAATAAATTTTCCTTTTTTGTTGTGTGGTCAGTTGTTTTGTATTAGAGCATGGGAATGCTAACTGAAACAGGTGACTATGTAAGCAAATCCTTAAACCAGTTTAGGTTGTCGTGATTGTCCTAAGCTACTCTGTTCTTCCTTTCTACCTCCTGCAGTCTGAAGATGCCTTTTGGCAAACTTCCTAAGGGGCCTTGGGACACTAGAGCTAACAGGGCTACCAGAAAATAGACATAGGCTATTATTATGCATTGCTTTGCAGTCTAGTAAAATATTTGTTGAGAAAGAAATGCAATCTATAGAAGAGAAATAAGTAAAACATTCCTTGCAAAAGATAGATAAAGAGGGTATACATATGACATTCCTGGTACAATACAGAAGTAGAACAGAAAAGTTTTCATCTCACTGACATTAATTATTCATTAGTATCTCATCCACTATTCTCTATAATTTTTTTCATAAAAACTTCAAGCATGTTTTTCTTAAACACATTGTATGAAATTACAAAACAGTTGAAGAATAAAAAGAATATTTTACTAAAACAAAAATGTATTGGGGATTATTTTGTTGTTTTTGTTTTCAAGAGTCCTCTCCAATAAAAATATTGGTATTTACTTAAGACAATTAGAAATTATACCTGACAAAATATTATAGTGTTTTTAGTAGAAAAGTTACAAAGGGTAAATTCTCTAGTATAGTAAAATGCCAATAAGAATCAGTACAGTTTTCCTTTAGGAAAAATGAATCACGTATAAAACCTTGATTTTTGTTTGTTGTTGTTGATTTTTTGGTATGGGAATCAAACTCAGTGGCCTTCTACCTTCCTAGTCTGTTTTTATATTTTTTTAATGTTGAAACAATGTCTTTCTACGTTTCTGAGGCTGGCCTGATGCCTCCGAAGTACTGGGATTACAGTACATGTATGTCATCATGTCTGACCGTTTCATTGAATTTAAATAGGAGAGCTTGTAATAGCGGTAGAGGACATTAACAACAGCCTTTGTATATTTGTGAAGGAGCAATTGATAAAAAAAATTGGGACAACTTTAATAGCATAAAGGTAACTCAGAATAAGAAAGAATGATTGCTTCTATTACTTGTTAATTAAAAAATTGGAAGCACTGTGAATGGACAGACTCTCCTTATTAATGAACAAATGCATTGTTGTTGAAAATAAAGCAAAAAGGTCCTGAGTGAGCATTTTGGGGTAGTACGATGTACTGAAAACAAACTGAGATCTAAGTGAAAAGGGCACTGTATCAGAGGAGGTAATTGTTCCCTGCACCAGTCGATTTATCAAAATGGCACTGTAAAGGAGCTAACAGTCAAGAGACATTTATGGTTTCAGAAGCAGAAACTGTGTATTATGCAAGAGAGACCACCATGGCCAGTTTCCTCTTCATTATCAGCTTTCTCTTTTTATTTATTTATTTATTTATTTACTTATGTATTTATTTTTTATGAGTAGTACTGGGATTGGACTCAGAGACATTTTACCCCTGAGCTATCCCTAGTCCTATTTTCTCTTTTTTTATTTTATTTTATCATAGTAGTGGAGGTGAAACCCAGGGGCTTTCCTACCTCTAGGCTATACTCCCAGACCTATTTTATATTTTCTTTGGAAACAGGGTCTCACTAAGTTGCTGAGAGTCTCACTAAGTACCTGAGGCTGGCCTCGAACTTGTGTGATCCTCCTGTCTCAGCCTCCCAAGTGTGGGGATTATAAGCACATGCCACCACGCATGGCTCTTTTTTATTTTAAATGCGGTCTCACTAAGTTCTAGAAGTCCTCACTAAGTTGCTGATGCTGGTCTCAAACCTGTGATCCTCTGGTCTCATCCTCCCAAGTACTGGAATTACAGGCATGCACCACCATGCCCAGCTAGCATCATCATCTTAGTGGTTATCCCTTATTAACTCTATTATTATTACTACTGAGCTCCTCTGTATGTCAAGACTGAAGTATGGGAGAAAGAACAACAACAAAAACCCATCGGTTCATCTTAAAGTGAGCTGATGGTACTCCTTTCCATCTATTTCAATTCACCATGTAGTCATTGTTTCTGCAAATCTCTGATGTTTTAAAAAGTATGATTTTTGTAATTTGTCTCACTTTTTCTTAATGTTCCAGAGGGAATATTGAGCTACTGTGGCCTCTTTGACCTACCCAGGAGTGAAGTTGTTATACTCTTTTATTTATGTATTTTTATATAATGTATGTTACTTTGTTCTCTTTGAATCAGAGGTTGTTTTGTCTTTTTTGATGTATAAAATAATTTACTAAGAAATGTTAACTTACCAAATTGCATAATATAAATAAATAAGTGGCTGGTTTGCTCATTTGCATGGCACATCGATATTACCTCAGAATAGAAATTATTTGAATTGTGTATCTTTCGTAAGTGGGATTTGAACTTTGCATAATAACCAAATATATACCTAACAGGTTTGGCTATAGTTTTAATATTTTGGTAGGTAGTTCTTATTCTCTTGGAATAAATGAGATTATCACACATTAAGGATTCTCCAGAAAGCTTCATCAATCACAGGTGCTTGGTAACCAGCAGGTATCCTTGTTTTTAAGATATTTGACATTCACTGAACTTCTCCCCCAAAACATTAAATTCTCAATGGAATTTTTTAGATGAGAGCCAATTGATCCAATAACTTTCTAAAATATTCAGAACTTTTTTATGCCTGAGAATAAGCAAAAACAATAAATGGAATAAAAACTGAAAAAGTATTAGTGTGTGTGTGTGTGTGTGTGTGTGTGTGTGTGTGTGTGTTACTGAGAATTTACTCTAGGGGCATTGTACTTGCAAACTACACTCTCAGCCCTATGTTATTTTTATTTGGAAGCAGTCTTTCTAGGTTTATTAGAGCCTTACTACTTGCTGAGGCTGTCCTCAAAACTGCAGTCCTCCTGTTTCAGTCTCCCAAGTACTGTGATTACAGGTGGGCACCAACCCAGAGCTTAATGTTATTAAATACAGCATAAGTTAAGCAGTTCACCTAAACAAAAATCTGCATGTAGCAAATCACAAATAATACCTAATGGAATACTAGTATGATTTTCTAGATTTCCACATTAACCAGATTACCAATTTCCTTATCATGAATTGCAGAAAACCTACCTACCCAACTATGTCTTGCAAAATGCTTTCTTCTGATCTAGTTTCTATGTCTTCCTTCGTTAACCGATACTCTTTTATTCCCATTCTGTGACACAGTCACTTTAAAATCAACTAAGATGAATTCTTAGTCTCTATGTTCTCTCTTTCCATAGTTTCATCAACGAGCCACCATGTCCGATCATTTTACGCCTAAGTCTTTACTTTCTCACTACGTCTGCAAAGTAGTGGTCAGAAACTTGAGAACAAGAGATGGGATTTCAAGCTTTGGTCTGAGCACAGTGCTTTTCACACATTATGTAATCTCCCTGTAGCTTACTTTTTCCGTGTAAAAACTGGGGCTAAAAATAATACTCAGACCCGGGCGTAGCGAGGCACGCTTGTAATGTTAGCATTCGGGAGACTGAGCCTGGAGGACTGCGGTTTGCGGATAGGCTCAGGTACTTACTGAGGCCCTCTGCAACTTAGTGAGACCCTGTTTAAAAAATAAAGAATAAAGAACAGGCCAGGGGATGTAGCTCGGAGGTCAAATGCCCCTGGGTTCCATCCCTAGACCCGCAAAAATAAATAAATAAATAAATAAATAAATAAATAAATAAATAAATATACTCGGTAAAATACAAGTCAAAACTAAAATGAGATATAATGTCCTGCTCATAGAGATGGCTATTCTGGATGAAATAACAGAAAAAAAAACAAGCGCTGGCAACAATGTAGATAAATTGAAAAACTGTATACAATTAATGGAAATGAAAAATGATGTAGGTACTTTGGAAATCAGCATCTGTTTCTCAAAATAAAATATTGAACTACCATATAATCTAAACATCCTACCTACAGGCATATACCAAGATAACTGAAAGCAGACTCTCAAAACTATTTGCAACTCAAAGTTTCAAAAGGCAACATTCACAATTGCCAAAAGGAGGAAACAAACCAAACACACATCAGTAGATAGATTGATAACAAAATGTGAGTGCTCTATCTATATCTCTGTATATTTATATACAGATACATGTAAGATTTATTATTATTCTTCCTTAAAAATAGTACATATCAGCTGGGCATGGTGGTGCACGCCTGTAATCCCCACACTTGGGAGGCTGAGACAGGAAGATCGCACAGGTTCGAAGCCAGCCTCAGCTACTTAGTGAGGCTCTCAGGAACTTAGTGAGACCCAGTTTCCAAATAAAGTATAAAAGTACGTCTGGGAGTATAGCCCGGAGGTAGAAAAAACCCTGGCTTCCACCCCAGTACCACACACACAAAAAAAAGAAGTACATATCTTATGGGGCTAATACAAATGTTAAATTCTGTAGATAAAATGCTTAGAACAATGCCTGAAACATTATAATTGATCAATAAAAGTCAACTATTATCACTTTGGAATTGTATTACTGCTATAGCCTCCATTTCTCTTTCATCAGTTCTCTGGCCTGCTGAGTATTGCTGAGGAAAGAGATGAGTTTTACAGAAATTTGCGTTTGTAGTGAAAAGGGCTTCCAGGTTTACCCAGAAAGTACATTTATAGTATACATAATTCATGGTTCACTCCCTTCCATAAGAAACTTCGGGCTCTTCCACCCTTGGATTTGGGTGTATAACTATTTTATTTATATATGAACTATAAAAATTCAAAACCTAAAATTAGAGTTCATATTACATATTTTCTATGGCTTTTCAAAAAATCACACAGTTCTGAATTGGATATAAATAGGTAACTTTTTTTTTTTCAAGTCTGGGGATGGAACCCAGAGGCATTTGACCTCCAAGCTATACCTCCTGCCCAATTTTTCATTCTTTATTTTGAAACAGGGTCTCACTGAGTTGCAAAGGGCCTCACTAAGTATCTGAGGCTGTCTGAGAGCCGCGATCCTCAGGTCTCAGCCTCCCAAATGCTGGGATAAGGAGCATGTGTCACCACACACCTGGCTTCAATAGGTAACTTTTATAATAGGATCAGATTCTTATCTATAGAAATATGTGAACAGGAGACATATTCTTTGGTTCGAATCTCCCCTGGGCTATACAATTTATGAAAACATGAATGGACAAAATCAAGGCTAAGACATTATTCATGCTTAGCAAGATTTGTTTATAATTGGGACAATGAAGCACAGCTGTGAATTCTATCATAATTAGTTATTTTCCCATGAAATAGTAGATTTTGTTGTTTAGTGTTTTGTGTGTGTGTGTGTGTGTATGTGTGTGTGTGTGTGTGTGTGTGTGTGTGTGAGAGAGAGAGAGAGAGAGAGAGAGAGAGAGAGAGAGAGAGAGAGAGCGCTTCCTGAGATTGCTTTCTGCATATGATGGAGAAACTCTTTGCAATCCATTTCTGTATCACCATTTCCATAAAAGTGTGTACTAGCCTGATGTCACTCTCCAGTCTCTTGCCACAGAATATATACATTGCTCTGAGACATAAATCTCCATCTTCGGTGGTATAATGGGATATAGATGAGTAATCTAAATTTTAAAGATGAAAAAGCAAGTAAAACTCTATTCCCCAAAATGTCATAACATGCCATATACCTGAAAAAGAACCCTCTGGAACCTCTTCACCATTGTAGCAGCTGTGATTGCAATCATTTCTAAATGATCTGCTCCACTGAAAAGCGTCAAGCACATCTTTTATGCAAAGTTAGAGTACCCAAATATATCTCCTTGTCTTGTTTTGTCATCAGATGAATGAAGGCTTATCTGCTGCTCTTTATAAAATCTAAAGCAATTCTATACACCTCATCAATGTAAAACAGTTTCTATCCTTGAAGCCTACCCTGAATTACTCATCTCTGATATACATGCTTCATTTGTTCCTTAAGAATAACAACCTACAAATGTATGCACAAAATGCAGCTTCAAAAATAGTGATTTTAAAATTTTTCCAATGATTACAATATTCTGCCATTAGTCAATTTGAATCAATGTGAGACTGTGATTTTTCTTGTTAAAATATTTATAGGGAACTATTAGAATCTCTTGCTTCATGTAACCATAAATCACAATTAATTAAATTATTTTCATTGGGTTGAATATGCTGATACTTTGTCATTTTGAAAAATGTAAAAAAAAAAAAGCAGTACAAATGATATGTTCATTACACTTGTACAGATCTGGAACATCTAGTTTCATCATAAGATGCTCCCGCTGCATCCACAGAATTTCAAGTTTCTTCTGAAATAACTCACACTTAGCACAAGCTTCATAATTTTCCTCCATATAAGGTAAAAGCCTTCTCAAGTACCTAAAACATACCTCATGTCATTCATCAGTCTATTTAGCTGGCAAAAGTATTTCTATCTGTTTAATAAACTTCTTCAAATCTTCAGCAAGAGTCTGGGCTAATGTGTATTTACCCTTAGCTCAGGACAAGAACCTGCGGTTTTACTGTTTGGGTTTTTTTTTTGTGTGTTCTGAGGGAAATTTGTGTCTATAACCCTAACAGGGATCCTCAGGAACAGTTTCCCAAAACCACATAATCTGAAACCATAAATAAAAAAGATATTTTTTCTGCAAATAAAGAAGACTCCTTCTTAGGCTTAATCAAAGTTACTGTCTCAAAAGCAGTAGGACAAATCCAGAGAAAAATAACAAAATACAGTATTTCTACAATTAACATAAAAAAAATTTGGTATAAAAGTAAAGCACTTCATCATGAGCTCTTCTGAGGACATTCTATATCCAAAATATCATATTCAATATTTGGCTACAGTAAATAATACTAGTAAGAGCATTTTTGTAGAAGACTTTTGAAGATATACATATTATCCCTTCTCTTAGACTAATACACAGAAGTACAATTGAGTGGATATGTAAGGATGATTTTATTATAGAATCATGTTTCCCTTATAAGAAAACTCTAGTTTTTGCTGGGCATAATCCAGTACTTAGGAGACTGATACAAGAGGATTGTAGGTTTAAGACCAGCATCAGTAACTTAATGAAATTCTGTTTCAAAATAAAAGGTTAAACTGGGCTAGAGGTATAGTCCTGAAATAGAATTCCCCTGGATTCCATTCTAAGTATTGCCAAAAGAAAAAGAAAAGAAAAAAGAGAAGAGAGAAAAAGAAGAAAAAAAGTTAAAAGTTTTCAAAGTGATTTTCCATTTTATATTCTTAGCAGTGTATAGATGTTTCAGCTGATTCACATTTTTTTTCAATATTTTCTACTGTCTTTAATTTTAGCCATTTTTATGTACTTTTAATTTGCTTTCTGTAATAACTAATAATGAAGTACATCTTTTTCATGTGCATATAAGCTTTTTCATTTATCTATATCAAAAACATTGATAAGTCTGGTCCCTCCCTTCCCCCACAGAACCCTGCAGCAGGAACAGGAGGTGGAACCCCAGAAGCCAGAAGCAACGGTATGGCAAGACTCCAGGTGTCATGATACTCCAAACATTGCGAGATAGACTCCAGGTGAGGAGGTAGGAGAGAAGTAGGCAGGTAGGGAAGAGGCCTTGGTAGAAAAGCTTAATTTCCTGAGGGACAATGAATATTAATTAACTTCCAAGGCTCCTAAAAGAGACCAGCTCTTCTAAGGTTCAGAGATAAGAATAACCAAAGCTTCACAAAACCATCTGTTTACTAATCAACAAACCCAGGAGACATCACTGGAGCAAGTCTGACACCTCTACTGAAAGAAGGAGACCCCTCCAGGACATGCAAATACCCTATGCAAATTTTAAGAACTGCTTCCCAGACTCCAAGTAATAGAAGACATGCAGAAATATATAAACCCCTAGACCAGTCACCAGGATGGTTACCCACTCTGGGAACCCCTCCCCATTGGGGAGCTTTTCTCTCTCTCTCTCTCTCTCTCTCTCTCTCTCTCTCTCTCTCCCTCAGGTCACATTAGCTTTGAGAGAAGGTGGGGTGTAATTGAAAGCACTTGGGCTGGGCTACACTTGGGTAGTGACCTGAAGGCCTCCACTGGACATCAAGGCTGACCAGGGCCCCTAGGGATGACCTGCACTTATTTTTTGGCAGATTGCATGGACTTTGGGAGAAAGCAGCTTGCAACTGAAAGTGTTTGGCTTGGGCTACCCTCAAGTATTGTCCTGAAGGCAGCTGCTGGACATCAGAGACCCAACAGCCCTTAGGGGTGTTCTGCCACTTTCCCTATTCCTTTCTGGCAGATCACATGGACTTTGGGAGAAAGCAGCTTGCAACTGAAGGCATTTGGCTTGGGATACCCTCAAGTATTGTCCTGAAGGCAGCTGCTGGACATCAGAGTTCCGACAGCCCTTAGGGCTGTTTGGCCACTTTTCTCTATTCCCTGCTGCTTCCAATAAACTTTTTACTCCCTTCTTGCCGTCTGAGGGTGTCATTCTTTGCTCACCGCAGACAAGAATCTGGTAAGGAAATGCCGAGTTTCTTCTCAAGAAACCCCGTTTCACAGGCATCTCAAGACTCTGGATGTCATGATAGAATCAGCATTTCCACACTGCTAGCCCCACCCCAAGTCCTGGTTTTAAATATTGGGGTGCTTCTGCTCCCCTAAGCAACCCTGCTGACCACATGGCTCATTAGTCCCTTCCCCCATGGTCTGAAGACCCACCTGAAGCCACCAGTTGATTAAAGCCACTTTTGATAACTAGGCTGGTGTTTACCTCCTTCTCGACCTCCTCCCCTGCTCAATTTCAATGTTACAAACATTTATACAGATCTTATGCCCATTTTACTGGGTAGGTTTCCTTTTTATTGTCATCTGTAGGTGTTCATTAACCAAACTACATAAAAATCCTTTGCCAGATAAACAATGTGAAGAGGTTTTTTATTTATTTTCTTCATAGTGTATTTTAATTCAAATGTTTGCTTTATCTCTGAAAGCTGAGCTTAGATTTCTCCCATGGAGTATTACATAGTGCAGAGATCTTGGCAGTTTCTCAGAAAACAGAAGGACAGGTGAGGGCATCTTGCACAGGATTCACTCCTGATTGATCCCGAAGATACAGAATCACCTACACTCAAGTTGCCATGGTTTTGAAGTAAGTGCTGACCTCCTAGAACTGCCCAGGAGGCCCTCAGCATGACAGAGTCATGCAAATACATCTCTTCACTGTTGAATTACTCAAACTCTCTAGTTTTACACCACTGGCTTTGGATTTGCAGCATCTGACTTTCACTTATTGTTGTAACCCTGCATCACATATTATCAAAAATAAAGAATGATACAGAGATTTGTTTTTCAGTAAAATTATTTTTTCTGCCAGTAACCTAAAAGAATAAAGGGTTTTAGGTGAATAATGGTAAGTAATTGTGTTTCTGTAAAATTAGCTTGAGGGATAGGAGTGACTTTTCTTTCTTAATCACCAACCATCTTCCTATGATGGAGGCTTGGTCACAGCTGGACTTGCCCTTCCTGCCCTCCAAGCTGAACTACTGTGAAGAATACTAATCAAGGGTTTCCTGAAGAACTACTGTTAAGTTTAGGTGGTTGCAGCCAGGGGTGAGCACAGCAGAGAGCTTGTTAACTGCCTCTGATTGCTAACAATGCATGCCCAGAGGGAACAGGATAGCTTCTGTCTGAATAATGCCTCCAGCCATGTCAACCTCCCAAGGTGATTCATTTGATATTAATGACTGAATCAAAACATATTTACTAAAATTCTTCTTTTAGTCACTTAAAAATGGAGAATTTAAAAACATTTTAAAAGGTCCCTGTCATATGGGGCTTTTTGATTTTCCAGCCAAAATTAATTTCAGTTCGAAAATCAGGGTCAGGTCTGTCTGAAAAGTCTACATTTTTATCTCTATATTTTTAAACCATAAAAGCTGCTACTTATTTCAGTGTACTTTTAATACACTTGCATAAAAATGCAAACACTTAGTACAATTAACATTAAATATGTATTGCTTTAAAATATGTAAACATATACTTATGCCTATGTGTAATAGGTAAATACATACAATATTCTTTTGCAGTCAAAATTATAGCCCCAAGTGGCAAAAATTAACGATGTTAGTTACAATATCTTTTGACATAGCAATCCCTTTGAAACCATTTGATGTCATAGTACACAGATCATCAAGTTAAGTATTTATAGTCTTATTTCTTGTTTATCCCTTCCCTGAATAAAGAGAGGATGCATACAGTAGTAAAGCCTTCCCCTAACAAATATTTCACAGGGCTGCTAACAAGAAGTCCCACACAAAATGAAGTTTCATCTCAGCTCACATTCCTTGCTCAGACAAATACTCTGATGCTAATGAACACTGCAGTGGACAGGAGGGCAGCCACAAGAGCCAAGGGAATAAGAAGCCAAGAGTCCTGAAAGGAGCAAGTATTCAAATTAATGGTTCTAAACTTCCAAGTTGATATTTTAGGTTGCTACATTCCATGTTCTATCTGGAAAAAAGGATGCAACTTGATATAATAAAGACATTTATTAACCTACATTCATATGGTTCTAAAATATTTTCTGTGTTTTTATAGCCTGCAAACCATTCTAATCTGATTTACAGATTACTAAGTACCGTATCTCAGGTAATTTATATTTGCAAGACAAATTCATATATAGGATATTATTGTGTTGCCGGAAATTTGGTACCTAGAGAATAAAAGACAAAGGCCAAAGCAGGATAAAGTGACTCCATTTTATTCACTGATGAAGGCCCAGATCTAAACCCCAAATAGCATCATCATATGGATTGTATAACCCAAGACGAGACATGTTTTTATTGAATCGATAACTTACAAAGGTACCAATACGGGTGCTTGGGTCAGGTTTCATTTCTGCTTTCTGATCTTGGTTGTTGTATTAGCCTCCATGTGGCCTGGACTGAGTGGTACTATCTTGGGTCCCACATGGCTAAAATTGGGTGGTACCTTCTAGGGTCACATGTGGCTAAGACGGGGTGGCACCATCTTTGGCCCCACATGGCAAGGACTGTGTGGCACCTTGTTGCTAGATGCAGCTGCCTTATCTTGAGGTCTTAGCTGCTGAGAAAGGTTTTGCTTTGTTTTCCTCATAAGGAGGTCTGCAAAGAAAGCTTTATTTTTCTGTCTTGTTCCTAGGCTTTTAGCCTAAAGTCATTTTCAAGAACTGTCTGGCTACTTTTCATTCCCCCCTTTTGAGGCTTCTCAACATGTTTAACAAGAAATTCTCAATATTTGAGGTTATTTTTAGTCAGAGACCTAAATGTATCATATGGAGTTAAGTTCTTTTTAGCCATTGAGGTTTTTATGATGGGGTTACCCATCCCACATTTACTGTCTATCCTTGGTATTTGGTGGTCCACCAGCCATTGACCCCACTAGTGCAGGGACTAGTCTGTATATAGCCTGAACCCAGTACAGGGCAGTATCTGTCAGTCTGTGTGAATTGTTGGGTTTTTAGGTTGTCAAAAGATATAACCTGCATTAAACATCTTGCTAATTTTAGTCATTATTAATGTTAAAGATTGTAAAGGCCGGATGCAGGAACTCCAATAGTCTTCCACACAGAATGAAAACAGCCAATTTTTTCCTCATCTTAGCAATGCAAAGTCAAATTGGGCAAATATCTAAGTGTTAAAATTAAAACCATAATAAACCTCACTAATAAAGTCAATTTGAAAACACTTGTGGCATAAAAACTAAGAGTCTCATTCTGTGGCATGATATGTGACATTTTTTAACCTTCCACCATGATGATTCAGTCAGTTTCTGGGTGTTCCTAGATCAGGGTTAGTTATCTTTTTCAGGATTTGCTTGTTTGAATCTTCAGCTTTTCTGAGAATAAACTCTGCCACATTCTGGGAGACTTCTGCATTGAAGGCCATTCAGTGTGTAATTTTGTGTATATGGGCAGTCCATATCTAGGAATAACTTCAATGAATAAAGTTTGAGTTTCTTCTATGGTCTTTTTTTGTCCAGCAGAGATATGCTTCTTCCCATTCAGTCTCAGTGCATACTATGAGGAGGGGGAGTTGATATCCATTACATTTTGGCAATTCAGAAATGTCAAATTAAATACTTTTAAAGGGATTTGCTTCTACAGCCTATATTCCAAAAGGGAGTTTAGGTCCTCTTTTAGGGTTGTTTTTGCTACAGATTATATACCCCTAGACCATATCTTTTGGTAGGCCCACCCAGATGATGTATGTAGTAATAATGGCGAAACAGCCATTCAAGTTTTTATTGTCTTATGTGAGTGGATTCATGCACCTCATGCATAATAACTGGCCCAAGCTTGTAAAGAATGGGTATGCAGTTATCAGGCCATAGCATTCATTTTCATGGGGGTTTACTTGCCTTTTTTATTGGCCACTACCATTTTGAAGCTCATAGAAGTGAAAGTGGTCAGGCACCCAGGCAGTAGTAAGGGCACAAGCAGTGGTCATGCATTATGAAGAGCTTTTGGGCAGCCCTTTTTGCCTCACTGTTGGTCTTGGACTTTCCCTGTACCTCATTGCTTGCTCCTCTCTGATGCCCTTTACAGTGCATTGTGGCCACTTGTGTTGGTTTTCAAATAGCTTCAAGCTATTCAAGAGTCTCTTGAGGGTGTTTTAAATCCTTTCTTTGAGAATTTAGCAGTCTCTTTTTCTTGTCAAGAGCTCCATGATCATATAGAGTTTAAAAATGCATACTTAGAATTAGTGTAGATATTAACTACTTGATCTGCCTTCAGCTCTTTGCCTGGATGAGGGAAATTAACTCAGTCTATTGGGCAGATATACCAGCTGGGAGTAGCTCTGCTTTTAAGACTTTGTCAAAGATTACAACATTCACAGCTTGCCATTTTGTTGTTGTTGATGTTTTTGTTTTGTTGAATTATGGAACTGCTCTGATCTACAAGCATTTCTAAGTCAAGGTTAAGGTAGGAGTAGTCAACAGTTGCTTTTTGAGATGCTCAAAGACCATATACAAAGGGGTCTTTATCTCTCTACTTTGAAGATTTGTAAGGTGTTTTGCTGTGAAATCAAGACATAGAATATAGATGCAGCAAAACACTAATGCTCTCAGAAATTCCCAGAGGATCTCCTGTTAGAGGGCATTGGGATAGTTTTGATTGCCTCTGTTTATCCTGTCCCTGATAGTTTTTTCTATCTTTGAATGGAAAACTCCAACTATTTTATTTTGTTGTTGTTGTTGTTGTTGACAGACCTGGGCTTTCTACATAGGGAATTTATAACTATAGCTACCCAGGAGAATGACCAACTGGCCTGTTTCTTTGGTACAGTTTTCAAGAGTCTCATGTACAAAAAGGAGGTTATCTGCATATTGGAGGAAGACAACTCAAGAAATGTGAAAGAAAAAACTTGGGATCATGGACCAGGGCTTCTCTGAAAATATGGGGAAAGGCTTTAAATACTCAGGCAACCAGGCCCAAGTAAATTGGCTTTTGCTTTTAAGTTTTGGATCTTCTCACTCAAAAACAAACATGTCTTGGATCACAGGAGCCCAATAGATGCTGAAGAAGGTATCTTTTAAGTCCAGACATAAACATGAGGCTTAATATCTAGGAGCAAACTTAGAAGAGTGTGAGAGTTAGGCACTGTGAAATGCAGTGTGACCGTGACCTGGCTGATGATCTACAAATTCTGCAGTGGCCAGTAGTCCTGGGCTATGAGATTTTTTACTGGCAAGAGAGGCAAGTTCCAATGAGAATGACATGGCATGATAATACTGATTTTGGAGCCTCTCTAAATAGGTCTGGATTTCCTCTAAAGCCAGTTGGAGAATTGGGTACTGCCATAACCTCACTGGTAGAATATAAAGTTGATGTTCAGTGACTGCCAGTGTCTAGAATCTGTCCATTCCAGGTGGATTGTCCTTGACTCATACAATGTACCACTGGGCTGCAATTTCTGAACTGAGGAATACAGAGAATATGAATTCCAGAACCAGGTTTAAGGGTCATGGAAAGCCATGATTAAACTGCTGGACCCATCAAAAGCAGCATGTTTCTCCAAGGTAAACATTTCTTTGAGCTTCCAGCACCTATCCTCAAATATCCCAATTGTCAATCATTTTCTCAAGAATCTTCTGAACATCTGCAGCAGTTGCTAATCATTATCTCAAGGACTCTACAGTGATTCTGTGGTCTGCTCAATAAAATCTTACCCATAGCTTTTCCTGTACCTTACTATTTAAAAATTACTTCCTGGACTCTGCATATATGCATCAATGTTCATACATTACAATGTACATACATACAATATACATACAATGTTCATACATACATCTACCTCTCAACTTTAGAATAGATAAAAACTGAGGACCAGTGTCCAGTGAAACTTTGCCTAAGAGGCCACTGCCTTGCCCCTTTCTATTTGCTCTGTGACTGCATCATTCTTTTCCTCTAGGTTCATCATTGGATGGTAACCAAGAGAATTCCTTTTTATGCCCATCAGTCTCGATTCTCTGTCTTGGGACATTTGGAGAAAGAAAGAGGTTGGCACTAAGAACTTGACATTACCCTCATCCAAAAACATGATGGTTTCTCTGAGCTTTCTGAGAAGGTCCTACCCTAGCAGTGCATCTGCAATGTTTGTCATGTATAAGAATTGGTAAATAACTTTTCTTCCCTGGGGGTTGCATTTTCAGGGGATGAAAAACATCTGCTTGGAAGATCTTTCTGTTGCTCTAATTATGTCAATGTTTTGCTTAGTGAAGGGGGTGAGAGGTATTTATCTGGTTGTCACTGAATGTTTTGCTCCAGTGTCGACAAGGAACTTTAGATTGTGCCTCCTTCAACACACACACTGTCATTTGGACTACGGACCCTTGGGGGCTTTGTGGCCCAGATTTCTTCAGGCATCAAACAAACCAGACTGACCAACTGTCAGAAGAAGAGCTGGGGAGCAACCTGATGACTCCTGATGGGACTCTTGACTTCTTTCAGGGCATTCATTCTTCCAGTGCCACATTCCTTACAGAATGCACATTGTTCATAGCAGAGAGCAGACTTATTTATTTTGGGCAGTCTTGGGTGTGGTGAATAAGGGAGTCCTTGACTTGTTGGGTTTTGATTTTGCTCATCACAGAGTGCTGCACTCCATATTGATATGATGAGGTTGGCTTTTTGTTGAGTTTTCTGATCTGCTTTCTGTTTCTCTTGAATGTTTCAGTTAATAAAGATTTGTTTGCTAACTCAAGGAATTTGGAAGTAGTTATTCTTGCAAATCCTTCCAGCTTTTGTAGCTTCCAATGGATGTCACTAGTATTATGGCCATTTATGGTGGTGCTAACCATGAATTGGTTGTGGGTGCTTCGGGGTCAAATGGAGTAAAGGTGTAATAAGATTTACAAAGCCACTCAAAAAGCACTGGGAATTCCATTAGGTTTTAAAAACCTTGATCACCTTGGCATTGTTGGTAACCTTGGTGTTCCCCTTCAGAAGCCCTGAAGGAGGGATTTTCTATATACCTTCAGTTTTATAATGCCTCTGGGTTCATTTGGGTTCTGTTAGAGATCTGTTGCCAGCAGGCATTCTTAGCATAGGCCTAGGGGTTTAAGGCTTCTGCTGAGGTGTTTCTCTCAGCCCAGTGGGCTTTTTCTTAAAAAATGTGACATCTTTCTTCAGTGTGAGAAGAGACAGGAGAGGCTGGCAACAATCAGGCCAAATAGGATTGTGTTTAGAAGGTAGACTGAAGGAGGTTAGCCAGGGCCTCAGTATAAGAGTGAATATGGTGCTTCAAATTAATAAGGTTAGTTGTAGTAAAATCCTGGCACAAGAGGATGGTGGATTTGAGGTACCTCTTGGTGAACAGGATGGCTGGTCAGATGGGCCAGGAGATTGTGATGAGTGATAAGCTACCAAAGATGTCACCATTGTTGGTAGCTGCTGTACTGCCTGAAGGATATACAGCAGTTGCAGGCCTGGTTCCTCTGGGGGCCTTTTCAAAATAGGTCATAGTTGGGATTCACCTAGTGGCTGCCTCTAATTTCCTGACTGACCACTAAAGTGCTACCTTTGAGTGACTAAAATCTGAGAGATAGGACTTCATAACCACAGGGAGGTTTGGGGTGGGGTGTCTGAAACAACTGGAGCCAAGTGTCAATGTAAGAAAAATGGTTCAGGGAGAGATTCAAAATGGTGACTGCAGGACACAGCACATCTCAGTAGCAGAAACAAATAAAGTTCATGTATTGAGAAGGTAGCATCTAGAAAAGCAAAAAATACATCTTATGAACCAAAACAAAAACAGGAACCACAGCAGAAGGAATTCAGTAAATCTGAACTGCTAGATCCACTGCAAAAAGCCTGAACACATGACTGACCTGCTGCAAACCAGCCACCGGCGCCATCGCGGGCCACAGGCCAAAACTATGAGCCCCAGTGCAGCAGCCTCCACAAATCCAGATAAATAATCCAAGTACTTGAAATTGGCCACAGACCTCCAACATCTTAAGTGGTGAGTGGCACCTAAGCCAAAAGGCGGCACCCTCCATGGCACAGCCCTCCGGAGAGATCCAGAGGAGAACCAGGTAACCTTAAGCACCCAGAAAAGCTTTGGGATTCAGCAGCACAGCAAGGCTTCCAGTGACCCAGAGCAGGGCATCCAGGTAATCATGTGCACCTAGAGAAAGAACCCAGCAGGCTAGACCAGTTAGAACCCCCAGAGACACAGGAAAGGTGCTCAAGGTGCGATACCTGTACATAGTCACAGGAGGGAGTGCCAAGTCTATATTAGACACTCTCCACACAAAGCTGTCAAAGACGAGAGAGGGGATCACACAGAGACTGGCTTCAAAAGCTGACAAAAAGTTACAGAGCAAATAAGAGACATTGGAATGTACTCCCGAATCTGCCAGCGATCACAAATACAAATATTATATGGGATCAGCCCCATATTTGTAGATTAGTAGGACTTTTCATTTGTTTGTTTGTTTCTGTTCTGTTTGGGGTGTTTTCTTTCCTTTGTGTTATTTGTTTTTTTTTTTTGTTGATTTGGTTGTTTGTTTTGCTTTGTTGTCTCACACTGTTGATAGTTCTTTTTATTTTATTTTATTTGTGTTCTTTATTTTTTCTTTTCTCTTTTTTTTGTATTCGAACTATAATTGTTAACTTTTGTATCTTGTTTTCTTTATTTATGTTTGTTTGCTCCTTCTCCCCCCCCCATTCCTTTTATAAACTTCCTCACACTAGCTTATCTACTCTTTTCTCTCAAAATTTTATTTTTCTTTACTGTATCTTTGTGTTTAATATTCAAGGTATTTCATATCTTCATACTTAAATACTCTACTAACTACAAGAGTCCTACTATCTAACCTTCTCTCATTCTCATTCAGATACTACCTTATTATACTTAAATTCTTAATCAACCTCATCATATTCTCTAACTTACCCAAATTCTATACCCATCACCCCAGCTCTTCCCCATTACGCAATTCTCACCATTGTAAAAAGCACTGCTTACACCTCTAAATTCCTACTACTAAGATTGGATTTGACACAATACCCACAAATGATGGGAAGACATCAGCAAAACAGGCCTAAAAACCTTAAAAATACAAGAACTAGGAATAGAGAAGAGACAGTGGAAATCATTAATACTGACATACAAGAAATGCAAGAAGGAATACTGAATTCTGATCTACAATATGATGAAAGGCCTTTAAAACAAATCTACAGAAAATGAAAGAGGAAATAGACACACTAAGAAAGAATCAGAAAGATGTCTGGAATGAAATGGGTCAATAAATGAAATAAAGACAGCAATAGAAGGAAATGCTGGAAGATTAGAAGAAATGTAAAGTAGAATATCACTGTTAGAAGACAGTTCATTCAAAACCGAAAACACAGTCAGCAGCATACAGAAGTCATCACAGCAACAAAACTTAAACATCCAACACATCAGAAGAGACAAAGCAATGCACTTCCTTTTGTTATAACAGAACAATCCACCAAGAAGATATAATGATAGAAGATATAATGATAGTAAAAGGTTATGCCCCAAATATGTGGGAAGCCACATTTGAAAAACAAACACTTCTGAACATCAGATCTCAAATATACCCAAATACAATAATATTGAGAGACTTCAATACACCTCTCACACCACTAGATTAATTTTCAAGGCAAAAGATGAGTAAATACTCTTCAGAACTAATGACAAGTATAAACCAAATGGACCTAATAAACAAATACAGAATATTTCAACTAGAAACAGCATAATACACATTCTTCTCAGCAGCCCATGGAACCTTCTCAAAAATAGATCACATCCTGGGCCACAAAGCAAGTACCAGCAAATTTAAAAGATGATTTATAATTCCCTGCATTTTTTGAGACCATAATGTAATGAAAGTAAAAATCAACAACAGGAAATCTAAAAGAAACTACTTAAATGCATGGAGATTGAATTATATACTACTGAACAACAAGTGGATAAGATCAGAAATTAGAGGAGAAATAAATAAATTTCTGGAATTAAATGAAAATAGAGAAACAACTTACCAAAATTTATGGGACACTTTGAAGGCACTGTTAAAAGGAAAATTTATAGCATTGAGTGGCCGCATAAAAAGAACAGAAAGTCACCAAGTAAACAACCTAATGACAGATCTTAAGGACCTAGAAAGAATGCAACAGTGTAATCCCAAAGCCAGCAGAAGGCAGGACATTATTAAAATCAGAGCAGAAATAAATGAAACAACACAAAACAAAACAAAAAACAATTCAAAGAATCAACAAAACAAAAGCTGAAAAGATTAATAAGATTGACAAAATCCTGACCAACCTAACCCCAAAAAAGGAGATAATCAACTTAAATCATTAAAATCAGAAATAAAAATGAAGACTATCAGAAACTATTTTGAAAATTTATATTCCAATAGACTGGAAAACATGGAAGAAATTGATAGATTTCTAAGTACATTTAGCCTACCTAAATTGAATGAAAATGATATAGCAAGCTTAAACCAACTAATAGCAAGCAAAGAAATAGAAATGGCAATAACAATCCTTCCATCAAAGAAAACCCCAGGCCCTGATGTGTTTCTAGATAAATTCTACAAAATCTTTAGTGAAGAACTAATCCAAATACTGTACAAATTATTCCAGGAAATTGAAAAAGATGGAATTCTCCCAAATTCCTTTTGTGAGGCCAGTATCACATTAATCCCCAAACCAAATAAAGATACCTCAAGAAGGGAAAATTATACACTAATATCCTTGATGAACATAGATGCAAAAATTCTAAAAAAAATAGAAACTATACACATTCAAAACCATATCAATAGAATTGTACACCATGACCAAGTTGGTTTTAACCCAGAACAGCAAGGCTGGTTCAACATACACAAATCAATACACGTTATTCACCACATAAATAGAACTGAGATAAAAAAAATCACATGATTGTATCAATAGATGCTGATAAAGCATTTGACAAAATCCAACACCTACTTATATTAAAAAAACTGCAGAAAATTGGAATAGAAGAAATGTATTTCAACATCTTTAAGGCAATATATAATAAACCCAAAGCCAACATTATATTGGATGGTAAAAACCTGCAAGAATTTTCTCTAAAATCAGCAACAAGAAAAGGATGCCCACTATCTCCACTCCTTTTCAATGTAGTCCTTGAAACTCTTGTCATAGCAGTAAGAAAAGAGAAAAAAATCAAAGAAGTTTGAATAGGAAGAGGATAATTTAAACTATCTTCATTTACAGATGAAATGATTCTTTATCTAGAGAACCCAAGAAAACTTACCCAAAAGACTACTGGAGCTGATTAACCAATTCAGCAAAGTAGCAGGATACAAAATCAATCTAAATAAATCAGTTGCTTTTCTTTAGTCCACCAAGAAATCCACAATGAAAGAAATAAAGAAAAAAATTCCATTCACTATAACCTCAAAACCAATAAAATACCTAGGAATAAATCTAACCAAATATGTAAAAGACTGCTACAATGAAAACTATAAAATATTAAAGAAAGAAATTGAAGAAGACCTTGGAAGATGGAAAAAATTTCCCTTGCTCATTGGTAGGCAGAATAAATATAATTAAAATGGCCATTCTCCCAAAAGTGATCTATAGATTTAATGAAATTCCCATTAAATTAGTAGCAACATTCTTCATAGATCTAGAAAAATAAGTCATGAATTTTATATGGAGAAAGAAAAGACCCAGAATAGCCAAAGCAATTCTCAGCAATAAGAACCATGCAGAAGGCATGACAACACCAGACTTCAAATGATACTATAGAGCAATAGTAGTAAAACCAGCATGGTATTGGCACAACAACAGACAGATTGACTAGTGTGATAGAATAAAATATAAGGAAAGAAATCCACACACCCATAGTCAATTAGTCTTTTACAAAGGGCCAAACTTGTATGCTGGAAAAGACAGCCTTTTCAATAAATGGTGCTGGGAGAACTGGCTATCTATTTGTAGAAAGATGGAATTGAATACTTACCTCTCAACATACACAGGAATCAACTTGAGATGGATCAAAGACATAGAAATTACACCAGAGACTGTCAAGTTATTAGAGGAGGGCATAGGCTCACCACTTCAACATATAGGCACAGGAAGTAACTTTCTCAGCAAGACCTCCAAAGCACAGAAAATTAAAGCAAGAATTAACAAGTGGGATGGCATCAAACTACAATTTTTTTTCAACAAATGTTCCATCCAAAACCTAAAGAGAAAGCCTACAGAATGGGGGAAGATCTTTACCAGCCACCACTCAGATAGAAAGCTAATATCCAGAATATGCCAAGAGCTCAAAAGACTCTACACTAGCAAAACAAATAACCCAATCAAGAAATGGGCACCTGAACTGAATAGACACTTCCCGAAAAGAATATGTACAAATGACCAAAAGATAGATGAAAAACGTTCTCTTTTTTTAAGTTAGGTTGGCTAGTGGCTTATCTATCTTGTTAATTTTTACAAGAGACCAATTTTTTGGTTTGCTGATTTTCTGTATTGTTTTTTTTTAATTCTCTATTTTGTTAATTTCTGCTCTAATTTTAATAATTTCCTGTCTTCTACTGGCTTTGGGGTTCAATTGTTCCTGCTTTTCAAGGCCTTTGATGTGTGTCATTAGGTTATTTATTTGAAGATTTTCTCTTTATCTTATGTGAGCACTCAGTGCTATAAATTTTCCTCTTAATACTGCCTTCAAAGTGTCCCAGAGGTTTTGATATGTTGTATCTTTATTTTCATTTGTTTCTAGAAATTTCTTGATTTCACCTCTTACATCTTCTATGACCCATTCTTCATTCAGAAGTGTAGTGTTCAGTCTCCACATGTTTATGTTGTTTCTCTGGGTCTTCTTATAGTTGATTTATAGTTTCATTCCATTATGGTCTGATATGACACAGGGAAGTATGTAACATTTTTTAAATTTGCTAGTGCTCATTTTGTGTCCCAGAATGTGATCTATTTTGGAGAAGGTTCCATGAGCAGCTGAGAAAAATGTAAACTCCGCTGTAGTTGGGTGAAATATTCTTTATGTGTCCAACAGGTCCATTTGGTTAATGGTGTTCTTTAGTTCTGAGGCATCTTTACTGACCCTTTGTCCGGAAGATCGGTCTAGTGTTGTGAGAGTTGTGTTGAAGTCTCCCAGTATTATTGTATCGGGATTTATGTGTGACTTCATGTCACAAAGAGTTTGATTTATGAAAGTAGCTGCACCTATGTTTGGGGCATAGATGTTAATTATTGTTATTTCCTCTTGCTGGATTATTCCTTTTAGCAGTAAAATATGACTTTCTTTGGCTCTTCTAATAAGTTTGGTTTTGAAGTCTAACTTGTCTGATATCATAGTTGCTACTCCTGCCCTTTACCTTGAGTTTGTTCCTATCTTTACTTGTAAGATGTGTTTCTTGTAAGTAGCAGATGGATGGATTCTGGTTTTTAATCCATTTTGCCACTTTATGTCTTTTTATTGGTGAGTTGAGGCCATTTACATTCAGTGTGATTATAGAAAGATAATTTTTAATTTCTAACATGTTAAGATTTTATTTCTGTTTGAGATACTGTTTATTCTTCTTTGCTTAGTTTTCTGCTGGAGGGGAAATCTTGTTTATTTGGTTCTGGCGTGTATTACCTATTTCTTCTTTGCAGTTAATCTCCTTGAGTATTTTCTCTAGCACTGGTTTTTGAAAACATAAATTCCTTCAGTTTCTGTTTGTCATGGAAGCTTCTTATTTTCCCATCAAATTTGATAGATGGTTTTGCTAGGTAGAAAATTTTTGGCTGGAAGTTGTTTTCTTTCAGAGTTTGGAATATGTTACTCCACACCCTTCTGGCTTTCATGACTTGGTTTGGGAAGTCTGGAGTGATTCTAATTGGTTTGCCTCTAAATGTTACTTGGCCTTTTGTTTTTGCTGCCTTTAAGAGTCTCTCCTTGGCTTCCACATTAATCATTTTGACAATTATGTGGGCCCATATTTCTTCAATGTAAAATTCCTGCTTCTGGGTTTTTTTTCTAAGTTAGAGACTATGCATTCATTTTTGGAGTGATCATCTTCTAGCAGTGAGATTATATTCTCCATGTGGTCTAATCGGTTGTTTATACTTTGAATTGAGGCCTTTACTTCAATGATTGCATCCTTTCTCTCTTTTTGACTCTCTCTGAATTCTTTTTGAAAGTCCTCTATTATTTCTACAGTTATTTTCCTGATTTGATCTTCTAGAGATCTCTGAATGTCTGTGTTATCAGGTTCTGATGTTGTGGGTTTGTGGGCATTCATTGCTCCATTTTTATTCCTTTTTCCCATGATTTCGGAAGTTTGTGCCTTCTCTGCGTTCTTCCCTGGGTGACTACGACTTCACTTAAGGTGGTCTGGATCTTGAGTCTGTGGTATCTCAGCCACCACTAATCCTTTACTGGGTTGTATTGCAAAGTCTCAGACCCAGGGAGTCAATCGAGGCTGCTTTAGACCATGGGGGTGCCATGCTGGGCATTCTCCCATGAGAAGCTGCGACTATGGTGTGATATCTCTGCCACTGCCACTCCCCCACTGGGTTGGACTGTAAAAATCTCCAACCTAGAGAGACTATCTGCACAAGTCTCTGGGAGTGCAGTACTTGGATTTCTCCTCTAGGGGTCGCAATTTGACTCACAGTTGTTGAGTGCAATGATGGAGCTGTAGTGGACTCGGTGAACTTGTTGCTGCCACCACTGGCAATATGAGGCCACTACCATGCCCTTGGCCGTAAGGCTGGCGTATTTCTTCTCTGGTTTTGAGCTCCGCTCTGAGTCTCTGCAGGGTGTGCTGAGCCCGGTCCCTGGGAGCTTTGGACGCTCCTTACACCGAAAAAACTGCTGAATTTCGCCGAGCTGTTCCGCCGCTGCTAACATCAGCTCACTTTCCACCCTTCCTCTCTGGAGCCTGATGGCTTGTTGAGTACACTGATCTGGAGCCATCTGATGAACTCACCGCTGCCACCTGCAGAATGGCGCTGCTCCTGCGTCCTCGGCTGTGAGGCCAGCATATCTCCTCTCTGGTTTTGAGCTCAGTTCTGAGTCCCCTCCTCTCTGGAGCCTGGTGCTGCAAGGAAAGATGGTGCCAGTACAGGTCCGAGACGTGGCTCCAGCCGCGGCTCTGCAGGCTGTTTTCTTTTCTGGTGTCTGGTTGTTCTTCCAGCCCTCTTTTCCTCTGTCCCTTATATTTACAGTTTTTTTTTTCTCTGCTGATGGTGTTTTCTGGCTATGAAAGGCGCTAATTTTGTGGTAATAGAGATTGATTGTTAGTGGGACTCATAAATGTCGCTTTTCTTTGTTGCCATCTTCCCAAAAGTCTCCTTCTTCCACTATTCTGATAGCAGGACCTGACTGAGCCCTGGTGTAGCCAATCAAGATTCAGACATTAGTGCTTGGAAATGACTTGCTCTGTCTCTGGCCTAAGACATCAGTGGCTGTTATACTGAAGTCAGTCTCCTAGGAAGAGTTCTCCTACACAGTGACAAAAAGACCAAAGATTGTATAACCCAAGGAGACAGTGTTTGAATGGACCAATCACAAGCAGGGTTACTAATACCAGAGCTTGGGTCAGGTTTCATTTATACTTCCTGATTTTTATTTCCGTATTAGCCTCCATGTGGACTGGGTGGTAGCATTTTGGGCCTCATATGGCTAGAATTGGGTAGTGTCAGCTTGGGTCATATATGCCTGGAACTAGGTTGTGCCATCTTGATAGACTTAGCTGTCTTATCTCACAGTTATAGCAACACAGAGAAGCCCTGCTTTGTTTATCTCATGGGGGAGGAGCTGCACAAAAGTTTTACTTTCCTTTCTTGTTTCTAGGCTTTTAGGCAAAAGCCATCTTCAAGAACTTTGCCTGGCTTCTTCTCATTTTCCCCTTTTGAGATGTCTCAACTTATTTCAAAAGAAGTTCACAAATTTTAAGATTATTTTTAGTCAGAGACATAAAGGTATCATACAGAGGTGAGTTCTTTTTAGCTATTGAGGTTGTTTTGTTTTATTTGGTTTTGTTTTGGTGGTACTGGGGATGGAACCCTTCTACCTCCGGGCTACACTTCCAAACCTAAGTTTTATATTTTTTATTTGGAAACAAGGTCTCTTAAGCCAGCAAGTCTGGCTTTGAACCTGCGTGATCCTCCTGTCTTTGCCTCCCAAACACAGGGACTACAAGCATGCGCCACCATGCCTGGCTGTTATTGAGGTTTTTTTGATGGGGTTGTCCATCCCACACTGACTGTCTACCCTTGGAACTTGGTGGTCCACCAGAGATTGGTTTAACTAGTTCAGGGCCTAGTCTTAATAAAACTTGAACCCAGTACAGGGCAGAGGTATCTGGCAGTCTATATAAGTTATCATCAGATTTTCAGGCTGCCACAGGATATAACCTGCATTAAACATGTTATTAGTTTTGGTCATATTAGTAGTGAAGATTGTGAAGGCCAGCTGAAGCAACTTTAATAGTGTTTTAAAATTGTATTTATATTAATTATAGCTACATAAACTCTTTATGGTAACCATAAAATAACAATGGTGGAAGTTGGAAGTTGGTTCTACAATTGTTAATATATAAGCAAAAAATAAAATATTAAAAATTAATGAGTTGAGCCTGGTGTGGTGGTGCACGCTTGTAATCCCAGCACTTGGGAGGCTGAGACAGGAGGATCACACAGGTTTGAAGCTAGCCTCAGCTACTTAGGCTCTCAGCAACTTAGTGAGACCCTGTTTCCAAAAAAAAAAAAAAAAAAAAAAAATAGGTCTGGAAGTATAGCCCAGAGGTAGAAAGTCTCTGGGTTCTACCCTAGTACCATCAAAAATAAAAAAATAATAATAAAAAATTTAAAAAATAAATATTAATGAGTTGAAGGTTAAGAGAACTAGCCATAAAATTTTACTGAATAAACATGAAGAAGGTGCTATCATTTGGGGGTATAATCTGGCAGATAGAGTGAAGAACTAAAATTTATAAGAAGTATGTATGGTAAGGCATAGTTGAATAGCAGCATTTTGGGGAAGTGTAAGGAGTGGGAAGGATGGATAACTGGAGTCTGACCTCACCAGAGAGGGAGTTCAAGAAAGTTTTCCACTTACATTTCTGTCATCTGAAAAAAAAAAAAAATGGAAGGCAGTTTCTAGGAAAGTTGACCCTTAAGAGCCAGGAAAATATTTCCACAGGCTTAGAATACAATAGCTGAGAAATGAGAAAGGATAAGATTCCAGACTTGCTAATACTCACTAATAGAGTCGAGGCACATAAGCACTTAGCTCTCATCATTGATTCCCACAAAACTACACCAGTAAAATTTGTAAATTAAAGTTAAGTTTATATTTACCACAGTGAGGGAAAATACAAGGCTTCATAGAGTCTTGCCAACCTCAAATGGGAAATTAAGAAAAGATGTTTATACAATTTCAGGGCCCATACCAAGAGATGTTCAGGGAATTTGCAAGACTAGAACTTAGTTAAAATATAATAACATTTAAAATATCATAACTTTGTATTGCTGGGCACATAGAGCCAAGGGTCTTGAAAATAAGTCTTGATCAGGAAGCTGTTAGCCTTGATAAGTAATCCTTTAGTTGGCTCATTCTGTTATCTCCTAGAAACAGGTTATTTCCTGGAGCAAGCAGCTAAATTATTTTTGCTTGGTTCCAGCATAGTTTAATATAATGACAGGAAATTATCTTGTGTTCAGTTCCCATAACCTAGAAGAACTAGATTCCAGTGGCAGAGTGTACATACACACAAGTTCATGTGTGTATTTTGGAAAGTCATAAATTTCTCGATTTTTTTCTTAGAATGTAAAATAGGATTAGTATATTTCACCTGTTATGCCAATCCCATAGGCAGAGCATATGATTCACCTATTTAAAGTAATTGTTGATGAGCACAATGGTGCATTCCTCTAATCCCAATACTTGGAGGAAAGAGACAGGAGGATCCTAGCTTCAAGGTTAGCCTTGGCAACTTAGTAAGACTCTCAATAATATACTGAGACTCTGTTTAAATTTTTAAAAATAAAAATGAAAAGGGATAGAAGTATAGCTCAGAGCCTCTGAATTAAACCTCAAATGCCAATAAATAAATAAATGAATTTTTAATACAATTATTTCTAAACACAAAGTTTTTTTGTTTAGCTGAAGAAATTCTAGAACAGTTGGGAAAGTTTCCAGCATCATTTGCGTTTCTGCAATTTTCACCTTATTGGTTGACCATACAACTCCAACCTGCACACCCAGGTACATGACATTGGGCTTAATATATTGTCTATTTTAGGTATGAGAAGCCCAGGAAAGCAGCAGATATGAACTTGTAGGTATCTGGTATCAAAGACTCCAGCCAGTGAAACGTGGGGTAAAGAGTACCTTACTATTGAGAATCACTACCAAGTTTTTGCAGAGAAAGAGAGGGAAAGAGATAAAGAGGAGGGCATATTTAACTGCATTTACAACAGAAGTTTCAAGCAAAATAAAACAGAGACTTATTTTGATAGCCTGGTACATTTCCCTAGATGCCTTTACTTGTTTCCTAAGATATATGAAGGAAATTTACTGGAAAGTGTAACAAACACCAGCAGGATACGTTGCTCCTGATTGGAATGCTCTACCATCTCTATCAAGTTTTTTGACACTTCCATGATAACTGCCTGGGTTTCATATATTTTGCACAGCTTGGGAAAAAAGAATTAATCAACTTTAAGGATTATAAAAGTTTTTATCAAAGTTGTTTCACATGCTTCTAAAATATATATCACAAACTATCTTTTGACAAAAATAAGTTCTGTACCTACATGTTCAAATTAAGAAACCCAGCAATTAATTATATGTTAATTTTGAAAATAAAATTCTACAGATTTAATTATTATTTTTGCATCATTCCACATGGGTTCTATATTTAATACTTTGTTTTATAGCAAGGGAACAATAGTGAAATATTTTTAAGTTATAGTTTTGCGAGGATAGAATAGCTGCTTTGTATTAAAGCTCAGTAGAATGAATCCATAAAGAATTTTGTAAATAATTTTCTTGACCAAAGGAGAATTTCTGATTTGGAAGATGGAAACAGAAAAATCAAAAATTCAGAGACTTTCCTGAAAGTCTAAGAAATAGGTTCAAATACAAGAACTAGTTCTAAAACCTTGTTAGATACTTCGGCTTGGATCATATTTCAAAATATTTTTTTTATACTGACCAAAGTGGTCTGAACATTTTCCCCAGATTGGCAAAATTTTAGACAGTTTTATTCTACCTTTAGGCTCCTGCCCTCTCTTTTAGAACATTCACTTTAGGAAACCATTAATGTGATTAGTCCCCTTTGAGATGTAAATCTTTTTAAAAACCTCTGCTAGTTTTTTTTTTTTCCATGAACCTGAAGCTATCCCTTTGAAATATAATCATTAAGGAAGAAAGGGTATGACCTCCAATGCTCCAGGGGCCAGGAAGTAGAAGCCTAAGGTTTCTTTGAGAAATGTGCTGAGGCAATATTTGGATGATATTCTATCTTTTAAGGAAGTCACAATCAAAAGACACAAATGCAGAAATAAAAATCAAACCAAAAATTAAATTAGTCAAAATTACTCTGAAGCATTGTAATAAATGAGATGATGATGATGATGATGATCGTAAGAGTTTGAAAATATTTCCCAATACTGGTACATTAATTCATTTTGAAGGCTTTTCCCAATACTGGTAGAATGATGATGATGATGATGATGATGATGATGATGATGATGTTCATGATGAGTGCTATTAAGAATTGAACCCATGCCAGGTGTGGTGGCACACGCTTGTAATCCCCACGCTTGGGAGGTGGAGACAGGAGGATCACGCTGATTCAGAGCCAGCCCCGCTGGCTTAAGAGACCCTGTTTCCATATTTTAAAAATATATAAAATAGGTCTGAGAGTGTAGCTCGGAGGTAGAAGGGCTTCCAGGAACCCCAATACCACCAAAATAAAAAGTAAAAAAGGAACTGAACCCAGGGACATTCTACCTCTGAGGTATACCCAGTCTCCTTTACATTTGTATTTTGAAATGGTCTTACTTGAACCTAGTCTTGCTTGAATGTGATTCTCTTGTCTCAGCCTTCCAAATACTGGAATTACAGGCATGCACAACCACGCATGCTAAGAGAGATTATTTCTGACTGAGAGGTGGGGAGGTGATCACACCTGAGGGATTCATTGGGGAGTGAGCTTTGGGCCAAAGACTTTGGCAGGGCTCTGGGTTACCAGAGAGAATGTGTGAGCATGAGGATTTTAATTTTAATTTTTTTTTTTTTTTTTTTTTTTTTTGGTGGTACTGGGGTTCCTGGAAGCCCTTCGACCTCCGGGCTACACTCCCAGATCTATTTTATACTTTTTTATATTTGGAAACAGGGTCTCTTAAGCCAGCGGAGCTGGCTTCACACCAGCGCTATCCTCCTGTCTCCACCTCCCAAGTGTGGGGATTACAAGCCTGCGCCACCACGCCCGTCTAACATGAGGATTTTAAAGCAAAGGCAAGGGGAGAAACCACAGTAAGATGCCCGAGAATTAATGAGTCATGCAATGTAACCAAAACGAAGTTGTGTTAAATAAAACAAAACCAGGAAGTCAAGCAATGTATGCTTTAGTGGCTCAAAAGAATCATGCTAAAAATTTGGACTTTTTATCATATGAATAATGAAATATTTTAAACTAGAGAAGAAAGTGCCAAAATATGCATGTCTAAAAAAGTACTTAGCAATAATATGGTGTTAGTCAAACATTTTTGCTTTCATGCTCCCTAAAAATATTTTAGGAAAGCTGAGCACAGTGGCAGACACTAGTAACTGAAGTACTTGGGAATCACAGACAGGAGGATTGCAGATTCAAGACCAGCCTCAGCAACTTAGGGAGACCTTATTTCAACATATAAAATGAATAAATAAAAAGGGCTGATCTTGGAGGTAGAATGGCCTGGTTTCAGGTTTCAATCCCTGATACCACACACACACACACACACACACACACACACACACACACACACATCTTATATATACATATATAATGTGTGTGTGTGTGTGTGTGTATATATATATATATATATATATATATATATATATATATATATATATATATATCACCACTAATTATAAAGCTGTTGATCCAAACCAAACTTTTGAATTGGGATTCTATGAAGAGAAAATATAGAAAATCCATTAGTAAGTCCAGACCACAGGAGCGTTCTTTCTCAGGCAGGTCTATTTTAGAGAAAGGTACCCATGTGAATGTAACTAGTCCCCTTAAAGTCAAGTGGTCCCATTTATTCCTTGGCAAACATTTGTCACTACTAGGAATATGGATACATCATTTTAAAGACTGCTAAAGGCAATTACAAAGAGAATTTGAAGACAAGGTACAGAGGGATCAACAGAATATGTTTACATTAATCCAAAAAAAATTATTTAGGGCATGAAATAGGATGATGGAAGAGGGTTTTAGTTTTTGAGGCATAACAATCATTACCAAACTTAATGCCTTAAAATAATAGTCACTTACTCTTCAAGGTTAGCTAGGTAGTTCTGATTGAGTAGACTAGCTGATCTCACCTCGGCTCACTTGCCTCTCTGACATGCCCATAGGTAAGCTGGAGCTTTAGTGTCTGAAGATGGCTTCATTGACATATACTGGCTGGCCGTCATCTTGAGACAGGAAGACAACAGGGCAAAGTATCTTCTATATCGTCCATCAGTCTAGTCCAGGCTTGGTTACATGCAAGACAGAGTACTCACAGAACAGAAATAATGGCTTCTTAAAGCATGAGATTGGATCTGTAATATTACGTTTGCTATACCCTGTGAATAAAAGTATGTCATGAGGTCAGTCTTGAATCAAAGGGTCACTAACTGTACACTAACATCTTGATGAGGATTGTTCAGGAAGCATGCTCACTAAAAAGAGAACTATGACTCTTTTCTGCAATCAGACACCATGGTGATATCAAAGACCTCTCTGAGATTTTTATATAGATATACTAACTAACTAACTATATATATAAAACTATATATATATATTAACTTTATATTATATATATCAACTATATATAATATATAGTCTGTATATATAGCTTATACATAGTACTAGATGTTTAGCTAAATGATATATATGTGTATATATATATATACATATATATATATATATATATATATATATATACTACATATATATATTTGGTATATATAATGGTATATATATACACATATGTATAAAATTGTTTATATATATATAATTACCTAAACATCTAGTAATCTAAGTTTCACTGGACTTTTTAAGAATTCAGGCAGGAAGGAAAACAGGTTTTCAGAGTAAAGGAGAGTGAACACAGAGTTTTTAGATTTAAAGCTATGGTTCCTCCTTCCTTCCCTATTTGTCTCCTTTCTGACTATTTCTTTTACTTCTTTGATTGTATCTCACCCCCCTCCTTTATATGTGGCACATAGTTTCCCATTTTCTATGCCTAGACAAGTCACCACAGTGAGTTGTATCAGTGGAAAGAGAACTCACAGTACGAAGATTAATAAAATACAAGGTTTTGATTATCTAGTACAGTAATGCAGACTTAGTAAAGAAAGAGTAGCTGAAACTGAAGAGAAAATGTCTAAGATTATGTACAGTATTTATTCTAGAAAAAGCTATTATTAAAAGTTAATTGCATCTGGGCATGGTGGTACATTTTGTAATCACAGTACTTGGGAGGCTGAGACAGGAGGATTGCTGGTTCTCCACCAGCCTCAACTACTTGCTGAGACCCTGTTTTAAAATAAAGAATTAAAAATAGGCCTGGGGTGTAGCTTAGAGGTAGAATGTTCCTGAGTTTCAACTCCAGTACTGCAAAAAACATTAATTATTTTGCTAAAATATGAATTGAATTTAAATTCATTTTAACTGGACTTTCCTTAGTAATTATGCATACTTAAATTTGGTTAGTTTGATCATAAATTCAGAGGTATCTAAAGCCGAAACATGAACCCCAATGATGGTCAAAGAAATGTGAAAATTACTGTAGATAGAACATAGACTTGTGTAGCTATTAGCATTCTTGCAATATAATCTAAAGATATAAACATACAACTTAGAGGAAAGATTTATTATGGTTTTGGCTCAGTCCATGTGAAGCTGGGAACTGCAGATATTAGGCATGGTGGAGGAAGAGCACATGGGCTATGCTTCTCAGATTATGGAGTCCAGAAGCAAGAGAGAGGGCAGGGTGAAGAAGGGCCATATATAATATCCGAGGCGGCACTCCTAGGTTTCCACTTCCAGCCACATCCTACTAGCCTACTGGGTACCACACAGGTAAATCAATCGCAGTGGATTTATCCACTGCTGGGATTATAACCCTCCTGACTCAATTGTATCAACCCTGAATATTAGTAAATGAGCTTTGAAGGGGATGTATTATATCTAACTATGAGTGAGCTCTTTAGGGGATAGTTTCTATCTAAGGATAGCAACTTGTTATGTGAGTGAAGTGATACATACAGGTAAAACACAATTAGGCATATGTAAATGTGGCTTTCTGATCTTTATGAGAAACTTCATTGTCATTTCCAGATTCTGACTCAGTTACATGAATATACACGTCTGTGATTCTTTTATCACATCTCTGTCTTCTCTCTTTTTGTGTATGTGTGGGGGGGTTCTGGGGATGGAACCCAGGGGCATTTGACCTCCAAGCTATTTGGAGACCCCTGTCCTATTTTTTATTCTTTATCTTGAAACAGGGTCTCACTAAGTTGCAGAGGGCCTCACTAAGTAGGTGAGGTTGTCCACGAACCCAGATCCTGATCCTCTGGTCTCAGCTTCCTGAATGCTGGGATTACAAGCATGTGCCACCATGCCTGGCTTGTCTTCTCTTTATCAGGTATAATCTTAGATTGACTAAACAGACTTGTAATTAATCAGGTATTCTGATTAATACTAGCTTATAAATTTTGGATCATTTAATTTTCAAACATTAGAATTCAAGTAAATCCCTCTAACATTAAGCATATACAAAATATATTTTTTTTTGAATCAACAGACCTAATAGTTCAGGAGTTACTAAGACGAGCTTCATTATCTAATTGCTGAATTGCTGCAGAAGGTCTAGAAACCAAGGGGGTCCACAAGTTTAGGAATACTACACAATAAGCAGATTGTGTGTAAAAGAAAAAGAGAAGAAAATTTCCTTTTCTGCATATTATGAATAGAATTTCATGTTTCTGTTTATAAATTTTACACATTTACAAATGTTCGTTTTGGATTGTAAATAAAGACTGAGAAAGCAGCAGCTCCCAGCATTTTGGTAGCTACAACAGATGGCACTAACCATGTGGGAATACTTGGGATTCATCTGTAACATACAGAAAAATCAATTGTTACATAGTGAGAGCTCTAAACAAAATTTCTGCTGTAATAAATATCAGTTATATATTGCAGTATATTAAAACACTAGTGAAAATTTTAGTTGCTAAGAATCAGAAAATAGTATTGTAATGTATTAAGCCATAAAATAGAAAATTCATTCCAGGTGCAAAATATGAAATTCGGCAATTATCAGTTTTAAAATATTTTTGAAGATAAAATCACAAAGACAAGAAGATCTCCAAGGCAGAGAAATTTCAGTAAAACCATAATTTAGAACAAAGAAACAGAAAGTTCTTCCTATTAGAATATTAAGATTTTAGGAAATCCTCAACATAAAATATTATTCAAACTTATTTTCTCCTGTAAGTGGAATTGAGAATAAAAGGAAGAGTGTTTCAAGGCTGAGAAACAAGAATAATCTGAGTAATGTTATTTCCAAAAAAACATAAAATAAAATGTGCCTGGGTCTTTACAATTTGAAATATAAGTGTATGTT
>NC_137795.1:86091378-86144786 GCF_963383645.1 Muscardinus avellanarius
TGTAATGGTGGTGGCCAGTATTCTGGAGGGGCAGACAGATCCAATCCAATCCACCTTGAATTTTTGAAACTATCCCCAAAAGTAGACTACTCTTTCCACAATGTGCAGGAATTCTAGACAACCCACTATGTAAGAAAAATGTCCAGGGCAAGTCAGAGGGCGCCCCACCCATATTGCTGGGCCGACTCACTGCTCTGGGTGTCCTGGGAGACCTCAGCTCATGGCCGCTGCACTCCCTCTGCGCTGTGCTGAGGGTCAGGTTGTACTTGGAGCAGTGGACTTCCCTCTCTATGGTGAGGCTGTGAGCCTCCACTTTCAATGGGGAAATAATATCCATTGCTGCTAGAGAACTGCACTCTCAGCTTCTGCAAATGACATGTGTTGTTATTTCCTACTAAAATATATGTGGAGGGAAAAGTGGGAACCTCTGTAAATGTTATACCCACAGTGACAGGAACCCGAGCCTGCCAGGTGGTGAGGCTGGGTCTGGAGCCAGCGGGATGGGCCTGGAGCCTGATGTGAGGTGAGGTGGGTCTGGAGCCAGCAAGGCTGGGCCTGCAGCCTGTTATGTGGCAGGCCTGGAACTGGGGCCTGCTTCACAGAAAAGGGCCAGCTGGTTTCTTCAACTGTGTGGCCAGGAAGCAATAGAAGCTGCCACTGCCTCACCTAATCTCTTAGAGATTTCCAGATCCAAGTAACCTCTATTAAAAAAAAAAAAAATTGGAGACAGGTGTGGTGGTGCACTCTTGTAATCCCCACACTTGGGAGGCGGAGACAGGAGGGGTGCGCAGGTTCAAAGCCAGCCTCGCTGGCTTAAGAGACCCTGTTTCCAAATAAAAATATAAAATAGGTCTGGGAGTGTAGCCCAGAGGTTGAAGCGTTTCCAGGAACCCCAGTACCACACACACACACACACACACACACACACAAATAATTGGTTGTAAGTGGATCACCCTGTCAAAATTACTCACCTTCTGGCTTTCAGGTTTTCAGTAAGTGGGAGTAAGTGTGGAGAAATAGAAGCTCTAATACATTGTTGGTGGAATTTCAAGTTGGTGCAACCACTTTGGAGAACAGTATAGAAGATCCACAGAAAAAGGAAAATGAACTTATCATATGATCCAGCAATACCACCTCTGGGTACCTACCAAAAAAAAATTAAAACCAAAATACCAAACTAATGCATGAACAACCATGTTCATAGCTGCACAGTTCATCATTGACAAACTGTGGAACCAGCCAAGATGTCCTTCAACAAATAAGTGGATTTCAAAACTATGGGATATGTACACAATGAAATTTTGTCCAGCCATAAGGGAGAACAAAGTTATGGCATTTACAGTGAAATGTCACAAAAAATAAGAAATCAGATGCTTTTCTTAATGTGCAAAATATTTGGGAGAAATGGGTAACAGGAGGAACTCTAGATGAAGAAGGGACGCTATAGAGGAACATGAAGGTGACATATCTGAGGGGATAAGAGGGTGGATAAGGGAAACTCTTTAAAGCACATGACGTACTGAAATATATCAAAGTCATTCAGGAAGCCAAGCATGGGTAGGAGGGAGGAGGAGAGAAGGGGTTAGAGATTCTATTAACATAAAAGAGAAATAAACATCAACACAAAGAAAATTATGATTGATCTTTATTGGACTGGGAAAACATAATGATATAATTTTTAAAATTTAGCCTCAAAATATACATAAATGCATGTATTCAATGTATTTTTAATGCCTTGAAAGACATCCCTCTCTTTTGTGTATTATAAAAAGAATATCTCAGTGTGAACACCAGTGGACTATTCTGTCCAACTCTTCTTTGCCCTGCTTACTGTGCATGTGCTGACACTGTATTGCACAGAGGTGCCATTAACCCTATGCTTTCCAATATATTCAGAATCAGAGAAGATATGATTATGATAGAAATGAAGATGAGACAACAAGTAAAAACGTGTTTATAGGCATGAAAATTATTATATCATAAAACAGGGTGAAGTGTTTATTCCACAGCAGAAACCTTTCTGAAAGCCAAAGTATGAGTGAATCAAGGGTAAGACTGTGCCTTAGTTTAAAAAAAATAGCAGAGACAGCCTTTTAAAGACATCAGAGAGTTGCAGAAATGATGATGACCACAAGGCGAATTGAAATGGATGGAAAGGAGTGCCACCAGTTCATGACAGTTTTTCCCCACGTACTTCAGGCTTGACATACAGAGGAGCTCAACCGTGATAAGTACTATAGGGATGATTCCAACTGGGCATGATGGTGCATGCCTGTAATCCCAGTACTTGGGAGACTGAGACAGGATCTCATGTTTGTGGCCAGTGCCAGTTACTTCATGAGGCCCTTATCAATTTAGTGAAACTTTGTTACAAAATAAAGAATAAAAAAATAGGGCTGGAGGTGTAGTTTAGAGGCATGATGCTCCTGGGTTCAATCACCAGTACCAAAAAAATGAAGAATACCCCCAAAATACATTAAAAAATAAATATACCCAGAACAAGATGTTTAAAATTTCTTTAGTGAACTAAACTCATATACAATATTTCAGAATCTGCCTAAATCACTATGAAGTAGAAAAGTTTTTGCATTTATTAAAGTGATAGGAAAATAGAAAATAAGTAACTATTAATTAATAGCAGTGCCCAATATTGTCAATATTGGGCTCTTTGAATCTGTTGAAACCAATGGTTTGCTCACAGTAGCTAACGTTTCTCAAATTTAAATCTCAATACTTAACTCAATACCAAAAAGTAGCAAACACCTGGAAGACGAAAAAGAAACTATTTCAAACTATAAGATAAATTTGCAACAAGTCATCTGAATGTGGAGAAAGAATCTGAAGTCACCATGCACATACAAGACATTGTTTAATGCAGAATAATCCTGCAAAAGGAAGTCAGTCTAAATGCTTAGAGCATGATGAAATCAGGTCATCATTTCATCCCAGAAAGTGTGAGTGAGGTGTATGGAGAACACCCTGCCCCCATAAAGCCAGATTGTGAGTTGAGAAATGTTCCAAGCATGTCCAACCTTATCCAGGCCAGGCATTAGATATGGCTGTCCAGTGTGGTAACTAAGGGCCATATGTGGCTGTTTACATAAAAATCAAAAGCAAATAAAATTAAGCTCTCAACCTTTGTGCCTCACTTCAAGTAGTCACATATGATTAGTAAATACCACACTGAACTGTATAGGTTTAGAACACATCAATCATGGCAGAAAGTTTGCATTGGACAAGAAAGAACAGCTGGATTATCTGCAATTTCCATTAAAATAGACACATGAATTCTTTGCAATCTAAGAATTGTTTGAGACACTTGTAAGAGAAGAAAAAACAATTTAACACATATTTGCTTCTTTAAAATGATACATGTAACATTTGCTATGGAAAGATAATATTTAAATAATTACCTTAATTACCTGTGAGTTAACAAATTTTTAATTCATGCCATTTCAAACAAGAGAGCAGGTCCCTATTGTTTAAAGTAATGTCATTATGTAAAAATATTTTGTACTAAACAAGTTACATAATATTAAGAAATAAACAATTAGAACATATTTTGTAAGCAATATCACTCTTGATTTTAAGACTCAAACCAAATAAATATATTGTGATTATTATCATGTGATCTAGATACACTGGTATACTGTGTATAAATGTGTGTCTGGGTCTCCAAACTTTATGCTTTCCATAAGAACATATATAACTGGGCGTGGTGTCACACACTCGTAATCCTGGAGCTTGGGAGGCAGAGATAGGAGGATCATGCAGGTTCAAGCCAGATGTGCTGGCTTAAGAGACCCTGTTTCCAAATTTTTAAAAAGTATAAAATAGGTCTGGTAGTATAGCCCTGAGGTAGACGGGTTTTCCAGGAACCCCAGAACCACCAAAAAATATATATATATAAAGTGCAAAGTTTGATGTATTTTAACAAATTAGATCCCCCACAATCAGATTACAAAGTATTTTAATAGTCCTGCAAAGACCACTGGGGTCATTTGTAGCCATTTCCCAACCATCACCAGTGCTTGGAGAGCACTGATCTGGTAACTAGAGATAACATTTGTCTTTACTGAGGTATTATGTAAGTGAAATTATGCAGTAGGCACACTATTGTGTCTGGCTTTTTTTCTTCCATATATTTTAAAAAATAATTCATACTGTGTATTAATAAGGAATTTCATTTTGATATTGAGTAGTATTACTTTGAATTTATAAATTATGATTTGTTAATCATTTACCTGATGTTTGACAATTACATTTTTCCAACTTTGGGCTTTAAAAGTAAAGCTGCTCCAAACATTTATGCACATGTTGTAAGTGGACATTATGTTTCACAACACTTAAGTAAATAATTAATAGTGTAATTTCAGGATTATGTGATAAATTTAACCTTTTTATATTATTTTTATTTTTATTGGTACCTGTATTCATATATCATAATGGGATAAAAAACTTGTGTAGACATACGTGCACACATTGCCCATTTAGCCCCTACCCTACACCATTCCCTCCCCCTCCCTCCTTCCCATGATTGGCTTAGTGGTTGACATCTAATTTTATAGCAATTTATCCAAAGTTAACAATGATAATCTCACATAACAGATTCATCTGGCTGATATTAAACTTTTCATCACTTAGAGATAACATTTCAATATTTCTTTTTGCTTTCTTTCTTACCAGAGGATACCTTTCTTTTTTTTAAGGTGAAACTATCATATATATTTTTCCAGAAAAAATCTATCCTAACATGAAATATGAACTCTAAATACCCAAAACAATCTAGAAAATGAACAAAGCTAGAAGATGTACATTTTCTAATTTTAAACCTTATAAAGCTACAATAATTGAAACAGTGTAGTACTGCTATAAAGGCAGATATGTAAACCAGTGGAGTAAAATAAGAAGCCTAGAAATAAATTCTTCCATACATGTCAAGTTATATTTGACAAGATTTCCAAGAACATTTGGTGAAGGAAATAATGATCCTTTCACTAAATGTTGTTGAGAAATAATAATTACATGAAGAATAATAAAGTTGGACCCTTACCTAACACCATATACAAATACTAACTCAAAATAGATAAAAGACCTAAATGTAAATCTTAAGACTATGAACTTTTAGAAGAAAACCTGGGTCATAACACTTCACAACATTGAAATTGGCAGTGATTTCTTGGACATGATTTCAAAGGCACGGGCAACAGAATAAACAAACAAACTTCCTAAAAAAATTGTACATCCAAAGACAGTGTAAACAGAGCTAAAAGTTACTGATAAAATGGGGTAAAATATTTCCAAATGCTATATCTGAAGGTATATTAAGATTCCAAATAAAAATCCTAAAAATTAGCAACAATAAAAGCAAACAATACAATTTAGAAATAGGTAAAAGACTAAAATAAATAATGAATCCCCAAAGATTTTAACCAATAACCACATGAATATATTCTTCTTTGCTCAGTTGTCTGCTGGATGGAAAATCTTGTTTCTCTGGTTCTGGTGTGTATTACCTATTTCTTCTTTGTAGTTAATCTCTTTGAGTATTTTCTCTAGTTCTGTCTTTTTTTTTTTTTTTTTTTTTTTTGGTGGTACTGGAGGTGGAACCCAGAGGCTTTCTACCTCCGGGCTATACTCCCAGACCTATTTTATATTTTATTTGTTAACAGGGTCTCACTAAGTTGCTGAGAGCCTCACTCAGTAGCTGAGGCTGGCTTCAAACTTGTGTGATCCCCCTGTCTCAGCCTCCCAAACGTGGGAATTACAAGCGTGTGCCACCACGCCTGGCTCTAGCACTGGTTTTGAAGACATAAATTCCTTCAGTTTCTGTTTGTCATGGAAGCTTCTTTTTTCCCCATCTAATTTAATATATAGTTGTGCTGGGTAGGAAATTTTTGGCTGGAAGTTGTTTTCTTTCAAAGTTTGGAATATGTTATTCATGCCCTTCTGGCTTTCATGACTTGGTTTGGGAAGTCTGGAGTGATTCTAATTGGTTTGCCTCTGAATGTCACTTGGCCTTTTGTTTTTGTTGCCTTTAAGATTCTCTGCTTGGCTTCCACATTGGTCATTTTGACAATTATGTGGTGTGGGGAACCTCTTCTCTGATCCTGTCTAAAGGGAGTTCTATATGTTTCCTGGACCTGTGTATCGATCTCTTGCTCTATGTTTGGAAATTTTTCTACTATTATTTCTTTGAAGATAGTCTTGATCCCTTTGGTTTCACCTTCTTTTCCCTCCTCTATTACAATTATTCTTAGGTTAGCTCTCTTAAAATGGACCCATATTTCTTCAATGTCAGATTCCTGCTGTCTGATTTTTTTTCTAAGTTATAAATTATGTGTTCGTTTTTGGAGTGATCCTATTCTAGGAGCGAGATTGTATTCTCCATGTGGTCTAATCAATTGTTTATACTTTGAATTGAGGCCTTTACCTCAATGATTGCATCCTTTATGTCTTTCAGACTCTCTCTAAATTCTTTTCAAAGGTCCTGTATTATTTTGAAAATTATATTTCTGATTTCATCTTATGGAGATCTCTGAATTTCTGTGTTATCAGGTTCTGATAATATGGGGTTGTGGGCACTCATTGATCTATTGTTGTTCCTCTTTCCCATGATTTCAGAAGTTTGTGCCTTCCCTGGATCACTACAACTTCATTTAGGGTGCTCTGTATCTCAAGTCTGTGGTAATCTCTGCCACTGCTACTCCTTCACTGGGTTGGACTGCAAAATCTCAGACCCAGGGAGATTATCAAAGTCCCTGGGCATGCAATACAGGGATTTGTCCTTTAGGGGCCGCAATTTCACTTCCGGTTATTGTGTGTGTTGATCAGGAGCTGTCGAGGGCTACGTGCTTAAGATTTGTACTTTTGAACTCTTAAAAAACAAACTTTCCTTTATACAAATATAGCTTAAATGTTGTACTAATGTAATCCTCAACTTTTTACTTAGAGCTACCTCTATATTTTTAAATCAGTCCAGCTTCGTTCTTGCATGAGCTTCATAATACATCACAGAAGATTTATGAATGACTTATACTCATAAACTCACTATTGAAGACAATTGTGGATTGTCATGGCTCTGAAAATCACTGCATCATCAGTAAGATACAGCAGATATTGAACCTCAACCATCCCTTAATGCACATTAAAGCACAATAAAATCATAAAACGTAATTGTCTTGGGATTTGTTAAAATTCAAGCCTTTCTAAGACTTATTTCTTGTAAATATTTGCAGAACCTCAGTTTATAAGGAGAGCCACACTCTGCAACTGTTCAACCTCATTAAAAAAATTTAATATCCCTTTTCTAGATATAATTATCTTTAGTTTTTACTTGCATACATTTCTTCAGCAAGATTGATTAAGATTTGATAACTGAAATATTTCTTTAGATAGAGTTAATCAGCTCTTAATAGTCACATAGAGACAAGATCCTGAGCACGCAAAGGAGCTTCCCATCTCCTGTGCTCCAAAGTGCTCAAGAAAGTAGCACATATGAACCCCTCCCCTTTGACCCTGCTAGCAAAGTAGCAGTCCAAGTACTACTCACATATTTAGTTAATCAATTGGTGAATAACCTGATTTGATCATCATACATTGTATACATGTAAAGAAATATGCTGAACCCCAAAATGAATATAATTAAGTATTAATAAAGTATTTATTTTGTACTGAGGATTGAACCCACAAGCATTTTTACCTCCAAGTTACACCTGCAGTCCTTTTCTAATTTTTTATTTTGAAACAGGGTCTCCCACTAGATTTTTGAGAGTTTCACTAGGTTGCAGAGGCTAATCTTAAACTCACAATTCTCCTATCTCAGCTCTCCAAGTACTGGAATTACAGCTATGGGCCACTACATCCAGCTAAATGAAGGATTTTTAAAATGTTTAAGCTCAAAGTCAGCCTCTGCCATGGAGCAAGGCTCTCTGAAACTTAGTGAGACCCTGTTTCCAGATAAATAAGAATTCGGGCTGGGGGGTGTAGACTGGAGGTAGAATGCCTCTAGGTTCAATCCCCAGTGCCCCCAAAAAATTTTTTAAGGAGAAAGAAATACTAACTAACCTGATTATTTCAGTATACCTTGAGTGCATGTACCAAATTATCACACTTTACCTTATACATATATACACTTAAAATAAGAACAATATAAAGAATGGAAATAATTTATATGATATACTTTTTGAGAGTATTATTTAATTATTCAGCCATCTGCCTTTTTATTATATCAATTAGGTTCTTGGCAGAACTTTAGAAACTAGGTCTGAGAAATGTTAGGTTTAGAGGTAGAAGAGGAAGTTGGTCCTGGTCAAGGCAGACTTTAGGCCCTGATGCCATGGAGGCAGAGTAACTAGGAGCAACTTAGCAAAGACTTAGCAAACAGAAAGTGTAGAGTGCAGAAAAGGAGGATACAGAAGAATGGGAATGGAGACTGAATAGTAAATTTCTCATGCTTCAAAAGCTGGGACATATTTTACAAGCACACAGATGTTGTAGAATCTTTTTAGCAATGTTTATGGATTCATCTCTTCAGTCTATGTGTACAGGCCAGCAATTAGCTGAGCAGTTGGATGCAGCATTTATTCCAGCTTACATGTCTTCAAGGCACTCTCTCAATCTATGACACTGCTACATCACAGAAAGGAGCCAGTCTGGTGTTTTGCTGACCACGCTGGCTGCCTGAGTTCTGCTCTAAATTTCCTGATATATCCCTCTATTACACAGATACTCGTATGTTTAGATGGTGCATTGTGCCAATTAATCCAGACCATAAGTCATTTTGGTACTTATTTCTTATCCATATCTGGTGTATATCAGTATCTGCATAAAGAGGAATGAGAGGCATGAGTCCAAAATTGGTTTCAGTATCATTTATTTTTTTTTTCCAACCAATTAACTGTTCCCCTTCATTATCTGCAAAATGTTGAAAATGTGACTTTGGGAACAAAGAAGAGTCAAGGAGAGGCTGCCATGTCTGTCTCATCTCTTTTCTCACAGTGTGGTTGAGACTTGCACCACACCATTGGAGATCAGGGCTGCCTGAGGCAAAATCATTTAGTTAGCAGCATTAACATGCACAAGCTAACTACTCAGCACTCATGTCTGCCCATGTCCTTCTCTCTCAGGGTGAAATCAAAGTAGGAAAATCACGGTGTCACATTCAAGTAAAATTATTTCTTCTACCGAGGTAAGTTTGTCTCTTCCCAGAAACACAGAACATCAGAGAACCGTGTATTATTATGGGTGAGAGAGCACTTAATATGATAAATTAAAGCTGCCAATAAGTCAAATAATTTTATATTGATTATGAAGCTTTTTACTACATGAATGTTTATATAGTCAGAAAGTAATATGAGTTTTTTCTTTCTTCCTTGAAGGAGACAAGCTTTAGATGCAGTGTAGATGGCAGAGAATGTAATTCTATAAATGAGAGAGATTGGATAACTAAACAGAAATATGTGTTCTGAGACACTTACTAAAGTACCCATGTGTTTAATTTTGATCTGGAATGTCCCCTCAAAGACCGATGTATTGAAGACTTTGTCCCCAATACAGCAATATTAAGAGATTGATCTTCCAGGAAATAATTGAATCATGAGGTCTCTAATCAGTGGGTTTGCAATTTAGACCTCTGGGAGGTGGCGGAAACTGTAGGCAGGTGGGTTTATGGTGGGAGAAAGTAAATCACTAAGGGTGTGCTTTGAGAACCAAACCTTATACCTCTCTCTCTCTCTCTCTCTCTCTCTCTCTCTCTCTCTCTCTCTCTCTCTCTCTCTCTCTCTCCTTCCCAGATTTTTTTCCTCTAACATGATGTTCTGCCTTATCTCAGGCCCAAAGCAATGGAATCAGTCAACCATGGACTGAAAGTCCTGAAACCAGAGCTCCACACAAATATTTCCTCCTTGAAGGCTCATTCTCAGGTATTTGTCACAGTGAGGAGAAGATAACTAACACTCCATACAACTTCTTGTTCTTTGTAGCCATAAAAATGTAAACAAAAAACCCAAAGCTTAATTCTATTCATCTTGGATATGCAAGGAAAGAGTTCCTTTCAGAATGAGACTATAAATCAATATAGCAAATGTTATTCATTGAACAACAATGGCAACAATAAAGAGCTGTCAACCATATAAGCAAAACTTTATACCAATAAAACTGCCAGGCTATCTGCCAACAAAAAATTACTTATAAAATGCCCTCTGAGAACATTTATTGTGTACCATTATTCTAAAGATGCTGTAGCCTCACTAGGTGCTGCCATGTGTATTCAAAATCTGATCCCATAGATCCCATAGACTGACTGTATTACCCCATCCTGACATGAAGTCATACTTGTCTTAGTTCACCTATACACAAATTTCCCTGTCTGCCAATGTATCTTTCTGTAGAGATTTTCTGGCTTGTTTAACATAATTGTGCCAACTATTGTGATTAGTATTTTTATTTTGTACATATTACTCAACATTTTGTTCTAAAAACTTTACATTCATTATTCATTTAATTTTTATAAACAATCATATTAGATAGACATGGTTGGTAAGCTCATTTTATAAGAAAAGGGGCTTAGCAACAGATTAAACAACTAATTTTCTCAGGCACCCAATTCATAAGTGTGAAGCTGACTATGTAACCAAATATTATTTGAATTTAATCTCCTATGCTTTGCTGCCTTTTTAGCGCCGCCCTCCATGGACCAAAGGCAAGTAAACAGTTAAAATACTATTGTTACATATTCCAAGAACCCTACTGAAAATGAATGTAATTTTCCTGTCTGGTAATTGATACAAAACATATGTCTAAACAGTGACTTTTCTTGAAAGAGAATAAAATTAAAGCCATAAGGGTCAGTGGTATTGTTCAGTGGTAGAGTGCATAACTAGTTTGCTTAAGGCTCCAGGTGCCTGATCTAGACATTTGAACAAAATTACTTTAATTTCCACAAGTATTTCATTTATGCAGAAACTAAAACTTATTGTGTGATAAAAATATTATTTTTGTCATTGATACTGAAATGCAAGCCTTAAAAAATAAAAATAATTTTCAAATATCCTATAGAAAGTTTCTACTAAAGCAGAGATATAATTTAAATATCTTTAACATTCTTATAGATTCATTTCAGGTATCATGAGAAAAGAATGAAACTAGTCTCTTATTAAACTCTTTTTCTATTAATATAATAATAGTTTGCATACTCATAGTTCTTTCTCTGCTAGAAGAAAAACCTCCTCCATATATATATATATATATATATATATATATATATATATATATATGTGTGTGTGTGTGTGTGTGTGTGTGTGTGTGTGTGTGTGTTCTGCATTTTACAACTTACTCATTTTGAAATATTTAATATTCTCTTTATAGTTTAAATTTTAATTTATTTGCATTAATATTTCTGATTTGATTTGGGGCATATCTGCCTAAAAGAAGAAGAGAGCCAATATGGAAAATTAGAACAGAGAGTGATATGGCTCAAGAAAGTAGAATAAAAAAAAAAACAAGAACAAGGGAAGATAGTCTGGCAAAGGCCAACATACAGGGAAAGAAGAAAAGAGGCATATCAAAGTAATTAATCTGCAGAAAAAAAGAAAACAAAAACAGGTAAGAAGTAACAGAATGGAAAACAAACACTGCTAAAAATCACAAGGCCATGGAGAACAGACATTGAAAAAAATAAAATACAAAATATACTGGAAAAGAATCCAAAATTCAAAAAGTTTGTATTGATAAGAATAATTAGTGACAATAGATGAGAGATATCAAACTTAAAGCAGATACTGAAAAAAACTAAGCAAAAGAAATGATAACTGTTTCACAACATAATTAGATTTTCCAAAAATTACATAGAAAAAAATGGAAAGAATATAACATGTTTTAAAAAGTGGAATAGAGGAGGGGGCAAGATGGCAGCATTCACAGTCGCAGTGGCAACCGTGGCCACCTAATAGGACATGCATTCCTCAGAGAAGCCCTGGACACCAGATTTTTGTTTAATATCTGATTGGGACAACTTAAGGAGGCCTTTCCAGCCATGTCTTCCTATCTAGAATACAGGAGAGAGAGTGGATAATGGTGGAATTAGAAGCAAGATGACAAAGAGGCACCTGCCATACAAGAAAAGTGATTTTTGAAAGAACATCCCAGAAGAGATTAAAGGAAAGAGCACTTTAGCCGTGCATGGTGGGGCACTCTTAACAACATACCTTGTAAGAAAAATGATCCAGTCCTGTTGGAGGGAGCCCAGCAGTGCCAGGCTGGAAGTCCAGCCATGCATCCTGGGGAACTCAGTACACCTGACCACTACACTCCTCTCTATTATGCTGAGCTGGGGGCCGTGATGTGCTTGGAACAGCAGATCCTGCTCTATATGGTGAGGCTGTGGGCCTCTGCTCTTGGAGGGGAGATAAAATCCATTGCTGCTGAGTGATTGATCTCACAACCTCTTCAAAGACATACTGTCTTCTTTTTAAAAAATATTGGAGAGGGGCCAAGATGGCAGTGGTGGCAGCCAGTATTCTGAAAATGCAGACAAATCCTATCCAATCCACCTTGAACATCTGGAAAAAAAATCTTTGCGAAAGGGGGGCTGCTTCTGCCACACATGCTTAGGAATTCTGGACATCATACCATGTAAGGCAGGTGCTCAGTGGAGAACCAGGAGGATGGTGACAGTGGCAGGGGTGGCTGTGGCCAGTATTTGGAAGAGGCAGAGATCTGATCCAATCCACCTTGAACTTCAGAAGAAATCTCCCCAAAGGTAGAGTGCTACTGCCGCATATGCTCAGGAATTCTGGACAACATTCTGTGCGGGCAAGGTGTTTGGAAGAGAACTGAGATGGTAATGGCAGTGACGGTGGTGGCAGCGGTGGCCAGTATTTGGGAGAGGCAGAGTCTGATCCAATTTACCTGGATCTTTTGAAGAAATCTCCCCAAAGGTAGTATGCTACCACCACACAAGCTCGGGAATTTGGGACAACATGCTTTGTGAAACAGGTGCTCAGAAGAAAACCAAGATGGCAGTGGCAGTGGCAGTGGCAGCGATGGCCAGTTTGGGGAGAGGCAGAGATCCAATCCAATCCACCTTAAACTTTTGAAGAACTCTCCCCAAAGGTAGACTGCTACTCCTGCACATGCTCAAGAATTCTGGAAATAATTTTGTATGGGTAAGAGAACCAAGATGGCAGTGGTGGTGGTAATGGTGGCAGCGGCAACCAGTGTTTGGAGGGACAGACAGATCCAGTCCAATCTATCTTGATATTTTGAAATCTCCTCAAAAGTAAACTGCTCCTGCCCCATATGTATGAGAATTCTGGACAACATGGTAAGTAGTAAAAGTGTTTGGGGGATATCAGAGGGAGCCCTGCATAGCTGGGTTGGGCTGCCATGCTGCATGTTCTGGGAGATATCAGCCCTCATGGCCACTGCGCTCCCCTGCACAGTGGGGGAGACGAGGGTGCACAAGGAACAGCAGAGCCTGCTCTCTGTAGTGAAGTTGTGGACCTCAGCCTTCAGAAGGGAGACAAAGTTTATTGCCCCAAGGCATTTGGGCTCCCAGCTTTTTCAAATGACATGTACTGTTTTCTCATATTAAAAAAAAGTGAAAGAAAAAACTGAACATCTGTAGATGACCTGCTCCCAGTGACAGAGACCAGAGCCCACAGCATAGCAAGGCTCGTGCCAGGGCCTTTGAGGCCAGGATAGGAGCCTGCTGGGAGGCAAGGCCAGTGCTAGGACCAGTGAGGCTGGGATCAGAGCTTGCCATGAGGCAAGGCTGGTGTTGGGGCCTCCGAGGCCAAGATCATCAGAGCCTGCCAAGCAGTGAGGCTGGTGCTGGGGCCAGTGAGGCCAGGATCAGAGCCTGCCGTGAGTCAAGACCGGTGCTGGGGCCAGTGAGGCTGGGATTGGAGCCTGCCATGTGGTGAGGCCAGTACTGGGGCCTGCTAGGCTGGAATAGGAGATTGTCATAAGGCAAGGACGGTGCTGGGGCCTCCAAGGCCAGGATTGGAGCCTGTCATGAGGCAAGGCTAATGGTGGGTCCTGTGAGGTGGGGATCAGAGCCTGCTTTGAGGCAAGGCTGGTGCCCGGGCCTTCGAGAGTGGGATCGGAGCCTGCAATGCAGCATCCACAGGGAAATATCATAGAAAATTAAAAAAATCAGATGCTTCCCCCAATATGCAAAAACTAGGAAGAAATGGGTAATAGGAGGAAATCAAGTTGAAGAAAGGGCCCTATGGAGGAGCAATTAAGGTGACTTATTAGAGGGAACCAGAGGGGGGAAGATGGGATCTCTTTAAGGCACATGATGTACTTAAACAAATATATCAAAGTCAGTCACTAAATCAAGCATGGAATTGAAGGAGGGGGAGGGAATTGGATGGGGATTGGATAAAAATCTTTTATTCCATTGAGATGTTTGACCACAATGCACCAATAAAAATATATTTTAAAAAAGTTGAATAGAGAAACCAAGGTAAACATTAATAAAGACATGGTGCTTCAACAACAAAAAAAAACATTCTTGCAAATATAGGCAAATATTAAATAAAATAATTAGGTTTTTACAGAAAGATAATTGGAAATGTTTAATCATTACAAAATACTCAAAGAATTACCATCCAGAATGTTTTTTTCAGAGAATATAAAAAGTGCAACAGAAAACAGTTTTACTCATACAAGATGTAATGAAATATAGTGACCTCTAGTCTTTTTTGAAAAGGTCTTCCAGGTAAAAAGCCAAACAAGTAAAAATTAATAAATAAAAATTATTTGCCAAAAAGTCAGTAGTGAGCCTTGAGTTCACTTAAATATAGGCTTATGCCTAAACAGCAGAGAAATTTTGTTATGAAACAGAAATTTTATTTGTGAATTTATAAATTATCATTCACATGCTAAAAGTATAGGAAGAGTGAAAGGAATGCAGTAAGAAGAGAGTAGAAAATATGTTTTAAATTGATAAATTGTGCATAAATGTAAACCTACAGATTCACTGTTAGGTAAACCACTCGCGGATTTAAAACAGAAAAATAAATAGTATAACAAATTAGCTTCAGGAAGAGGGCGGAGTGGAAGGTGGAAGGGAGTGGAAGTTTACTAATTATGTCATTACGTGTAGTAAAAAATCAATACATACTCTCAAGAAAAATATATACAATAGAGGTTACCATGATAAACTTAGATACAATAAAAGCAAACAAAACCTGCCTGAAATTTCTCATAACAAAACATAAGTCATGCATCATCCTACAGGGAAAGAAAGAAGGAGAAAGGAAAGGAAAGAAGAGGGTCACCTAAGAGTGGTGTCAGAAAGATGTCAGAATGTGAAATCCCCTGCCTCTGTGGCCCCACAGCGACTGTCTGGTGGCCATTCACAGACAAAGTGCCTTTGTGAGGGCATTGGGATCCAGGCAGTGGGCTACCAACCCCTGATGGGAGCTAAAACTGAGGAAGACTGATTTTAGAAACACATCTCTTTAAACATCTAAGGCAGATTTAACCAAAAAGGCCAAAAATTAAAGGGTGGGCTCATTATATAGATACCGAGAACAACATTAAAAGCCATCAACCTTGGTATAATAGTGTTACTTCCGTGGCTAAATTGTGCCAAAGTGGATTATTGAAAGGCCTGGAGATAGCAGGTAAGATATGATTTGTTGGAGAAAGCTTAGGAGAGTTCAATGGTTTCTCCAAGATTCTAGTAGCAATAACCTGAACAAAGAGGGCATCTGTCCCTTTCTGTCCTTTACCAAGAAACACTTTCTTTTCTTTCTTTTCTCTTTCTTTCTCTTTTTTCTTCTTTCTTTCTTTCTTTCTTTCTTTCTTTCTTTCTTTCTTTCTTTCTTTCTTTCTTTCTTTTTTTTGGAAGCCCTTCTACCTCCGGGCTACACTCCTGGATCTATTTTATACTTTTTAAAAAATTTGTTAACAGGGTCTCTTAAGCCAGCGAGGCTGGCTCTGAACCAGCACGAGCCTCTTGTCTCTGCATCCCAAGCACGGGGATTACAAGTGTGCGCCACCATGCCCAGCAACTTTCTTTCTATAGTGGTGTTTTCTTCAGCGCTGGTCAACTACACAAGTTACATGTGTCCTTTCCATAGTGCCTGCATCAGAGACCACTGAGGAAGGGTTTTCTATGTCAGGCTGCAGAAGCAATGACATCCTCAGCATCAGCTTCCTTAGTTTGCTTGCAAGACCAACATCCCAAAGAGCAACTGTTCTGCTCTACATACAGGAAAGTAGCTTTGTACAGAAAACACTAAATGTCCCCAGTTCCTAGTGTGCATAAGAGCTGAGTGTCATGGTGCATGCCTATAATCCCAATACTTGGAAGGTTGAGACAGGCAGATCCTAGGTTCATAGCCAGCCTCATCAATTTAGTGAGTCTCTCTGCAAATTAGTGAGACCCTATTTAGAAGTAAAAACAAAATAGTACTGGGGGTGTAGCTGAGAGATAGAATAGACCTGGATTCAATCTCCAGTACTTTCCCCAAAAACACACACAGAACTAGTGTTGTTCCAGATAATACATAATTAGACTTTCTGGCCCAGTCTTTTTCTCATTGCTCCCTTTACTCAGCTACATTTTTAGAAATAGAAAACAAGCATTCAGGGAAATGGTATTTTACTACTTCTCCTTTCTTTAAGAAGGCTACAAATATCAAGGGTTAAACTCAAGGAAAAAATATCTATAAATCAATAAAACTTAAAATGCTACAAGCATAATTTGTAATTAATTTGTAACATTTATACTACAGATTTTTTAAACATTTACAAAAATTAACCTTATGTTAAGGTATGAGTAAATTAGCAATTAATTTACCAACTAGAGATAGTATAAATGGCAATATGTGGTCATCATTTATGAAAACTAGAAATTAGTAACATCATTATAGATTTAAAAATAAATACATATATGAAACACTACCACCTGGAAATGTTAATAGTAATATTAGCAATAATTACGATAATCCGAGAAAATAGTAAGTATCTTAAAATCTCAGGTTGGAGAAAACTAAAATAAAATTACAAAATATTTAGAAAACTTTTGCCTCAGATTTATAAATTTATATAAGAAAATTAACAGTCAAAAATGATTGACACTTAGTAATTGCTCTACCAGTGCCAGTTTGTGTTATAAAGTGATGACACATTGGTCACTGTAAGTAGATAGTTGACAATCTTTTACAAATTTTGCCCTAGAATCTCTCTAGATAATATTATTTTACTGTTAGGAGACAGAAGTATTTGATAAATTTAAGAACTTGAATGTGTTCAGAAACAATGAATGGGCCATGGTTGAACAACATGTGTAATAAAAAAAATCAAAAGTATATTAAAATTCTCTCTTTCACAGTGTCTTAATTACATAGCCAAAATATTTTTAGTAGTACATATATAAAACTTCAAATATGAGTCCATGCATTAAATGACCACCAGTTCAGAGCCAGTTTATCTTGTATCATTTGATCCCCAACAGTTAACCTAGTATTGGCTTGGTATTAAGAAGAAATCAAAGTCAATTAGTAAGCCAAGCATGGTAAGGTGGGATGGGGGAGAATGCAGTTGGGAATGGGTAAGGGCTAATTGGGTGATGTGTGCATGTATGTCTACACAAGTCTTTTATCCCATTAAGATGTATGACTACAATGCACCAATTTAAAAAATTTAAAAAAGAAAAATCTCATGTTGGAAAAATGGGAGGCTTGTTTATTCCTTATTTTTAGGGAGCTACATGTGAGGACACTACTGCCCATTAATGCAACAGTCATTTTTTTCTGTCCATTAATTCACTAATATCTGAGTAGAATGATGAGAAAGTGGAGCAAATAATTGGTTAATAATTTTAGAGTAAGGAAGCAAGGCATGGGTAGATTTTTTTCTTTCAATTACTTGTCTTTACCATCTTATCTATCCACAGAAATTATGCATTATCATTTTATCTCAAACATATTTAATATTAAAGATCCTAAATAGTTAAGGGAGTCCCATCCACTTAATCTTTTCTATTCACTTCAACTTGTTCATAAATCAGATTTGGAGAGAATGTTATTTATTAACCTTCTAAAATATTGATGAACAATTAATTATATGAGTAATATTGGGAAGAACAAAAAAAAAGTAGGAGTTAGAAAAGGTGACTATCATGGTTAAGTCAAGCAGAATAACAAAATTTATTCTGCTCAGAGTACAAGACATACAAGATTTTGATCTGAAGAGTCTATGTAGACGATAGAATATTTTTCTACTCAAAGTATGGAGGAGAGCCCAGATAATTCTATCAACTAAGTATAAATAGTGTTTGAAGAATTAAGGAACAGTCAACTAGAATAAATGGAGGTTGAAGATATTCAAATATATTTAATTGAAATCCTTGACAAGAATATTTTCAGTATAATGATAACAGAAATAAATAGTATTGAACAATGAAAGAAGAGACAGAAGATAAAATTTTATTTAGAAATTTTACTTTAAATATATGGCAAATAAATGTGAGAATATATTATCAATATAGTTTTAATTTTTGGTAGGAATTACTATTGTATACTTAAATGCTAATTGAGTGGAGAAAAATTTATAATGCATGGAAAAGAAGAGTACAAGAAAAATAAATAAAAAAGAAATAAACAATGTTCATAGATAGGGCTAAATACATTAAGATGTCAATTATGCCAAGTATATTTAAAAATCTAATGAATAAATAAGAACTATAGATATGAATAACTTATTTACTCAGAAACTTTGCTTAATTGGTTAATTATAGCTATTAATTCTACAGAATATGTTTGGGAGATGGCTAACTATATAAAATCATGAATATCTTAGCTTGTTCTACTATAATAAAAATTTTGCCATGTAAAAAAAGAATAATATGCAGAAATAATTTGCCATTCATAAATAAGATATATATTAATATTTATTCTATTGGTTCAGACTCTGCAAGAAAATTCCATGTGGGGAAAAAGTGAGACACTAATTGCCTTACATGTAATACAGAAAGGCACAACTTCCCAGCTTCTTGAGTCCACTCCTACCACCATGAGTGTAGAGAACCAGGAAGACTCTAAAGACAAGCTACCTTTGCCACCCTCTCTCTCTTTTCTTTCTCTCTCTGTTTCTCCCTCGCTCTCTCTCATCTCTTTCTTTCTCTCTTTCTCCTTCCTTTCTTTCCTTTCTTCTTTTTTTTTTTCTTTCTTTGTACTGGGAAATAACACACTGAGCTACATCTCCAGACTTTTTAATGTTATTTTAAATATTTTTAAATTTTGAGACAGATTCTTACTAAATTGCTCATCCTGGCATCAAATTTGTAATCCTCCAGTTTTATTCTCCCAAATAGCAGGCATGTATCACTGCACCTGGACATATATTTCTGTCTACCCATTCATACCACCTTGTAAAATGCCAGGCACCTACCAAGAGCTTGGCAAATCTTAATAAGAAATTTGTAAAGAGGCATATATGCTGCATTTAGTACCAATATTCCATTTCTCATGTCTCAAAATGGGTTATATGGTATTAATTCTTCATGAAAGAAGCTAACTTTGTAATTTACTCGGGTTTAGAAATGTAACTAATAAAATAAAAATTTAAGGTCCAAATTGAAATTATATTTTTCCATATAATTTGAAACTGATGAGTTTGGTCAAATAATTTTTCTACATTAGAGTGTTTAATAGCTCCTCAGTGTCAGTATTCTTTAACCTGGCCTAAAGACCATCCCATGCTGAGGCCGCTAGCCACTTCATTAATTTTACTTAGTTTTCAGCATTCATCATTTAGCCCTTGCAAATATTTATGCCTGGAATTAAAACAAATAATTATTGTATAAAATATTTAATAAATTGTCTTTTTAAGAGTTCATTCTGTTGGAGATAGTGGTACACATTTGTAATTCCAGTACCTCAGAGGTTAGGACAAGAAGATCACAAGTTCCTAGCCAACCTTAGGGAGGCCATCTGCAACTGAGACCCTGTTTCCAAATAAAAAATAAAATAAGGATTAGCTGTAGCTGAAAGGTAGAATGTCCCTGGGTTTAATCCCCAGTAACACACACACACACACACACACACACACACACACACACACACACACCACACACACACACGTTTAATTTTCTATTTAAAATGCAATTGATAATTATTTGAGGCTTTAGAATATCTGTTGCATAGGGTTTGCTTTTAAATATTATTGTGTGCAAAGCAACTTCTTTTTTTGTGGTAGTGATGTTGGAACCAAGGAGCACTTCACCTCTGGAATGTGCCCCCAGGCCTATATTTTATTTTATTTTTATTTGAAAATAGGATCTTGCTAAGTTGCTGAGAGCCTAAGTAAGTTGCTGAGGCCAGCTTCAGACCTGTAATCCTCTTGTCTCAGCCTCCAAAGTACTGGGATTACAGGCTTGTACCACCATGCCCAGAATTTCTATGGTTAATATCACAAGCTCCTCTTCTAGTTCATTTTATCACTATGTGATAACATTTCTTCTTCACAGCCTTACACTACAAGTGAGTAATATTTCAATGCAATTATCATGATATGTGAGAAAAAGAGGTAATTGTCTGATTAGGCAGCCATGTGGAATGAAAGGGGTCTCTTGGGATTGTGACTGTCACCAACCTTCTGTGAGATGCCACTTTACTCTAGTTGCAAAGGGCTTAACCATGCAATTTTTTTCACTGTTTTTAGAGCAGAAATATGTGAATAATTAGGACACCGAAATACTGAAACAAGAGCACTTTGATTTAAATGGATCACTTAGGGGAAGAAATGAGTTAATTTTGCAAAGCACCAAAATGCATTTTTGGCATTTATGGAGATAAACACCCTCAATTAAATCTTGAGATATATAACTCCTTCCTAATTGCCAAAAATTACAGAAATTTTCTAAATTTTTATTGTGACAAATAATCCACTAATGGTGATATCGTAGAAGTGGCCTCAGACTGTAACACAATGAGCTCATTTTCACTTGCTCTAGTTGTTATTCTAATTGTTTAAAAAAATAACACTACAGTGCATATGGAGGATGCCAAGGAGAAAAGCTCAGGTTTTGAAACAAAAAATATTTACCAGTACACAATTAAATGCTAGAATAAGCTACGAATGTGCCCATATGTACATAATTGTTTAAGTCTGAGTCTAGTCAGTCACTTAATAACTGTCTGAACAGCAAAATATCACCTAATGGTTTTATTAATGTATAGATATTATTCTACCCCCAATCATCACTAAAGTATGTAGTGATAAGACTAATGGGCTCTGGAAGATGAGAATTATCAAAGCTAAATTTTGAGGTTGTTGTAAGCAGACAAGTAAGTTTAGATGGTAATGTAGCACTAACAAAAGCAGACATAATATTTATTAAGCATCTTCCATAAGCTAGACACTTTACTAAAAATTTTAGATTTACTAATTTTTTCTGTTGTTCTCATATCAATTTCATAAATCATATATTATTGCACTAGTATGCCTCTGTTCTAGATAAAGACACTGTCTTTTAATTTGCCCAAGGTCACTTAGCTAATAAATAGAGAATCAGGCTCAAGGTCTTGCCTTCTTACCCACAAAAATGCTCTTGATTATATCAGTAAAAACATGTTTGAAAAGATTATGAGAAACTAACTTATAAGAAAATTCATAAAGAGCTGATTTGTAATACAAATGCTAATTCATTATTTGATAATAAGCTATGTTCAATTTACCAGCAATCTTTGATAATTGTACCTGTACTTAGCTCTTTCTGATGAAGAGTTTGACAAAAACCCCAAAATTAGGTTGAATCAAAATTGTCTACTAACTGTAGAATGAGAACAATAGAAGCTTAATGTCACTAAAGAATCTTTCTATCAAGTTTCAGTAGTATGATAAATAGGTCATTACTTGGTGTATTTAAAAAAAATAGTACTGATCATCTGTAGTTATTTTGGGAAGAAGTTCTTTTATAAAACATCATAATATTTTCCCCTTACAGTAATAGGCTTGTCAGTTCTGACCTCTTGTAAATAAATGTTTAATATTTCTTTCTTGTTTAAGAATTTTCTACTTATTCAATTTTATTACCAATTGTCTTGAGTATTCTTTTTAATTTTGCCTTAAATTGACAGATAAAACTGTGTACATTGATCACATGCAATCTGATATTATAAAGTAGAATTAAACCATGAAGTGATCAAAATTACCTAATTAATAAGTATGTTACTTCAAATACTTGTATTTTGTGATTAGAACATTTAATAACACTATATGTATTTTTAAACAATACCACATATTGTCATTAACTATAATCACTTTAATAATCTTGAATCTTTTTTGGGAGACAGTTTCACTAAATTGTTGAGATTGGCTTTGAACATGTGATTCTCCTGTTTCAGTTTCCTATGTACTGGGCTTACATTGAGTTTATTTTTTGTAGGTAAATACACTCAAGTGATGCTATTTCATAATTATAAAGTCAGTGTTACTGTAGATTCTAAATGGAATTCAGAAAATATCGAATATGAAGACTATTTAAAAATTATCCCAAAATATTTAAACTAAGCATCTATTGATGACTCATACTCTCCAAACTTACCTTAAGACTTAAGAAAAATTAAAGAAATGCAAAAGCAAAAAAGAACTCAGAAATATAAGAAATTTTGTTTACCCAAATAAATCAAATAATATAAAGAGGGCTAGGGATGATGTTCAGTAATAGAGCATTTTCCTAGCATGCATATGATGCTGGGTTAGATTCCCAGCACAGTAATAATGGTAATAATAATAATACTTATGATATAAAAAGATTCTTGTTTAGATTTATATATCTAATTTTTATATCAAATTTTTATATCAAATTTTGAATTATCAATGACATTGAGAGCATTTGGTCTAGTAAGAAGAATGAAAGAAAGAACCGAAATAGAGCAAAGTAGCACCAATAAGATTACCATTCATTTTTTTCTTCTAAATTTAGATACACTTTCAAAAGTTTATGTACTTTCATGAACATTTATTAGTAAGTCTAGCTATTGCCTAAAACAGGCTTCTCAACTATTTCTTATAGTCATTAACTTCAACATTTATTACTTTATATTATCATTTACAAGATTGTACTATTTTAAACAACATTTTTTTCATTTTCTGAAAGACAACAATATACTCATTGTCTAAAACTGTATTTTTCTTATTTTCATCCAAAAGAAATAATCAAAAAATTTTATATATATTCTTTTTTATATTTGACTTGTTTATCCTTCATATAATCTAGTATATTTTATTTTAACAATTTCTGACTGATTTTTCATGCCAAAATCATCTTTTCATTGGATGTACTAATCATCCTTTGAGCATTTTCTTATTGTTGACTATTTTAGTTCAGTAGAAATTTTATATCTATAATTAAAAATACAGTGGTCATATTTATGTCCATCTTGGTCTGTATAGATATATCATATTATTGTTTTAGTATTGATTCTTAAAGATATAATTGTTGATATTAAGAAATGCACATTTTTAAATTCTAATTTTAATATTATATGGAATTAAATATTAAATATGGCATCATAGAGGAAGAAAGCATGTTTCAGAAACTCCAAGACTCAGAACTCAACCAGAAGGGAAAACTAATTTTTGCAAGGGAAGAAAATGACCAGAAATCAATGGAAGAATGTCAGTGGAAACCCAGTGGAAATGGATGCAAAAGTGAGAGGACTGAGAAGAGCTCAATATTATTTCAATGTAATAAGCCATCTCTGGCAAACTATACAACATAGAAAATAGAGTATCTTTCATGGAAGACAGTTAATTAAAAAATGAAAACACAGTCAACAAAATAGGACAATACAACAACACAACCTGAACATCTAAGAAATATTTTATACTATGAAATGACCTAACATTAATAATAGTCATTGAAGCTTATTATAAGCACAAACCAGAATGAATCATGAACTTTAGATAAAAAATAATTACACAGACTAGAAAAAGACTTGGACATCCATGTACATAAGACATTGAGAACATAAACAAGGCAAGATCAAAGAAGGACTTTTTCACATTACATAATAATCAAAAAGATTAACACAGAGACCAAGGAAAGAAACTTAAAAGCAGTGTGAACAAACAAATAGGTGACATTCAGGGACACAGCAATAAAAATCACTTCAGACATTTCAGTCCAAGCCATGAAAGCCAGGATGTGTTTGTAATATATATAAATATATATAAATATACATACATATCCTGAAAGAAAACAACTTTCATCCAAGATGACAATATCCAACAAAAGTATCATTAAAAATTGATGGAAAAATAAAAACATTGCAAAACAAGCAGAAATTAAAGAATTTATGATTACCAATCTAGCCTTGGATAAAATACTTAAGAAAATAAGACACAAAGAAAATAAAAGCAAATGCCAGAAGCAAAGGAGAGACAAACTTCACCAGATGGGCAACTAAATGAAAGAGAAAAAGCACTATATAAAAAAAAATAGAGCTCAAAATGACAGAAAAAAATAATCTCTCAATAATATGACGGAATGTCAAAAGTCTGAACTCACCATTTAGAAGGAAAAATAGAACATAATCCAACTATATGTTGCTTACAATAAACTATCCTTACAAGTAAATATGTCCATAGGCTAAATATGAAAGTATGGAAAAAGATACACAATGCAAATAGAGACCAGAAACAAGAAGTGGTAGCAACACTCATATCTGACAAAGCGGACTTTAAGCTAAAAGATATAAAAAGAGTCAAAGCAGGTCACTTCTTACTAATAAAAAATCCAACAAGAAGATGGTATAATCATAAATGTTTATACCCCAAATGTGGATGCATCAACTTTTGTAAAAAAAAAAAAAACTATTAAAAATAAAAAAAAATAAAATAAAAATCTTGGGACATTAGGTCTCAGTCCCAAAAACAATAGTATTGAGAGACTTCAACATACCACTCATATTACTAGATTAGTCTTCGAGGAAAAATATGAGTAAGACTCCTTTTTGTTTTTGTTTTTGTTATTTTTATTCATTTTTATGTTACTGGTGCACTATAGCCTCACATCATAATGTGGATCATGTTTACAATGGCATATAGTCACACAGTACTTGGTACCTTTCCCCCAACCTTGTTTTCCTTTTAACTCTCTCTCAATACTGAGTGTCTAGATTAACAATGTCATATTCACATGTATACATACATTTCAATGTACCTTTTCCATTATTTAACTCCAGCCTTCTACCCTGCCCTTTCTTTCTGGCTTTGCTGAGACTTCTCCATTATCTAGAGTCCCTCTGGAATCCATGATACTCCTTAACATGAGTATATTACAGAAAACATATGTCCCTTATATTTCTGTGCTTGACTAATCTCATTTAAAATAATGTTCCTCAGATCTTTCCATCTTCTTGCAATCGACATGATTTTGTTCTTCTTTATTGCTGAGTAGAATTCCATTGTGTGTATTTCCCATAATTTTATAATCTATTCATCTGTTGACAGAGACCTAAATTGGATCCATATTTTGGCTATGGCAAACTGTGCTGCTATGAACATGGCTGTGTATTATGCTACTGTAGTTTGCTGATTTTAACTCCTTTGAAAAGATACCCAGAAGCGGTATAGCCAGATCATATGGTGATTCATTCCGTTTTCTGAAGAATCTCCACACTGATCTCCATAGCAGCTGAATTAGTTTGCACTCCCACCAACAGTGTAAAGGAGTTCCTGTTTGCCCAAATCCTTGTTAGCATTTGTTGTTATTTGATTTTTTATGTTTGTTACTCTGATTGGTGTTAGATGGAATCTCCGTGTAGTTTTTATTTGCATCTACCTAATGGCTAATGATGTTGAACATCTTTTCATGTACCCATTGGCGTTTTGTATCTCTTCTTTTGTGATGTCTTTTCAAGGGAAGAAGGAATTTCCCTAATGTACATGATGTACATTTACAAACATATCAAAGTCAATCACTAAGCCAAACATGAGAAGGAGGGAGGGGGAGGAAACAAGGTTGGAATTGGGCAAGGGCTTCAATGTTGTTTTGTGGGGTTAGCTTATTAGCATTGTACTTGGTTTTGTTTCTTTATTCAACTCTTATATTTTTAGTTCCTTGTTTGTAATGAGGTGGTAATTGGGGAAGAGCTAAGTCAGTGATGTGCAGGTGTGCCTCTAACATTTTGTACCCAATTAAGATGTATAATTACAATACACCAATAAAAAAGAAAAAATAAAAATAGCACATAGTTTAGTACATATATTTAAATATTATTTTGTTTGTTTAAAATTTCTAATAGTTTTAGTTGTCAAATTTATTCTTTATATCTTAAGTATTACTGCCCTGAAGAGAGTTGTCTTTATTCCATTAGAATATTGTAGAATGAGTAATGTTTGGTCATGTGTGAGGGTTGTTAATTCTAATCCTACAGTATGGATCTGTGTTGGTTTCAATGTTGTTTTTTTTTGTTTTTTTGTTTTTTTGCAAAGGGCTTATTAGCATTGTTTTTGGTCTTTTTTTTATTCAACTCATATTTTTAGTCCTTTGTTTGTAATCTACTGAATCCATGTCATAGAAACCAACTCTCAGTATAGGATAAAGTCCGTAAAAGCCCAAGAGAAAGTCTATAATGATACACATGGGTGAATATGGACTAAGAAAGCTTGACACTGGACCTGTGGGGCACAGATTGTTAAATCTACTTATAAGAAATATTTGGTAGATACATTCAGATCAACTTACACTTCACAGCATTTCTATGTCATTTTTTTCTATTCATAGAACAAAAAAATATTCTCAAATAACATTCTTCTTTACCTCATTGCAGAAAACTTAAATTAAAAACCCATAGTAGCCGGGCGTGGTGGCGCATGCTTGTAATCCCCGCGCTTGGGAGGCGGAGACAGGAGGATCGCGCAGGTTCAAAGCCGTGCTGGCGTAAGAGACCCTGTTTCAAAAATATAAAATAGGTCTGGGAGTGTAGCCCGGAGGAAGAAGGGCTTCCAGGAACCCCAGTACCACCAAAAAAAAAAAAAATAAATAATAATAATAATAATAAAAATAAAAATAAAAAAATAAAAATAAAAATAAAAAAATAAAAACCCATAGTAATATGTATTTCATGAAGAAAATTTAAAACTTGTGCCTGAAAAATGAAGTAGCATAATACCCAAAGAAGTAAAGTACAGACTAGTCCTACTGTTTTCCTTAATTGACTCTAAATTTCTCCACATATTAGATATGTTTGTGTCTTCAAATGATGTCCCCTTGTGCTTGGTCATCTACTTCCTGCTGTTGCAGCAAAATTCCTGGCATGGATCAGCATGCTTCTGTTGCTGCAATGTGTAGTCCACAAGACATCACTGGAATTGTTATTATAAAACAGTCAATTCCACATTGTATTTATCCTATTCATTTTCCACAGCCTGCACCAAGCTCTCTAGAGTCACCTGAAAGGAGACATATTTCACAGCAGAGTCCTAATGAAATCAAGAAAAGGAAAAGCCTCTATAGAGGTGACAAAGGATATGTAATCACAGGGCACCTGTGGTCTCACATGACAAGTTGCCTATAGAATTTCATTTTAAAGAAGGGAAAGAAAACCTTAGAAATGTGTTGTAATTTTTCTCTTTACTTTAAATAAATATTTTCCTTTACTTTAAATAAATATTTTCATTTTCTTTAAATAAATATTTTCCGTGTTTGTGTGTGTTTGTGTTTGTGTGTGTGTGTGTGTGTGTGTGTGTGTGTGTGTGTGAGAGAGAGAGAGAGAGAGAACGAATCCAGGAGCATTCTACCTCCGACCTACACCACCAGCCCTATTTTACTTTTATTTGGAAACAGGGTATCATTAAAGTGCTGAAGTCCTCACTAAGTTGATCAGGCTAGTTTCAAACCTCTGGTTCTTCTGTCTCAGCCTCAAGTACTGGCATTATCAGCTTGTGCCACCACACCTGCCTTGCTTTTTCTTAAATCAAACTGCATGGCACATTCAATGGCTGTTTAATTAATGGCTTATGCTCTTTAACAATTCACAGACACAGTCCTTCCCATGAAATACCTGATATAAACACACAGGAAAGCTCTTTAATAGGTATCCCGAATAACTTTACAGTCCTTTGATATAGCCCAATTGCAAGATTTTATTTTATATTTCTATGTAGAGAGAGATACAACTGTAGGGAGGCCAATGTTTGCAGTGAGAGGTTATTAACGTGGTATAAGTTGATGTCAGAAAGTCATCATGCAGTAAAATATCTCCTCCACTTTATTAATGCTTGACTCTTAAAGTAAGATCTGTGCATTTTGTTTTTGTTATATTTTAAATAAAATAGAAATTTCCATTGCCTTTTAGCAGTTTCAGTTTCTTGCCTTGACATCTGATGGACCCACAATACAGTCCCTGACTAGATCTTCAGCCTCCATGTCTGCCTTACTCACATTTATTTTTATGCTCAAAGTGATATATATTGTACAAACCTTGACATTTGAGAGGAAAAGTGAGCATTGTTATTAATTATGCTCCCCAAGAGAACAGGTGGAAGCCAGATCGATTCAAGGAACATCAGAAAGTGTTGTCACCATGTCTTCCTTGAGATTTTATAAGTCACTTGCAATAACCCAAATACAACAACCCCCTATCTTTAGATCTATATCACGGGCCATGCTACTTTCTGGCTAAACTGGATCCCTCATTTTTCTTTATGGTACTGGAGATGGAACACTTCTACCTCCAGGCTACACTCCCAGACCTATTTTATATTTTATTTGGAAACAGGGTCTCAAGCTAGTGAGGCTGGCTTTGAACCTGCGCGATCGTCCTGTCTTCGCCTCCCAAGCACAGGGATTACAAATGTGCGCCACCATGCCCGGCATGGATCACCCATTTGAATGCTACCATGTGTCAAATTTTCTCCAAGTCTTGTTTCAGATGAAGCCCTTTCTGTGCAACTGCTGTCCCCCGCATAAGATTTCTCAATACATACACAGAATGGTGAATATTTTGTATGATATATTGTCTCCATAGATAGACTCAATAAGTAAATGAATTGAAATACACCTCATACTTTTAGAATTATGAGTCATCTATCTCAAATTATTAATAATGAATCTATTTTCTGACAAACTGTTTTAATGAAAAGATAGCTAAGAAATATGAATATGAGGTGACATGCAAAAAATGGAAAAGGACCATTGTTTCAAAATAGAAGTTTGATAAAACTTTAAGCCCAGTAAGATTTCCCTTTTTCACATTTTCTCAACTGTCCCATCTGAAGCTAATCATAAGGTCCCAGAAATTGGTTTGATTTTGGAGTGAAGTATTTTATTCTAATTTAATGAGCCTAGTACTCATTCTGCATTTAAAATAGATTTCTAAATTAATTTTTTACTCCCCCTTGTCATCTGAAAGCATCTGAGGTAACGCAATTTCCAACAATTTAAAAACAAATGACTTCCATTCAACTGGCCTATATTTTATGCCTTTTAAAAAATTAACTGTTATCACAGCTCAATGTGCCAAGTGTCAACCTTATCAAATTTCTCAGTCCCTAAGAAAATGAATGTAATTGCTTCCTCTGTATGATATATTGTACATAATTGGCTCGACATCACAAAGCAGCTGGAAAATATTCATAAAATTTGAAATAAGCCTGCATTCACATGCAGGGCACAGACTCAAAATGTGTATTTTCACTGTAATGTTAGTGGTGACAAAAGCAACAGTAAAGTTTCTGTTGCGATAAAGAAATGAACACAAATAAATAGAAGAGTCCATTAATCCTTTTGAAGTTTTTATTGTTTTACAATAAAAAGCTATTCAGGTCACCTCTGCAATGCTACTCAGAAATTCGATATTCTTATTAGTGTAATTACAACTGCTGGTCACCTCAAATATTTTAACATACATAGTAATATTAGTATTGATCATTAAATACTCTCTGTGTCAATGACAATACATAATTTCTCCTACTGGAATTTACTGAGAATTTGTAGCTGGTCAAGTCTTCTGGGTGAGAGTTCTTATCTTGTGTTTGCTAGATTGTACCATCATGTGGACAACTACAAAACTCAGGAACCAAAAACCTAGGAGGACCAGATAAACTCATCTTTGTTACAGGTATGAAAATGCGCTACTGATACCTGCTATGAGTCAATCAACATTCAGTCTTTAACATTGATAATTACACTGCAATTATATTAAAGAATGTAATAATTTATAAGAAAATGCTAAGGTATTTAATGGCAAGGTGGTATCATGTCTATGACTTCTCAAATTATTCATAAAAAATTAAGAAAATAAAAATAGGACTAAGGTTGTAGCTCAGAGGTACAATGTTCCATTTCAATCCTCAGTACCATACACACAAAAAATTAATAATTTTATAATCTATAACTTGATGTCTCAAAAATGATTATTAAAAAACAAAATTATAGCTAAACACACATTTTATTAATATAATTTAATTTTAAGCATATAGTTCAAATTACCTTCATTCATTTTCTTCACTAAAAATATACACTATAATATTGTTATCTTGTGGCCTAGATTATAATCAGTAAGTTAATAAATAAAAACTATGTGTACATTATTGTAAATTTAAAAAATATGAACTTTAAAAATAGTCATTTAAAATTTAGATACAAAATAAATCAGTCCACATAAAAATATAACTGGTCATTATGCTTACGTAAGTCAAGATTCTAAGTATCTGACTCATTTGTTTTGCAGTACTGAGAGTTAAACCAGGGCCTCATGCATGCCAAGCAAGTGATCAACCACTTAGTTGTATCTCCAGCCCCAGACTAATACTTAATTGATAAGCATATGCAGAAGAATGTGTTTGTGTGTTTGTGTGTGTGTGTGTGTGCTGACTGTAATAGAGGTAGAGAATTTGTGACTAAGAGAGGCTATTTTTAAAATTTTCTTCTTTCCTTCCTTCCTTCTTTCCTTCCTTCCTTCCTTCCTTCCTTCCTTCCTTCCTTCCTTCTCTTTTCATCTTTTGAACTTAAAGCATTCAACTTTGTCTCTTGGCACCATGTAGGGAGATGTCGCTGGGCTCTTTTTCTGTCTGTCATCTACAAAACAGAAGACTATCCAAATAACATAAATTAGAATCATAGTAGAAACATAAAGAAGCCAAAACTGTAAGAAACAGATTTTGATAAGCCTGCTATGTGTTAAATAGCATAACCTAATACCGGTGAATGACAGAGAAGAAAAGCCTTCCAAAGGTGATTTGAATCTAGGCTTCTCTTTGTTAATTGGAGATCAGAACAGAACTCCAATTCTAACTAAGGCCACTTTCAAATAGCCAAAATGGTATAGTATTATAATTTCCGTAAGAAAAAAAATTGAACACAGACACACTGCTCTGTGTTTAAAATATGCCATCAGAATGTATGCTAATATACATAGAAGGCTTCCTTATCCTATGCATGTAGTCTTGGGATGGCTAAATGGGGAAATTATTTTTTAGTAGTCTTCAGTGCAGAAAATGCATGGCATGTGTGCAAATAAAATAATTAGCAACATGGGGATAAAAAGAAGAGGACCCTTTATTCCAAGTGAGAGAGTTTGCTTGTAGAGTCTGTACTTAAGCAGTATGGATTACCAGATGCTGTAAGACCAAAGGACACAGCTTCCCAGATTCTGTCTAATAGATAAAATATGTCAGTCCCCTCAGAAATTGCTCTCTGCTGAAGGAAGTCAACTTCCTCAAAAGTAAATAAATAAATTAATAACACTCCTTTCCTGGGGGGCAGGTTACACTCAAAACTGGCTGATAGAGGTGTAAAGATTCAGCCTCATTGCTTCACCATAGGAAAAGTTCCAAAGGGCCAAGTTAGCTTCATGGTTCCACAGATCAACAGAAGCTTTGTGAATGCACCACTGTCTAGGCCATTTGTTTCTACTCTCTTTCTCTCCTCGATTTGTGTTGATCCAAAGAACAATCACCCATAAACCTCCTGCATATTGATGCGTGTCTTTTAGCCTGCTTTCCTGGCAAACCAAAGTACAACACTACAGTAGCTGGTACCCCAAAGTAGTTAGAAAGCAGATTTCCATGTAGAAGTATTGAGCTGGATCACCTGTAACCTGCCTGGCAATGAATATTCCTCACTGGAGTTAGATGGAGTATAAATACATCCCACAAAAAGATGATGGTATAACTTAACATTTTTCACTAATGATATAGTGGGATAGAATATTAATTAAATGGAATACACTAGTGGTTAAAATGTATTGCGAAATAATAATTACAGCATCCAGAAATGAGTCAACTAAGGGATAAGTAGGACAAGATGGTAAATAATTTATAGGTCACAACCAAATTCTAAGGACAGAATCATAAGACTGTATATGGCACAGGATTCTAATGGTGCTGGATCAAGAGTAGGGAAATAAAATCAGACAAGGAAGAGTCCATCAAAATGAGACCACTCTCCCAGAATTTAGGATTTAATATCCTGGTGAGAACACCCTAGAAGACATTGCAAGCAATCTTTGAGGATGGCTCCTAAAAGCTTGAAGAAAACAATGGCCACATCAGGTTTAAAAGCAATACCATAATTGCCATAAATGAATAGCTTCTGCCTTTTTTTGATTACACATGTACACAAAGATGCATAAATCCTAGAAAGTCACTTATAAATAATTTAGTCATATATGCATATATACTATATATAAAACATATATGTAAACAAATGTTACTGAGCACCTATTTGAAATAAAATAAGAAAATATCACCTACTTTGAAGTACTTGTGCTATAGTAAAAACAAAACCAGCACCTATATTAAAAAATAATATTCTTTCCAGAGTAGAATATATTAAGAACCAATTGGTAAATCAAATAACCAAACAACAAACCTATATGTTGTATACATGAAGTTTAATCATATATATGAAGAAAGTGTTTCTCCGAAGCTTATTTTTCTGGAGAAAAACGTGTTTCAGTGGCAAACTGCCTTTCCCTACAGTTTGCCAGCCAGAAGGTAATATGTGTCAATGTCTTCATAGTGGTAGGATTAGAGTGAATACAAATAGGACTGAGGATTCTCTATTTCCTCCATACATCCATGTATCTTATCTTTGTGACATTTTGGAACTCTTCAGCAAGAGCTTTGAAAGACAAAGTGGAATCAATGACTAAAGAGCCAAAGTACAATAATGGTGCCAGAAATAAAGGACATCTGCAGGCTGTGAGATTATAGGAGACTGGGGAGGTTCATCTCTCACTTCTAGCAGCTTCCTGGGCAGAAGCACTATCAGTCATCAGCTTCATCAGCCTTGGGTCAGAGAAAAATATCCTCAGGCCAATGGTTGAAGAAGTTTAAGATAATCACCAGACCCATTAGAGTTTAAAGAGTTTCATGACCAGACCACCTAACATTCAGCAATCTCTCTCTCTCTCTCTCTCTCTCTCTCTCTCTCTCTCTCTCTCTCTCTCTCTCTCATACACACACACACACACACACACACACACACACACACACACACACACGCCTCTGATCCCAAGAAGGTAGATTGCTAAACTGTGCAGAGTAAATAATTACCTATCATCCACTGGTAAATGCTTGAGACACTGCTAAAACATTGTAATTCTCCCTCTTCCCTTTCTGTACTAGAGATTAAATGCCCCTCTTTTAGGGTCATTATACCTCAGAGGTATACCCTAGCCCCATTTTATTCTTTCTTTTGAAACATGGTCTCGCTAAGTTGCCAAGGACCTCACTAAGTTAAGTTACTGAAGCTATCTTTGAACTTATAATTTTCTTGTCTTGACCTCCCAAGTACTGGGATCATAGATTCTTGCCACCACACCAGGCTTGTCATATGCTTTTAGTTATTTTCTCTAGTATATTTGCAATTTTTGTTGATAAGTGTATTCTTCTATCTAAAAGAAGATACAAGCCTTTTTGAGTCTTAGTGAGATAGAAGGTGATTAGGAAATTTCTACCTAAAATTTCTTACTTATTTATGCCAAAATAACTTGGAAATATTGAAATTAACTTTCCTTATCAAGCATATCCAATTCTGGTTAAGTCCGGGTGGTCACCTACTCTGTATGATACTGGGGAAGAGTAAAGTCCATTGAGAGACTGGAAATCAACACAATTTTTTGGTATAATTTGAAATCAGAATTTTGAATTTATCTTTTGAATCAACTTTTTCTCCACATTCCATCAATATTAGTTCATTCAAAGGGTGAACATAATGAGGATATCTTAATTATCTGGCTGCTTGATTATTTTAGGTAGAAATATTTCCATAAACTTTAGATAATACTGATTTGAAACAAATATCTGAATTCTACGCTTTGGTGAAGAAATTTGTAACCCAGTGGATAACAACAAAAATAAGATGGCAAAACCAGACTGCTGATTCTGCAACTTTGGGCAAATTATTTCAACTCAATATGCCTCGTTTTCCTTGATTGTGAACTAGAAATCATAACAGTTCCTAATTTATAAAGTTGTTACAAAAAATTAAAGTGGTTAATGTATGGAAGCACTTAGACCAGTGCCTGGAACACAGTATATGTTTGATAAATATTACCATCCATTTCTCAATTTAAAGAATGTAAAGATTAAAGATCATGCTCATGTCTGTTTAATGAGAAGGAACCAAGAGTCATTGAGAAGCCACTGTGTATTTAGATTCTACTCCTCCCTCTTCCACATTCAGGAGTCATTAGCTCCCTAATTCGGATGAAGAGACTGATGAGTCTAAAATATCACAGAGTAGAAAGATGAATGCAAATCCAAACCCAGGTATTTTATGCAGAAAAAACCCATAGCTTTCCACCATTTCACCCTACCTTACCAGTCATGTTTGCAGTATGTATGGAATCCACCACATCCTGAGAATATTTACGTGCCACATTTTACTACATATGAATTTCAAAGTCATCTTTAATGTGTCAGTATCTTGGATTCTCCTTTTCATCCTGTTGCTCCCTCCTAAGAAAAAGAAAAAGAAAAAAAGATAAGAGGGGCAAAAGTTAGAAGAAAGGTGAAAAAAAGGTTGAGAATTCTGCTGCTATGCTTTGTTAGAGATAGAGGGAGATCTTACCAAGGGTTCTGGACACCAGGCAATTCTGAGCTGGTAGATTGAGAACTGGATAGTGAGCAAGCAATTTCACAATGAAAATGGTTTTTGAAACTGCTCCATGTACTGGAGTCTTTTAGGAAAGCAATAAAGTTACTTTGGCTTTATCCATACTGTATTGAAAGTTACCTGATTTTCCATATTCTTGGGAACACTCCAATCACCTTCTCACTAGTCTGAGTCTCCAACATGAATAGGTACTTCTTTCTGTCCTTTCATCCATTTTCCAGTAATGAATGCTTTATACAGATTAATTGAGTAAATGAATGAAATAAGCAATGTGTTTGAGAATGTATACACACAGAGAACATGCATATAATGTATAAGAGAGGATAAGAAAAGGTACACATGTATGTGTGTTTGTAAAGATCATACCAGTATGTCATTCTGGAATCTTTTTTATGAAGATGATAAAAATTGGACTGGAATTCTGCAAAATTATTTGCAACACTTTTTTAGCTTCCAAGTATAATGAAATATATCCCACGTGTAAAATCAAAATCCAGTTTCTGTATTTTTCAACTTGAAACATCTGGATGAAAAATTACCAAAATTCATGATATGTTTTTAGAACAGGATGTATAGGGAGCTCATGATTCTGTTTCAAATTATCTTGATGGGTACCTTAGAGAAATAAACAGTCACTTTTCATAAGACAGAAAATGTATAACTGAGGTATGCCTCCTAAGTTAGAAAGAGATCTGAAAAATTTGCAGCATCAAAAAATAGAGAAATTTAATCCAGATAAGATGGCACATACCTGTAATCCAATACTTGAGAAGCTGAGAGAGGAAAAATTTAGGTTCAAGGCTAACTCATCAACTTAGACCCTTATTAACTCAGGGAGATCCTGTTTCCAAAAAAAAGTATTAGGATATAATTCAGAATTAGAATATCCCCAGGTTCAATTCCCAATACTAGAAAACAAAAAGTACAGAAATGGTTCCAACTATGAGCTACAGGTTAGAATTCTTAATGTCGTATCCTCCAAACTCCATTGCTAATTTGTGACTGAGCTGCTTCTCAACTCCACATCTTGTGTTCCAAGATGGTGGTAATGTCAACTTACTTATTTAAAATTAATGGATAATGTTCTCAGTGAAAATGAGAGATCCCACATAAGTAGAATCTGAATTAAATTTAAGTCATTTTATTAGATTGTGTTATTTATGTATTCAATATTTTTATCATTTTAAATGCTATAAAATATCATTTTTATATTATTTTCTAAAGTCATTGAAAGTCTTTCTCCATCTTATCTTTTTTGGGGTTAATATCTAGATTGCTCATTTAAGGGAGGATAAGTCCCAGTAGGACAGCCTTGATCAGAAAAAAAGAGGGAAGTTCTAAGTAAAGGTCTGTATTTTTGATTCTGTGATTGTGAAAAAGATAAATACTGTCCAACTCACTCTTAGGCTAAGATATACTAATTTTGCAACACTAAAACAAGAGTTTATTGATTCTTCCAAAATCCTTGAAAATTTGTAATTGTCTCAAAGCAGTTGCCTATAGTTGGCAAGAAAACTTCTAAAAATTTCTCTCCAGTTATGTCTCCCTCTCCAAAAAGTAACCCTTTACTTATAATTGTTTGAAATTACTGCTAAAGTCTCCCTTCAGCATGGTTGTCTCAATTACAGTTCTGGTGTGGTCTTTTCCTACACACAATTCTTGCACTCAGCTCTCTGTGCTCAAAGTATTCTACCTCTGCTTAGAATATTTATCACATGAGAATCATGATTATCTACGTCTTTTCAAAGCCCTAATTAACATTTTCTTTAACAATTTCTGAACTGGGTTATGGGAGAAAAATGTTGAGGTATTATGTATTCTTTCTTTGTTCTATCTTTTTATAAATGTGTATTGTGATCAGAAAACCTAACATGAACTCTATGGTCTTTTATTTATATTTTTATTTTTTATAAAATTAATAATGAATCCCAGTGACATTCTAGCTCAGAGTGATATTCCCATTTAATTTTTCTTAAAATAATAACCATTTTTCCAACATCATTATCAAAAATGATGCAATACAAACAAACTCTCTGATTGTATTGGGAATAACAAAATAACTCCAGGAATGGACAAGGATATTCAGGAATTGGTCTGGAGCTCAAACAGGTTGATGTCACACAGATCATCCGTCAGTGAGAAAAGCCGGGCTAGAAAAATTCACTGGATTGGAGTCATATACATGAACAGACTGTTGTGGCATAAGCAAGGCTTAGTGCACTGCTCATAGGAAACCTAGTGTTTTTATAGGACTTTCTAGAAATTTCCCAGTGTCTTGGACAGTCTTATCAAACCTGGCAAGACTCATGTCAGTAGTCCAAATGTATTGATGACATAAGTCCATCAGAGTTGAGAATATATTTTATGATCCAAGGGTCCATATCAACTGAAGCACATATGTGCTGCTCTAAGCCCTATACAGATATGTCCAGGCAAGTTTCTGATGCTATATACTCTCATCTCTATTTATTAGTTCCTAAAAATTGTTTTATATCCCATGATCTATATAGTAGTTTATATTTTATTCTTTCCATATCTCATGCCTCTTTTGTTTTTTTTTTCCTTATTCCCAACATTAGATTTCCTGTGTCATTCTTTCACTTAAAAAATATTACTTTTAAAGTTTCATAATCTATAGAGTACTCAGTGGTTGCCAACAAATGGCTAGTGGTGAGCCTCCAAGCCCACCAATAAACTGAATAGAAATAAATTAATTGGGTCAAATAATACTGTATGATTGTTTAGGTTGACACCTGTATGAAATAAAAATTAACAGGCTTTGAGTTGCTTTATTCTTTGATATACCGTTTCATTTAAAAAATTCAAATTGGTTTATTATATAGTCCATTAAAACTAAAAAAAAATCCTAAAACACAGTCTACACTTTACAATCTCTATTTTTTTTTTTTTTTTGCATGGGGGAAGCTAAAGATTAAGCCCAGAGGGCTTCTATCTCTTAGATGCATCCCTATTCCTATTTTATTTTTTATTTTGAAACAGAGTTTTTCTAAGTTGCTGAAAGCCTCACTATATCAAGGAGGCTTTGCTCGAACCTATGATCCCCTTGTCTCAGCCTTGTAAGTACTGGAATTATAGGTGTATGCCACCATGCCTGGCTTCTATAACATTTTAATTCTGAGAAACATGAACTCAAAAACTATACCTAAGTTACCTGAATATATAATAATTTCCATAATAACCATTTAATGTAAGGTTTAGAAACAAGAAAAAATAAATAAAAAGAAAGGAAATAACTTTGTCTTACTGTCTTGTGCACATAACTTTTCAAGCTTCCCATTTTTATTTTCTCATTAAAAAATAAAAATATAGCTCTTTTAGGCATACTAATCTTAAGCTCTGATAATTTGCAAAATAAAACTGTAACTTTATTCTTATACTAAGAAATTTTTAGTGGTTTAATTTATTTGGAGGTCATACTAGAGGTGAAACCAGATGCATTCTACCTCCAATCTATGCCCTATTTTGTATTTTGACATAGTCTCATTAAGTTGCCAGTCATCTCACTAAGTTGCCCACCATCTCACTAAGTCTCAGAAACTGACCAAGATTTCTGACTGACCAACTTGCAATTCTTCTGTCTTAGCATCTTTAGTACTAGGATTAGAATGCTGTTTTTATTTTAAAAAATTAAGAATCAAAATATTTTTAGAACATGCTCTGTAAAAGCTCAAATTAAGGACAATTAATGTTGTTATTATTCCTATGAATTCATCCCACTTTTAAAACATGTTTATTCTGGTAACCATTTTCCACCTTATAATTACATCCCTAGGCCTTTTTGAAACAGTGTATCACTAAGTTTCTGAAGGTCTTGGCAAGTTGCTGAGAGTGGGCTTAAACCTATGATCCTCTCATATCAGCTTCCAAAGTACTGATATTACAGGCATGTACCACCATGTCCAGCTGTATAATGGGTCTTCTTTCTTCTGGATTTCTAAAATATTTTACAACTTGCTCATCATCTGGGATTTCCTCCTGTGAAGTTATATGTATCTTTTCCTTCCAGGTATCTCCTCATTTTTTAGATCTTCCATTTTTTAGATCTTCCTTTCTTCCTTTTCTCTTTTGAAATATATCTGGCTTATTCCAACCCTTGAAAACTGATTAAATTAATGGTTAGTATAATAGCTAACAAAATCTTACTACCTTTATAAATATTTTCATTTTAATGAGACATATTGCATATACAATTCAACTGAAAGAAATTTTGCTCTAATGGTGAAATTTATGCTACTATGGCTTACTATTTGGGAAGATATTACTGATTAATAACCTGGTCTCCAGTGCAGCTAGTCTCCTTAGCAACCACTGCAGTAAGACTTAGTGGTTTTTTTTTTTGTACTTTATGTCTAAACTCCTGACATAGATCATAAACAAAATCTTCTTGTATGAATATATTAATGACATTTTTGTCTAAATTTGAAATCATAAATCAAGAGCCTGAAGCAACATCATGATAGTCACCTAGGCCAAAATTGTAATTTTACATTTTTAAAATTTGAAACCAAGATAGGTTAAATGACTTATGCAGGACAGAGAAAGTTCATCATAGAATGGTTTTTCAACTACTGGACTCTTGTCCATGGCTTTCTGAAGTGAAGAAAAGACATGTAACTTGTGATCTAAAATACAGGGCTCCAAGCAAAGCTGCTTTAGTTGCTAACAGAATCAGTATTTTAAGTCATCAAATATTGTTGAACAGTTAGTTATTTGTGGGCTATAGTTGACATACTGCCCTGAGTTGGATTGTCACTGACATAGAGAGAGGGCATGACTCAGAACTACTTTAGCCTGCAAAATGATGAAGGCATTATAATAGAAGTTTAAATTTGCAACAGAGTTAATAACCTGAGCTCTCTCTGTGATCAAGAAATACAAGGATGAATAACCAAAGTTAGGCTCACTGGACAGCCAAGGGGATGTTGAGGGAAAGTTGGGATGTAAACCAAGGCACTCTGGCTTTTCTTGACACAAAGAATGGCAATAAACACCCCCTGGGGCATAACAGTGATCAATGAGAGCCCAGAAGGATTTTTCCTGATGTGTAAAGAAAAAGTAAAATAAAAGGAAACACAACCTCAAAGTATTTCTATCATATAAATTCAATTCTGAATTGTTTCTGCTACAACCTGTTAACTCAGAGCATACTACAAATTAATGTGGCCAAAGTCACAGGTCTATTCCTTTGTGGAGAAGGTTTATTTCATTCTGTTTATGGTTGCTGACTATGAAGTGCTGAGGCTCCTAGGGAGCTACACGAGCATTCAAGGACTAGGAAAATAGCTTCAGACTGCGCTCCTCTGTCAGCACAAATACAGTCATCTATATTTTGAAGTGGAATTATTTTTTCTCTGACTAAATTATTTAATTTTAACCCAAACTCATATGAACAGGATAGATTAGCTTCATTTAATTTTAGATAAGCAGCCCATTTGCATAATGCAAAATGTATATAATAATTAAAAGAAACTCTAGTTCTTAAAATAACAAGACTAAATAAATATATAGACATATATAAATGCTATGTTGCCTGTGACTTCAGGGTCACCTTAAAACACACAATTATTCAACTCACCAACAGTGTAGGTAAGATTAACATTGCAGCTGGATTCAGCAAGTGCTTTAGCTCTCTGTTTTTAAAATCATTGTTTAATTTTTAATCGGCAAATAATATTTGTGCATATTTATGAGGTACAATGTGATGCTTTGATCCATGTGCACGTTCTATTTTTAAAGGGCTTAAATCAATTGTTGAAGGAGGATGGAGAGAAAGTAGAACAGAATCAAAATAAAAAAAGATGAAAGAAATAACAGGAAAAGATATGAGGGTCACACATGTATCATCTTACACTTTATTAAGGTCATAGGTGCACCCTAAGTTTGACTATTGTTTATCTAAGGTCTGTGCAAACAAGAGTCCACTTCTGTTACTGTATTGGGAAGACAACAGGAACTTTTAGCACTCTAGTTCCCACCCAAATCTAGTAAATCCTCCCACTTCAATTTGTATTTAACTCTTCACCTATCTTTACTTTTTCAGGCTTATTAAATTTTATCAAATTTTATAAATCAGTGAAACTTGCCAATCAGTGGAAAACCTTGAGATTTTTATAAAATTAAAATTTACCCTCCAAAATTATAGCATGTCTCCTCATTTATTCATACCATTTTCTATGTACTATAACATTTAAAAATTTTTCTCATTCCTTGTTAAGGTATTTTTTGTGCTTTTCTCTATATAAATTTTTTTTAGGTTTTATTATTTTATATTAAAATAAATACATATTTTTGTCACCTTTAAATTACTTTCCAAACTCCTGCACACTGTTGGTATAGTTATTAGTCCAAATAAACTTGAAACATTCTTTGACTACTGATTATATGACTTCACTTTTTTGTAGGATAGTCTCAAAAAGTACTTAAGCACAATTCTGAGACATAAACCAGTGTATATTGAAGCCTTCAAAGAGACTGTTAGTTTTCATTGCCCTTTAAATTGTAACTAACCTCTACCTCAGGTGGAAATTTTATTACAAATGAAGAGCAGGTACGATACCTGATTTGAGAAAAATAAATAATCCACATTTATATGTATAATTGGTGTAAAGATGGCTAATTAATATGTTTGGATTTGGAAAATATATGCATAATAATGAATTAGAAGATATACAAATAAAGATAAAATTCAATAAAATCAAATAGATTTGAAAGCAAGTGCCTGGTATAAGAGATATATTTGACACTTTAATACTTTTCAAAGTAAATTGATAAAAGACGTTTTGCTGATTATAAACAGAAGTAAAAAAAAAAATTAACAAATTTCAGCACAGCTAAATATGTGAGGGAATAAATCCCAAAGGACAGGGTCCAAATTTTTAGCATCTTATAAAGTGCCTGCTATTACAAAATAAACAGTGATTAATATTACTGGATGACTTGAAGTAAAACAAAACAATCACACAAATTTACAATAACATAAATATTTTATTTATTTATTTATTTATTTATTTATTTATTTATTTATTGGTGGTACTGGGGTTCCTGGAAGCCCTTCCACCTCCGGGCTACACTTCCAGACCTATTTTTACATTTTTATTTGGAAACAGGGTCTCCTAAGTCAGCGCGGCTGGCTTCGGAACCTGCGCGATCCTCCTGTCTCTGCCTCCCAAGCGCGGGGATTACAAGTGTGCGCCACCACGCCCGGCTAAATATGATATTTTAGGTAAATAAAATAACTATAGGGATATTAACCTCACAATCTCCAGAATTCTAAGATATTGTTATTCTCTTTAACTGTGACTTGTTTTTCTTGCTACATTTGTCTTTCATTTTCTAATTAACTCCTACTTTTTTATCCCATGTCAGTTTACATTTAGTTTGAACTAGGAATCCTGATTAAAAGCTGTTACTTGATGCCCAAGCCTCAATTAATATTTGCTTAATCAAGAGGTGAATGAATGACAAGAAGGGGAAAGACAAGAAATGACCCATATCTTTCTTTTCCTTCCCCTTTGTTCTGTATCTCCATTATCAATCCATGAATTAAATGTTCTGGTACTGTCACATAGCTCATCAAGATGATTGTAAGTAATACATATTTTCAGGTGAGAAAAGTGAACAGAATTGTGCTGCTATGAACGTGGGAATGCATGTACCATTATAGTATTCTGAATTTAGTTCTTTTGGAAAGATACCAAGGAATGATAGAACCAAGTCATATGATGTTTCCATTCATAGTCTTTTAAGGAAACTCCAAACTGATCTCCAGAGTGGGTATGCAAATTTATGATTCCACCAACAGTGTTTAAGTGTTCCTATTTCCTACATCCTCATCAACATTTATAGTTATTTGTAGTGTGTGTGTGTGTGTGTGTGTGTGTGTGTGTGTGCGTGCACGCACGTGTGTGTTTTACTAGGGACTGAGCTCAGGGACTGAGCCCCAACCCTATTTTATTCTATATTTTGAAATAGGGTATCATTAAGTTGTGAAGGACCTCACAAGTTGCTGAGGCTGACCTGAGACCTGTTATCCTCCTCTCTCAGGCTCCCAAATACTGGGATTGCAAGTGTGCACCCAGCTGTTGTTTGTATTATTGATGAATGCCATTCTCACTGAAATTAGGTGTTATCTCAGTGTAGATTTTGTTTTGTTTTCAATACTGAAGATTGAACCCATTGGGTATTCTACATCCAAGCTACACCTTCATTACTATTTTTATTCTTTATTTTTAATTTTTAATTTTATTTTATTGGTGCAGTATAGTCTTACATCCTAATGTGGATCATGTTGACAATGGCATATATTTACAAAGTACTCGATACTCCCCTCCCCCTCCTTCTCCTTTTCCCTTATTCCCAATGTTGAGTGTCCAGGTTAACAACATTATATTCACATACATACAAATATTAAAATTAGGTTTTTCATTGATTAACCTCAGCCTTCCTCCTCCCCTACCCCTCCTTTCTGACTTTTCTGTGGATTCCCCTCCATTATACAGAGTCTCTCTGGTATCCCTAATACTCCCTAGCTTGAGCATATTAGAGAAAACATATGTCCCTTCTCTTTCTGTGCTTGGCTTATTTCACTTAACGTAATGTTTTCCAGGTCTTTCCTTCTTTTTGTGAATGACATGATTTTTTTCTTCTTTATTGCTAGGTAGAATTCCATTGTTTTTATTTCTCATAATTTTGCAATCTATTTACCTGTCCATGGAGACCTAAGTTGGTTCCATATTTTGGCTATGGCAAATTCTGCTTCTATGAACATGGGTATGCATATGTTACTGTAGTTCTCTGATTTCAATGCTTTTGGAAAGATACCCAGGAGTAGTACAGCCAAATCCCATAGTAGATTCATTTTCAGTTTTCTAAGGAATATCCACATTGATCTCCAAAGTGACTGAAGTAGTTTGCACTCACACCAACAGTGTAAAAGACTATTTCCCCACATTCTCACCAGCATTTGTTATTTGACTTCTTTATGCTTGCCACTCTGATTTGGGTTAGATGGAATCTCAGTGTACTTTTGATTTGCATCTCTCTGATGGCTAATCATGTTGGGCATTTTTTCATGTATCTATTGTACATTTGTATCTCTTCTTTTGTGAAGTGCTTGTGCAAATTAGTTGCCCATTTTATTTATTTATTTATTTTGGTGGTACTGGAGGTGGAACCCAGAAGCTTTCTACCTCCAGAATATACTCCCAAACCTATTTTTATATTTTATTTGGAAACAGGGTCTCACTAAGTTGCTGAGCGCCTCAGTAAGCAGCGGAGGCTAGCTTCAAACCTGTGCAATCCTCCTGTTGCAGCCTCTCAAGTGCGGGGATTAGAAGCATATGCCACCATGTCCTGCATTGCCCTTTTCTTTCTTTCTTTTCTTTTCTTTTTTTTTTGTGGTGGTACTGGGGTCCCTGGAAGCCCTTCTACCTCCGGGCTACACTCTCAGATCTATTTTATACATTTTAAATTTGGAAACAGGGTCACTTAGGCCAGCGCAGCTGGGTTCGAACCTACGCGATCTATCCTCCTGTCTCTGCCTCCCAAGCACGGGGATTACAGTAGTGCGCCACCAAGCCCGGCTGCCCATTTCTTAATTGGGTTATTTGTTTTGGAAGTGTAAAGTCTTCTGAGCTCTTAATATATTCTGGATATTAGCCCTCAATCAGAGTGGTAGCCAGTAAAAATCTTCTTGATGGTTGCTTTGATGAGAAGAAACTTTTTAGGCTGATGCCATCCCACTAATTCATTCTTATTTTCATTTCCTGTGCTTTGGAGGTCTTGTTGAAAAAGTTACTACCTGTGCCTATATATTGGAGTGTTGAAACTATGCCCTCTTCTAATAGCTTCACAGTCCCTGGTCTGTTTTCCAGGTCTTTTAGCCATCTGGAGTAGATTCCTGTGCATGATGAGAGTTAAGGATTTGGTTCCATCTTTCTACAAGTGGATATCCAGTTCTTCCAGCACCACTTGTTGAAAAGACTGTCTTTTCTCCAGTGGATGAATTTGGTCCCTTTGTTAAGGATCATTTGACAATAAATGTGTGGATTTGTTCCTGTAACATCTATTCTGTTCCATTACTCGGTGTGCCAATACAATGCAGTTTTGACTACTATTGCTCTGTAGTATAATTTGAAGTCAGAGATTGCGATGCCTCCTGCATGGTTTTAATTGCTGAGAATTGCTTTGGCTATTCTGGTTCCTTTTGTCATATAAAATTAAAATATGAAAATTTCATATTTCTTTATATAAAATTTATGGTCTTATTTTTCTAGATCTATGAAGAATGTTCTTGGCACTTTGATAGGAATTGTATTTAATCTGTAGATTATTTTAGGCAGAATGGCCATTTTGATGATATTTACTCTGCCTATTCATGCCATGAGCAAGGAAGATTTTTTCATCTCCCAAGATTATCTTCAATTTCTTTCTTTAATGTTTTATAGTTTTTTCATTATAGAGGTCTTTATGTCTTTGCTTAGGTTCATTCCTAGGTATTTTACTGGTTGTAAGGATGTTGTGAGAAAAAGTGTTTTCTTTATTTCTTTCTTTGTCGATTCATTGTTGGCATATAGAAAAGCAACAGATTTCTTTAGGTTGTTTTTTTATCCTGCACTTTGCTGAACTGATTAATCAGCTCCACTAGTCTTTTGGTTGAGTTTTTCAAATCTTCTAGATATGGAATCATGTCATCTGCAAACAAGGAAAAATTTAGTTCCTCCTTTACTATTTAAATTTCTTTGATATCCTTCTCTTGTCTTATTGCTATGGCAAAAGCCTCGAGGACTATCTTGAAAAGTTGTGGTGATAGTGGGCATCCATGTCTCATTCCTGACTTTAGGGAGAATTCTTGAAGGTTTTTCTCATTCAGTATGACTTGGCTTTGGGTTTATTGTATATTGTCTTAATGATGTTGAGGTACACTCCTTCTATTCCAATTTTCTGCAGTGATTTTAACATGGATGTTTTTTGGATTATGTCAAATGCTTTTTTAGCATCTATTGATATGATCATATGATTTTTGTTCTCAGTTCTATTTATGTGGTGAAAAACATGTACCAATTTGTGTATATTGAACCAGCTTTGATTTTCTGGGATGAAGCCAACTGGTTGTGGTATACATACTTTTTGATAGAGTTTTGGATATATATATCCAAATATATATATACATATATACATATAGATATATAGATAGATAGATATAGATATAGATAGATAGATATAGATATATCTATATCTATATCTATCTATCTATATATATCTATATCTATCTATATATATAGATATAGATATAGATATAGATAGATAGATATATAGTATTTTGTTTAGAATTTTTTGTTCTATGTTCATCAAAGATATTGGTCTGTAAATTTTTTTGAGGTATCTTTATTTGGTTTTGGTATTAATGTGATATTGGCCTCGTAGAAGGAGTTTGGAAGAATTCCATCTCTTTCAATTTCCCGGAACAAATTGTGAAGTATTGGAATTAGTTCTCTGAAAGTTTTGTAGATTTTAGCTGGAAACCCATCTGGCTCTGGGCTTTTCTTTGATGGCAGAATTTCCATTGCTGTTTCTATTTCTTTATTTGCTATTGGTTGGTTTAGGCTTGCTATGTCCTCTTGATTCAATTTGGGCAGGTTATATGTGCTTAGAAATCTATGGATTTTTCCATGTTTTCTAGTGTATTGGAGTATAAATTTTTAAAATAGTTTCTGGTACTACTTTGAATTTCCCCACTGTCTGTGGTGATGTCTCCTTTTTAATTTCTGATTTTAATGATTTGTGTTGATTCTCGCTTTCTTTTGGTTTGGTTGACTAGGTGTTTGTAGATCATATTAATATTTTCAAAGAACCCACTTTTTACATTTTTTGATTCTTTAATTGATTTTAATTCTGTATTTCATTTGTTTCTGCTCTGATTTTAATTGTTTTCTGACTTCTGATTGCTTTGGGGTTAGACTGTTGCTATTTTCCTAGGTCCCTGAGATTTTTCATTAGGCTGTTCATTAGTGACTCTCTCTTATGTGCACACTTAATGCTATAATCTTTCCTCTTAACACTGCCTTCAAAATGTCCCATAGTTTTTGGTATGTTGGCTCTCTATTTAATTTCAAGAATTTCTTTATTTTTCTCCTTATTTCTGATCTTCCCTCAACTTTCAATAGTGTATCTTTCAATCTACATTAATGTATTTTTTTGTTTTTCTGTTGTTGATTTCTACTTATATTTCTTTGTGATCTGAAAAGATGCAGGGGATTGTACCTTTTGAATTTGTTGGTGCTTGCTTTGTGGCACAGGATGTAATCTATTTTGGAGAAGATTCCATGGGCTTCTGAGAAGAATGTTATACTCTCCTGTTCTTGGCTGAAATATTCTGTATATGTCTATTAGGTTTATTTGGTTTATAATTTTATTTAGTTTTGAAAAATCTTTACTCATCGTTTGCCTTGAAGATCAATCTTGTGGCATGAGTGGTATGTTAAAGTCTCCCAGTATTATTGAATTTGGGTCTATTTGAGATCTAATGTCCTGGAGGGTTCGTTTTACAAATGTGGGTACACTTTCATTTAGGGCATATAATTTGCTACCATTATATCTTCTTGCTGAATTGTTCCCTCTAATAAAAAGAAGTGCCCTGCTTTTTTCTCTTCTGATGTGTTTTAGCTTAAAATCTGTTTTAGTATATATCAGCATTGCTACCCTGCTCATTTTTGGTCTTCATTAGAAAGATATATATTTTTACATTCTTTCTCTTTTAGCCTATGAATATCTTTGGCTATAGTTTAGTTTCTTATTATCAGCATATATTTGGATTATGTCTTTTTAATTCACATTGCTTGTCTATATCTTTTCATTGGTGATTTAAGTCCTTTGAATTTCAGTGTTATTATTGAGATAATATTTTTGTTCTGTCATTTTGTATTCTATATTTTGTTTGATATAAAAGTTATTTTCTCCTTGCTTCATTGCCCTGATGATTGAATTCATCACTTTTCTTATTTTGAAATTTGTTTTTTTTTAATTTATAATTTATTTCTTTAAAGATTTTTCTCCAATACTGTCTTATTCATGAATATTTTCAAATTCTGTTTATTTTGAAACACTTCTATTTCCCCATCAATTTTGAATAATTACTTTGCTGGATATAACAGTTTTGGTTAAAAATTATTTTCTTCCAGGGTCTTTATTACATCATACCAGTCTCTTCTGCCATCCATGACTTGGATTTTATAGTCTGAAGTAATTTTTATTGTCTCACTCCTGAATGACACCCATTTTTTTGTTACTGTTACTTTTAAGATTCTTTGCTTAGCCTCTGTGTTGGTCATTTGGTAATTTTAATTATTACATGGCATGGGAAAGTCCTTCTTTGATCTTGTCTTAATGGTGTTCTGTATGTCTCTTATAGGTTAATGTCCACATTTCTTTTCATATTTGAATAATTCTCTGAAATTTTTTCTCTGAAGAGATTACAGATACCTTTGGTCTGTGACTCTGTCCCTTCTTCAATGCCTTATATCTGTAAGTTAGGATGTTTCATATTGTCCCAAAGTTGTTGGATATTTAGGTTCTATTGTTGTAATGTCTTCTGTATACTGTTGACTGTGCTTTTAGATTTGAATGAACTGTCTTCCAACAGTGATATTCTGTTTTTCATTTTATTTAATGGTCCAGAATTTCTTTCTATTGCTATCTTCCTTTCATTTATTAACTCTTTCATTTTATTCCAGGCCTCTTTCTGATTCTTTCTTAACATCTAAATTTCCTTTTTCATTTCCTGTTTACTTACCATGAGGCTTTTTCTCATATTGAAGATCAGGATTCAGAATTGTTCTTCTTGCATTTTTTTGTAGGTCAGATTTCTTGTAGGTCTTGATTTCCCTTATTTCCTCACTGTTCCCTGTTCTCATATTTTCAGAATTCTCAGGTGTGTTTTTTTGTTGTCTTGGCATCTTCTTTCCTTTTATGTGTGAATCTGTGGATAACCTGTCTGATCCAATCTTAGTAGTAGGGATTTAGCAGTGACCATAGGTTTATGTATAAGTAAGTATTTTTTTTTCAGTGGTGAGGGTTATGTGAGGGAAAAGGTGCTGGGGTGATGGGTGTAGAAGTAAGGTAGAGTAGAAAATATGATTAAGTTGAGTAATAACTTAAGTATAATAAGATAGTGTCTGGTTGAGAATGAGAGATGGTGATATAGTAGGAGTCTTGTAGTTAGTATAGAATATTTAGGTATGAAGATATGAAATAGCTTGAGTATAAAACACAGAGATATATTAAAGGAAAAAATGTTTTGGGAGGAGAGTATACAGGATAGAAGGAGGAAGCTTGTAAAAGGAATCAGGAAGGGAGCATAAAAACATGCATATAATAACAAAACAAGTAACAAAAATTAATAAAAATTAATAATTATAAAATAAATCAAAAACAAAAAGCCAATAAAAAAGCAGTACTGCCAATATACATATACAGGACCAGTATAATGTCTATTCACTGTAGTAGATTCTGGAATATGTTTCAATATCTCTTATTTGCACCATAACCTATTACCAGCTTTTGGTCCCACTTTATGAGTGTCTGAGACCCTCTCTCCCCTCTGTCTGCCTTGTGTTTAGGTTTCTGGATGGAGAGTATCACTGTAAATGAGGTCCTTGTAGGTGTAGGGTTCTGCATTTTTTGGCCCTGGGCTCTGCACTTTCCAGCCTTTGGCTCTGCACTCTCTGGCCCTGTGATCTGCTCCTTCTGGCCTTGGGCTTTCACTCTCCACCCTTGGGCTCCATGCTCTTCAGTCCTGGGTTCTTCCATCTTGGACATGGGCTCTGAGCTTTCAGGTTCTTACCTCTGCACCCTCTTTCAATGTGCTCTGCACCTTCTGGCCCTGGACCTGCACCTCCCTACCTGCACCAGCAGAGGGTTTACAGTGTAATCTCACAGCTATGCCCTCTGACCCAGTGTGGATACTGTGCCCTGAGCACTATGGGCCTTTCCTGTGTCTCTGTAGGTTCTAATCCATCCACCTCAGGAGTAGTATGCCAGATCTTAGCCAGATGGTGTTCCTGAGGCTGCTCTGTGCAGTTATCTGCTGAGAAATACATTAACTTACTGTCCTGTGGGCTGGGGTCTCTGAAAGGCATTGTGCACTGCTGAGGGTGCCAGCTTCTTGTGAGTGCATGGACTTCTGGTCTATTTTTCTATAGTGTGGTGCTGGTCACTTAAGATGTTGGAACTCTGCCACTACTTTCTGCACTTCAAGCCCCTGGTTTACTTGCCAGAATTTCTTGGGGCTGCAGAGCCTGTATTCACAGTTTGGGCCAATAGCCTGAGATGGTGCCAGCTGCCACACCAGGTCAGTCACATCTCGGCCTCTTTGCTGTGGATTTTGCATTATGAGTACTGAATTTTCTTCCACCCTGGTTTCCTTTTGTGTCTTTTCATTCATAAGTATCTTAGTTGATTTCTTTTTTTTTTTTTTGTCAAGAAGCTGCCTTCTCAGTATTTTATTTTTGTTTGTTACAGCTAATGAGATGTGCTAAGTTCCACCATCGCCATTTTCTTCCTCTCCTCAGTGTAGTTTTAATATGTATTTTTTCTGCTTGCTGGTGATGATTTTCATATATTTATTGTACAGTTGTATTTCTTCTTTTGGGAAGTGTTTTATTCAAGTATATTGCCCTTTTGATTGAGTTATTTGTTTTTATAGTGTGTTGAGTAGCTAGCTAAGATTTTCTCTTATCCTATATGCTCTCTTTTTAGACTTTTTTTTGTTTCTTTTTGTGGCACTGGGGATTGAACTCAGGGACATTTTATCTCCTAGCTATACCCCCAGCTTTATATTTTCTTTAGACTCTTGACTGTTTTATTTGCTGCACAGAAGCTTTTAAATTTGGTAAGATCAACTCTCCCAACATACAGGCATGAGTATAAACATTCTGAGTAAGCCCTCAAAACACAGAAAATGAAATTAAGAATCAACAAAAGGAATGGCATGTTTGATTTTTTTTTCTTTCAGGAAAAGCATTGAATTCTTGGTGTGAGACTCCAGAAATCACACCTTTCTTACTTAGCATGGAGAAACAGTCAAGTTTAAAATGATAGCTGTCCTATTATTGTGAGACCCAAATTCCCTAGAATATTTATTGTGAATCTGAAATGAATGTTCATTGTTTGCATTGCTTGGAGTACAGTTTATTAATCTAGCCTATCCTGAATAATGCATAGGTTTGGCTAGTTCTGACATGACTGCAAATTTAGACAGAAGCATTAATGTATAATTTCCATGCCTTGCTCCCTTAGTGTAATTATGAATGCATAAGTTTGCATGTCTAAATTATATTTGTTTATATTTAAATATTTATGACAAAGTACCTAAATATAATATTTTGATAGATCTAATCTTTAAAAATTTAAAAGAGGTGAATTGTGTTTTGTGGTAGTAAAGTGCAGAATACCTGTGGTTTTGTGATGAGGAATTTCTGGTATACTTTAGAAGTGAAATCTACTTTTCCTTTTACCTATTTATTTCTCATTAATTTCCTTCTTCTCCTTGCCTATATCATCTCCTGGATACAAACATATGCAGAATAAGTATTCTTGTGCACCATGAAGCTACACATTCTGCCCACAGCTCTCTGTCCAAGAGTGTGTTGGTAGACTACTGAAATGGAGTTTACACAATATCAAAAAAGCAATAAATGTTCATTACAAGGTAAATTATCATGCTGATGATTCCTAAATCTAACCTAACTAAAAGAAATTGCAGATGATAAATCTTCGTATACCTCAGAGACACCCCAGGGAAACAGTAGCTCCATTCCTAAATAATACTACATAATAATTTTTCTTATTTTGGGTGGAAATATAATCAGTTTTAAAGTTATACAAAGAACAAAAAAAGAGAAAATTTGTGAAAAATGCATTTTGGAAAGTTATACAAAGAACAAAAAAAGAGAAAATTTGTGAAAAATGCATTTTGGAAGATAAATAGGTTTGCAAAACCAAGAATTTTGTACTTATGAATCACATGCCTTTACTCAGTAGAACACAACTGAAAAAATGTTAATTGCTTGCTTTTACCCAGAATACTTTAATTTACTTTTATAGTATTTTATTATCATGGTACCTGAACTGAATAAATATCAGAATGTTAACTTCCTCTGGTAAATTAAGAATGAAATCAGTATAATAAACCTCTTCAAATTGAAAGAGATTAAAGCAGTTGTATAATCTATTAATGATTCAAATTCATTAGATTCTCAGGAGGGTCTTTTACTTAAAAATCAATATTTTGTTCTCTATGCAATCATTTAGAAATTAGGTATATTGTGTACTTAAGGGTTTTTTATTTGTTTGTTTGTTTTTTGTGGTACTGAGGTTCCTGGAAACCTTTCTACCTCCAGGCTACACTCCCAAACCTATTTTTTATACTTTTTTATTGGGAAACAGAGTCTCTTAAACTAGCGCGGCTGGCTTAGAACATGCGCTATCCTCTTGTCTCTGCCTCCTGAGTGCAGGGATTACAAGCGTGCGTCACCACACCCAGTTGCATTTAAGTTTTTGATGTAGGCTGCTGTGCCATAATGTAGCTAAGTATATAACTTTGGAATCTAACTAACTTGTGCACTAACTTTAATACTTCCTAAAAAATTATAAACAACTTTTTCATCCACATAAGAAAGAGGATAAACTCTTCAGGTATAAAGTAGGTTAAGAAGGTTACACCAAGCCTTTAACATAAAGGCTGACACATAAGTTCTTTATAAATGACATCAATATCATCATCACTGACCTTGTGATTTATATTTCATCATCACTATTTTAAAATCAGAGAAATAAAGGCTCTGAGTTCTTTTACTGATTCAATTTTGTACACATATAACAAGCAGTACTAAAACTGCCATAATCTATATCCTTGTATAGCCCAAATATTAGTTAACAGCTTGAAAATGCACATATAAGTGTCAGGAGAACTTTAATAGAAAATACATAAAAATTCAAATATATGTAAATTAGTAAAATAAATACCAGAGCATTTTTTTTTGGGGGGGAGAATAAGTGACCATCTTATTCCAAAACATATTATTGGATATAAGTGCCTTAATTTTTATTTAATAATTCAAATCAACATCTACTTATTAAATTTAAAAATTCCTTAGGTCTCAAGTAGAGGTATAATTGCTTTAAAAGTATAATTTAAATAACCTCTGAGAATTCAACTCAGAAGCATTCTACCTCTAAGCTTCACCATAGCCCTATTTTTATTTTATTTTTTTCATTTTGAAATAGGGTCTCA